>NC_138879.1:59132748-59445248 GCF_965194805.1 Balaenoptera borealis
CGTCGGCCGCCGCCAGGGACACCAGGAAGTAGTTGGTGGGCGTCTGCAGCGCGCTCGAGGCGCCCACCGCCGCGCACACCAGCACATTGCCGGCCACCGCCAGCGCGGCCAGCGCCAGCTCCAGCACCACGTACAGCGCGGCCTGCGCCAGCTCCAGCGGCATCGCCGCCCGGCCGCGCCGTGCCTCCAGGAGCGCCGGGACCGCGCGTCTGAGCCGGGGGCTCGAGCTCTGCCGGCCGGCGGGCGGGGCGAAGGCGGCGCGGGGGCGGGGGCGGCGCCTCGGCCGAGCCCGCCCCCTCCGCCCCGCCGCCGACCCCGCGCTCCGTGCGCCCCACCCGGCGGGGCGGTCCGAGCGCTCGCACCGTCCCGGGAACGGGCGCTGGGGGTCAGGGCCGGACCTGCCGCGAGAGGACCCCGCGCCGCCGCCGGCCGAGGCGACGACCTGCAGGCTTCGGGGCTCCCCCAACGCACACCACGGACCCCGCTGGACGGCAGGGCTTGCCCGAGAACGACGGGGAGGCGCGGCCCGTCTCTCGGGCCGGGCTCCCCATCCCCGCCCCCAGCGCCGCCTCGGCCCCCTGTTCACCCCGGGTGAGCTCAGGCCCCAAGGCCTCACACGGGGCCCTTAACTGAACCCCCAGACCCTTCCCCTGCAGCCCCGGCGCCTCCGGAGAGCCCGGCCTGCGCCCCCTGCCGCCTGTCGGTCTCCCCAGGAGAGCCCGGGCCCAAGCCCAGCAGGTACAATTTCGGCTCTGCCCAGGCCCGTACCCCACCCCCGCCCCGGGACTCAGTGACTGACCTTGCCGCCCCTCGCAGCCTCGCCCACCCCGGGGGGACGGGTGCTGACACCCTCCCCCGTCCTTCCCCACAGACACATCCGTACGCGGTGCTGCCGATTCTGCCTCCAGAGCTTCGCTTCTCTCCACCCCAAAGTCGCCGCTGGTGGTCCCTCCTCACTGCCTGCTCCCAGCATCCACCCCCATCGCTGCCCTGGGTCCCCGCACCCCACTCCATGATGCTCCGGGGTCCTCGCCTACACCGTCATTCCAGAGCACACCTGGGCGTGCCTGGCCCCCACCCCACGTGCTTTGCTTGCAGTCACCTGACCAGGTAGTTAAGAAGAGTGTCAGGGGCTTCCCTGGTGGTGCAGTGGTTAAGAATCCGCCTGCCAATGCAGGGGACAAGGGTTCGAGCCCTGGTCTGGGAAGATCCCACATGCCGCGGAGCAACTAAGCCCTGCGCCACAATTACTGAGCCCACGTGCCACAACTACTGAAGCCGCGAGCCTCGAGCCCAGTGCTCCACAACGAGAAGCCACCGCAATGAGAAGCCCGTGCACCGCAACGAAATCTCTGCAACTAGAGAAAGCCCAAACACAGCAACGAAGACCCAATGCAGACAAAAATTAATTAATTAATAAAAAAAATAAGAGTGTCAGGCAACAGGAAAGGATACTTGTGAAATAACGTTAAGCAAAAAATAAAACTTGGAGCTGACTGATAAAGGGTAGAGGATTTCCTTTTGGGTTGATAAAAATAGTCTCAGTGTGATGGTGGTTGCACAACTCTGTGAATACATTAAACAACTATAGAATCATACTCTTTAAATGAACAGATCAGGGACTTCCCTGGTGGCACAGTAGTTAAGAATCCGCCTGCCAATGCAGGGGACACGGTTCGAGTCCTGGTCTGGGAAGAGCCCACATGCCACGGAGCAACTAAGCCTGTGCACCACGACTACTGAGCCTGTGCTCTAGAGCCCGCGAGCCACAACTACTGAAACCTGTGCATCTAGAGCCTGTGCACCGCAATGAGAAGCCCGTGCACCGCAACGAAGAGTAGCCCCCGCTTGCCGCAACTAGAGAAAGCCCGCGCGCAGCAACAAAGACAACACAGCCAAAAATAATTGATTAATTTTAAAAAGTCACCGTTTAAATACATGAATGAATGAATGAACAGATCAGATGGCATGTGAACTCTATCTCAGTGTAGCCATAATAACAACAAAGCCCCTCAGCCTCCATCAGGCATGACCAATACCACCTGCCTACGTATCAACAGGGGCAGCAAGTTCTCCAAAAGCACTCAGAGTGGATGTCCCGGCTGGGTGCAGTTACTACAGGGGATTTTCTCTCTCACTACCAAGGATTAGGAGCAGGTGGCAGTACTGATCCTCGCCCCCTTTCTGGCTTGCTAACAGAACCCCAGGTGGCAGTGACATGCACGCCCCAGAGGATGAATCAGGCGTGGTCGAAGCCAATCAAATGACCCCTTTCCCCTTTGCCAGTGATTGGTCTAAGGGATGGGCGTGTGACTAACCCTGGCCAACAGGAAGGAAGGGGGATTAGGCAGTGAGGCTCCGACCTCCTCCCTCCCCTCCTGCTTTGGCCACTGTTTTGTGAAAACATGTATCTGCAGCTATGGCAGCCACCTTGCAACCGTGAGGTGACAAAGCTGATGTGAAAACCAACACACTGAAGGTGATGGAGGAAAGGGCTTGTGTCCCTGATCACATCTTTGAACAGCACAAACAACCCCGAGAACAACTACATCTGGACTTCTTGTTCAGTACCCCTGCAAATGTCCCCACCGTTGTGCATGTTTTCTGGGACTTGCGTCAAAGGGTCCTACAGAATTCAGAGCTACACAAATACTGGGTCAAGGGGATCTTAGTTCCTGGCTCACACATTCAGCAGAACCCCATGGGAGAGAACGATGGTTGGGACCTCGAAGCCTAGTCTCCAGGGCAGGGCCAGCTCTCCCTGCAGGACTGGGACCATCGCTTCACGTCTCTGAACCTCCATTTCCTCAGGGATGAAATCATGAAATGAGAAAGCTGAATCCAGTGCCCTCTAAGGTCGCTTCCCTCTCCAACCTCCTGTTAATCAGGGTCCAGGACAGAAGTCCTAACTCTGCACAGGCCACAGACGCAGCAGGCCGCCAGCACCTGCTCCAGATTCCACTCCACAGAGCTCCAGCTCTGTTCTTCCTGCTGTCGGGGGTGACAGCTTGGATTCTGGGGAAAATGAAAAAACCATGGAAGGAGAATTGCCACCCCCTTAAGAATAAAGGTTGTCCAGGGTTGAAGAGTAAAACCGGCCATCCAGAGGCTCAGGATGAAATCTGGTGGGGCTGACCATGGCCACGTCTGTACCTGGTACCTCTGTTGTTGACATGTTGTTTTCACACACGGCAAAAATGACATGTACTCACAGTACAAATTTAAACTCACAGACGTGTTTAAGACAGTAAAAGTGCCCTCCCCAACCTCCCTAATCCTGCCCCCCACCCCCATGGTGCACAGTTTTGAGTACTGTTCCAGACATTTTTCTGTACTTATACAAATATGGTGCCATATATTATAGAATCAAAAATGCTAGTGATGACATATCCTGTGAAAACGTGAAGAGGGTACGCAACCTGGAATTAGTGAACTGGGACATATGCATGTATACATACACAGATTTATTATTTTTTTTCTGAGTACTTTACGTATTTTATTTTATTCAATGTTTACAACAATCTTATGATGTAGGTACTATTATTATCTTTGGTTTTTTAATTTTTATTTTTTTAACATCTTTATTAGAGTATAATTGCTTTACAATGGTGTGTCAGTTTCTGCTTTATAACAAAGTGAATCAGTTATATATATATATACATATGTCCCCATATCTCTTCCCTCTTGCATCTCCCTCCCTCCCACCCTCCCTATCCCACCCCTCTAGGTGGTCACAAAGCACCGAGCTGATCTCCCTGTGCTATGCGGCTGCTTCCCACTAGCTATCTATTTTACATTTGGTAGTGTATACATGTCCATGCCACTCACTTTGTCCCAGCTTACCCTTCCCCCTCCCCGTATCCTCAAGTCCATTCTCTAGTAGGTCTGCATCTTTATTCCCATCTTGCCCCTAGGTTCTTCTGACCATTTTCTTTTTTATTTTTTTAGATTCCATATATATGTGTTAGCATACGGTATTCGTTTTTCTTTCTGACTTACTTCACTCTGTATGACAGACTCTAGGTCCATCCACGTCACTACAGATAACTCAATTTTATTCCTTTTTATGGCTGAGTAATATTCCATTGTATATATGTGCCACATCTTCTTTATCCATTCATCTGTTGATGGACACTTAGGTTGCTTCCATGTCCTGGCTATTGTAAATAGAGCTGCAATGAACATTTTGGTACATGACTCTTTTTGAATTATGGTTTTCTCAGGGTATATGCCCAGTAGTGGGATTGCTGGGTCGTATAGTAGTTCTATTTTTAGTTTTTTAAGGAACCTCCATACTGTTCTCCATAGTGGCTGTATCAATTTACATTCCCACCAACAGTGCAAGAGGGTTCCCTTTTCTCCACACCCTCTCCAGCATTTATTGTTTGTAGATTTTTTGATGATGGCCATTCTGACCAGTGTGAGATGATATCTCATAGTTTTGATTTGCATTTCTCTAATGATTAATGATGTTGAGCATCCTTTCATGTGTTTGTTGGCAATCTGTATATCTTCTTTGGAGAAATGTCTATTTAGGTCTTCTGCCCATTTTTGGATTGGGTTGTTTTTTTGATATACATAGATTTTTAAAAAATAAAAGTAAGACTCACCCCACCCACATGGTCAAGAAACCTGTTTTTTAACAACTGTCTCGCGGACATCTTTCTAACAACACATTCATCCCAGTCTATCTTGAAGATGCCTGGTATTCCATACTACTGGACACACACAATTTAGTTTTCATCACTCTTCTGTTCATGGAAATTCCTACTTTATTCCCATTATTTTTGCTGTTACTCTTGTCCATAGCTCTTCTTGAATATCCATGAGTACTTCTCTGGGCTAAGTTTCCAGAAGTGGGAACACTGTATCAGAGGTTTATATATTGATATTTAACATTTAATGTTAAGATTTAACATACTAACATCTCCAAATCACTCTCCAGAAAGATCCTGTTTATTCATCCTTCACCAACAGTGTATGAAAGCATCCATTTCTGCATAATTGTGCCCAAACCGAACATCACCACCATTTTTTGTTTCTTCCAATCGGATAAGTAAATATTGAGGTCATCATTGCTTTATTTTACATGACTTTCTAGGGAAGTCAAGCTTCCCTTCATTCTTACTAATACTTCTCATTTTTTCTAAGCGTTGCCTGTGAATCCCTTCTTTGACTGGATTGTTTGTCTTCTCTATTTTTGTGGAGCTCTTTGTATCATGGTTATTACATAGTGACTGTTGGGTATTGCCTGTGATGTATTGCAAATATTTTTCTCAGCCTGTTTTCCCCCCCAGTCTGTTTTTAATCTCTTAATTTTGTTTATGGTGTCTTGTTGAACAGAAGCTTTTCATTTTATGTGGTGAAGCGTGCCCGTCTCTCTTCTGGGTGTTGTGTCTCCCTCGAGGAGGATGGATCTAAGCTGCCCCCAATCCCAACACAGCGGCCAGGTGCCCCCCCCCCCCGCGGGGATGTCATCCTCCCCCAGCTCAGGGCGCAGGTGCCCATTCTGAGCTGTAGCATCTCTGGGCTCCCATCTGATGAAGGAATCTACTGCCCTCTCTTCCCAGCTGGTACCACACTTTGGGAAAGCACTGTCTTTACGGCGTCTTGATACCTGTCTTCCTTTGTTGTCTTGTTCAGAATTTTCTCAGCCTCTTCTGCTCTGTGGGTCAGACTCGGGTTCCCAACAAGCGCTGTGGGGCCCCGGCCGAGCGGCACAAACACTCAGGTGAGCATTAGGGAGCTCGGCAGACGCTGTTTTCTCTAAAGGGAAGAATCGGGCTGTTTTTAATGATAGTTTTGAGGTCCAGCACTTGAGGTTGGGGTCAGGGAGAGCCGCAGGGCTGGGCTTGCCGTCGTGAGCGTTCACGAGTTGAGCAGCTGCCCAGGTGCCACCCCGCCCGCTGCATCTACCACCCTGGGGACCCAGGTGTCTCCAGGGAGCACATGTCCCTCCTGAGGGGCACCGGGTGGCCCCTGGGCGCTCAGCACCTGAGTCACCACCCACCCCATCCCTCCTCCTGCGCTGGGGTCAGGAGCCAGATTCTGGTCTGATGTGTGGCCCAGAGGCGATAGGGCAGCCTCAGTTTCCCCACATCGACTTTTAAACCATTTTAACCACATCTAAGCCTACATAGCTCAGTGGCATTAGGTATATTCACATCGTCATGCAGCCATCACCACCAGAGCTTCTTCATCTTGCAAAACTGAAACTCTGTCCCCGTTAAATAACTCCTCCTCCCCCTCCCCCAGCCCCTGGAGCCCCCATCCCACCTTCTGTCTCTGTGGATTTGATGACTCCAGGGACCTCGTACAAGTGGAGTCATACAGTACTCGTCCTGCTGTGACTGGCTATTTCACTCAGCACAAGGCCCTCCACGTTCATCCACGTTGTACACGTCTCAGGATTTCCTCCCTTTTAAAGGCTGGATGATACTCCACTGTGTAGACAGACCTTCTGGCTACAGCGAATGGTGCTGCTGGACAGGGGTGGGCACCACGGCGGCTGCTGAGACAGGACGGAAGGAGCTGAGCAAATGCTTCTCAGCCTCCTGCACGAAGAAAGGCCCCCTGATCAGGCCAGCCCCCAGGGGCCGGGCAGAGATCAGCACGTCCGGGCTTCTCCTCGCTGGGCCCTCCTGGGGGATCCGCTGGAGGTCCTCCCGACTCCCCGGGCTCTGGCTGGAGGCCACCTGCACTGCCCGTGCTGTGGTCCCCACCCAGCTCAAGCATCCCCTCACCGGACCCAAACGGCCGCCTCCTCCTGACCCCCAGATTTCTACCACTGGGGGCCACTGGGAACTCATGGTGTCACCAGAAAATGCCCCCAATCCTCGGCCTCTTCTCTGAGTGTCCCGTCGCCCTCTTGGCTCTCAGGGAAGCGGCCGTGTGCCCCGACCCTCCCCAGGGCTGTTTGCCCCACGCTCTCTCCGGAAGGGGCGGATTTGGGCTCATGTCCGCAGTAAGGAAGTATTTCTCCCTGCGGCCATCCGCTCCGGCCACTTCCAGGAAGGTGGTTAGTCTGTGTCCCGCCCACACCCGCGCCCCATCCCCGCCCTTCTCTCCCCAAATGTCGCCATTCCCGGCAGCTCCAACAATGACTTTCCGTGAATCCTCCGCCTCTGTCTCCCTGGTCCACACTCTTCCCTCCGACCCACGTGAACCACCTCTGCCCTCGTCATCCTGCTTCAGAGTCACTACTGGTACCCGAATCACCTCCAGAAGGTCTGCTTCAGCCGTCCCCCCACCCCCAGACTCCCGCCCGCCCCGCAGCCCATCTCCTGGGCCTCGTCCAGCTGCACCAGCTGTGAAAATAAAGACATGTGTCCACCCAGGCTGGCAAACAGCCACTGCCTGGGCCTCCGCACATCGGCCTCCGGAGCTCGCGTGGGATTTCACAGCGCTCCTCCCCGCTCCCCATGCACGGCCTCGCCCGACGCCCGGGCCCTTGCTGCCCAAGAGCCGGCTCCTTCCTGCCCCCGGCTTCGGACTGTCCCCCACGAGCAGGCAAACGGGCTGCATCGTTCCATCGTTCCATCCTTTTCCTCCAAGAAACTGACCACGACATCCCTCCCTAACCTCACATCCCTTCCCGCGATCTGCCCTTTACACCAACCCCCTCCCAAGCGAGGTCTCGGGCCCCCACTTCCTCCTGTGTCCTCTCTCCCACCTCTGAGGCCGTGGGTCCCGCCCGTTCCTGAAACCATCTTGTAAAGTCACCAGCTGCGCACATCTTGCCCCATCCAATGGTCTACTCTCAGTGCTCGTCTTACGCAACCTCTCGCAGCATTGGTCCACCACTTCCTCTTTCTCCAATCGCTGGCTTCCAAGATGCCCCTCGGCCTCCCCAGAGGCTACGTGTTGGAGGACCAGGAACCGTAATCCCGCGGTTTTCTTCTTTTCTCCTGGGCTCCAGGGGCCTGTAGTTTCCTATCTACTCAACTTCTCTACTTGGCTGTCGAAAAGGTGTCTCGAGGCTGACGCTCATTCCCCCGGCCTTCGCCAGCGCAGGTTCAGCAGATGCCCGGCTCACACAACCGCACTCCTCGTAGATTCCCCTCCCCACACGCGGTTCAAGCACGCGCTCCTCGTAGATTCCCCTCCCCACACGCGGTTCAAGCGCACGCTGCCTCTGCTTGAAAGCTGATCCGAACCTGCCTGCTCCTCCCCATCTTCCCTGCTGTCATCCTGTCTGAGCTCCCACAGCGCTCACCTGACCTCCTTGCCAGGCTTTATTATTTTTGCTTTATTTTATTTTTACACTCTTGTCCCACCACAATCACTTCTCTGCTTGACTTCCAAAGACAATGTTTAAGAATGTAAGTTAGACCATGTTCAGAACGCTCCAATTACTTCTGACAAGCCTGGGAGGTTCTTACCCCTTCCCGCTTCTAGACAGTCACCTCCACATTCTGCCGCCCACACTGGCCCCCTGCTACACCCCCAACACACACACACACGCCCCCCTCCACACACAAGTGGCATGCTCCTGCCGCAGGGCCTTTGCACACGCTGTTCCCGGTCTATCAAGCTCCACCCCCCCCCATTTTCATAAGACTCCCTCTCATATCTTTCAGGTATCTGTTCAAACTTTGTCACCTACTCAAAGAGGCTTTCTCTGTCCATCCTTCCTAGAACAGCACCTGCCCTCACCAGTCACCCGATTTTCTCCCCCTGCTCTGCTTTTCTCCCCAGTGCTTATCTACACCGTCATCTTGTATATTCCTCTCCTTCTCGCTTGCCTCCCTCATCAGAAAGTGGCCCTCCAAAAGGGCCTGGGCCGAGTCTGTCTCATTCACAATTGTAGCCACAGCACCTGGCACAGAAGAGCCACGTGGAATATTTGCAGATGACGCTCAGGGTTGCTCAGATGCAACAGTGAAAGCATTCAAGTCAAGAAAACCAACACCAGGTTACCACTTATTCACAGACAAACGCAACCAGCTATTTCAAACGATAAGATTGTGCGAGTAGTTAGAAAAAATAAATGCTTTGCAGAAAAAAATAAGGAGTTCCCCCCCTCCCACGCTTTAACCCCAAATCTGTCTGGTTTTTATACTTTTGAAGAGGGGGTCATAGTGACTAAATCAGGTCACTTACTGAAAAAGGAAAAGTTAATTCATTTTTACAAGGAGAGAAATAGAACATGGTCAAATCCCAGTACCCAGTACCCGCTACCCAGTGGACAGATCTGACGGGCATTTGTGTACAAAGGATGTGGGGGTGAAGGTGCAGGACTTAAAATTCTCATGTGACATAAAAAAGCACATTTAAAATCGATAAAGTGAATACAGGGCAGTGTAAGTTACTATTTATAAATATGGAGGTAACTAAACCATGAGCTTGTATTACTACGGAAAAAAAGTAAATATACTTTTCAAAAGCATATGCATCCATACCCCACAAGAACACCCCAATAAATCCCAAATGAACCAAGGATTTAAAATAGAAGAAAGTTCTGGAAGAAAACTTTGGAGCACTCCTTCATAACAGGGCTCCTTTATAACCCTGGAACAGGGAAGGGCTTTGACTTATAATCCAAAGGCATAAAAGAAAAGATAAAAATAAAAAACTCCTACGTGGCAAAAACCAACACACCATCATAAGCAAAGACAAACAACCAGCTGGGGAAACTATCTGCATCTCAAATCACCAGCATCATCTCTCTAACGCACCCAAAGCTCCAAGATGAGATTTCTAAACACTCAGTAAGAAAAAAATGGGCAAAGGAGTCGAAAAGGCAAGTCACAGGAAAAGGAACACAAATAGGATTTTAAAGCACACTCAGCCTCATTCACAAAATGCACATTGAAACTAAATTCAGGGACTTACCTGGCAGTCCACTGCTTAAGACTCCGCGCTTCCAACGCAGGGGGTGCGGGTTCCATCCCTGGTGGGGGAACTAAGATCCCACATGCCGCGCAGCACGGCCAAAACAATTTTAAAAAACAACTAAATTCGGATGCCGCTTTTTACCTATTAGGATCGGCAAAAATCCAACGGTCTGACAGCATGCTCTGTGGGCCAAGCTGTAATGATGAGAGAAGCCAGTCCAGCTCCCACGGAGGCAAAGTGGCAGTTTCTACCCAAAGCACAAATGCAGGCACCCTCTGACCCAGTGATCATATGTGAGACTTATTCAGATGAAGCCATCTATGCACGTGCACATTAAAATGTACAGCATTGTTGTAACTGCAAAGCACTGCGACTGACACCCCCATGTTCATCCTTGTGGGGTGACTTCGTGCCCCAGTTTGCCTGGGACAGTTTACACCTCTGCTCCAGTGTAATTAGCAACAGACACCCCCACGTGCACTCTTGGAAGGGTCCTGGTTTGTACGACACATCATCCAGCCACCCCACCCCTCCCCAGGGGAGCAGATACATAACTTATGCTACCCTCACGCAGTGGAACACCAGACAGCAGAAACAAAAAGTGAGAATGCTCTTTGTATTGACGGGAAAATGTCTCCATGATACATCATTAAGGGAAAACAAAACAAAACAAAAAGCAAAATGCAGAAGATGTGCCTAGCCTGACACCTTTCAGGTTAAAAAGATGGAGAGCATATGATATTCACACCTGCTTGTATTAAGACACTCAGGAAGGATACACAAAATAACTGATAACACGGTTACCAGTGAGATTGTGTATGGGGAGAGGAAGGGAGGGGAGGGGAGGGGAGGGATGACTGAGCAGACAGGGGACTTTTCACTGTATATCTTTCCATAATTTTTACATTTTTGAGCCAAGTAAAAATAAGTTTTTGAACCTATTCAAAGAATTAAACTTAAAGATGAAAAAGTGTATACATTGTCACAGAACACAATGCTGATTCTTCCCCTCCCTAAATTTTAGCCAGCTTCACTGCTATTCACCTAAAAGATTACATTTCCTGGCCTCCTGTGAAGCTAGGTGTGGCCAAGAGACTAAATTCTGCCCAATGAAACATAAGTGAAAGTGTTAAATGGGTCTTCTAGGAAGACTTAAAAGGGACAGGGCACTCTTCCTCTACCCTGCCACCTGGAATACAGTTGTGATGACTGGAACTCTGGCAGCCATCTTAGCTCATGAGGACAAATGCCACTTCCTTGGGGATGTCAGAGTGGAAAGGGGTCTGGGTCCCTGAGGATTTGATGACTCTAACATACCAGCCTTGGACTCTCTACCTCTGGACTTCTTCTCTTTTTGGTGAGAAATAGGTAGTTTCTTACCTAAGATAGTATTGCTCAGGTCTCTATTCCTTACAGGTTAACCCAATCCTAAATGATCCACAAGTGTACCAATAAAATACCAAAAGGTTGTTAATTCTGGTAACCCATTTTTTGATGTGATGCCCAGAGCTTTGTATTGTCTTTGTACTTTTTGGTATTTTCTGTACTGAACATGTATTTTAATAACAACTGTCACTTTAAAACAACGGCATTTACACTACTGCAGGAAACGCATCTTCCGGCTTCTGGTTTCATGGTCAGAGACTTTCCCTTTCAAAGGTGGCAATACTGCTGCTGCTGAGGGTACCACCTCCCACAGCCACTCACAGCAGCCCTTGAGACCTCACCACATCTCTGCTCTTGTGCGGCAAGCTTGGAGCCGCAAGTTAAGGAAGAGCGCCTGCTGCTTTAAACTGTGAACAGGCCGGAGAAGATGCCTGGGTCCAGGTCTGATCCAGATTTGCCAAATCCCCAGGCTCCCACGAGTCTGCTCTCTGCTGGGAGACAGGTTTCCATTGTCTGAAGGAGGGGAGGAATCCTCCATGGCCTGGGGACACAGACAATGAAAAGCAGGAGGGTTCCAGCTGACTCAACCTGGAGGATGGGAAGGCCAGCAAATGTTCTTGGAATCCAGCCTGGTTCCTCACGCTGCCATGTGCAAACAGCTCCAGAGGAGAACCTTTCCAGAAACGTGTAGAAAGGGGCTCCAAGGAGGCTGGTGACCACCGTGCTCCCTGGTTTGCTATTCCCAGATGCCTGCAGTCACACAATTTGTGACTCACCTTTATGGCCAGTTTTGCGCTTCTCCAGCTGGACTCGCGCCCCGAAGCTGGATTCACGCCCCGGAGTCACAGGCAGGCCTGTGGGCTCTCGACACCACGGTACGTGGCTTTAGAATGAGCTGATGAACCTTGCTGGCATGTCGATGTTACTCGAAGATTTTTTTAGGGGAAAAGTCACCATCTTTATATGAAACTCACTGATATGCTGTGAAGGGAATGTAGAATTCTCAACATTTTTAAGACTTCAAATAAAAAATTTAGGCCCTCAAAATAAAAGTTCCCTAAAAAAGTCATAGTGCACAGCTTCAAACTTGTCTTGAGACCCTGAGGGGCATGAGCTGGTCTAGGAGATAAGGTCTAAGACCCTGGCTTACAGGACTGCAAGCTCAGACTGGCTGAAAATATCCCTGGCCCTATAATACATCTGATCTCGTCATCTGAACAAATGAAGACGCGGCTCTGGCCTGGGGAGCTGAGTGCCCTGCGGCAGGAACAGCAGAAGCACCACGGAAGGTGCCCAGGGCCGGCCAAGACCCCGCGGCCACAGACCCCTCGGGCAGCTCAGAGCCACTCAGGCCGAGTCACGAGACGCCACCAGGAGCGCGGGCTGTGGGTCAGCCCCACCGGGAGCAGACTCAGTACACGCGGGCTGTGCTTCGTCCAGAGAGGGGCCCAGGCCCACAGACCAGGAACCTCCCCGCTGGACCCCAAACCACGGAGGGACGACTGGCAACGGCTGAGGCACCGTCCATCCACCAAATGTCCACGTGTCCGTGTGTGTGCGTGTGTGTGGGCGCGCACACATGTATGTGGGCTGAGCCGCTGAGACGGCTTCGGGTCATCACACGGGGAGCCTGGTATCTTCTGGGTACAGCATCGCGCAGCACCTGACGGCCCAGAGAAGTGGCTGGCGGCCACCGTCCTGGCCCCGGGCCTGTCACACCCTCATCAGAGGCTGTGCTGTCCTGGGAAGATGGAGTCCCCCAGGGGGGAAAGGCCAGCGCGTGGGGCCTCCCTGGGAGGAGGAGGAGGTGGAGAGGCTTCTCCTCTCTCCTCTCCTGTGGGCAGGGCTGGTCCCCAAAGGCACCATGAAGGATGGCCTCCGAGTGGTGCCCGAAGACCACACATCACCCGACGAATCGCTCGCTCAGCGTCCTGGTGTCAGCACACGCCAGCATCCCCGGTCCGTTAAAGTTCGTGTTCACTCTGCCTCCGCGATCTCGGTATAACCCCTCCTGCTCCCCACCCCCAGTGGGCACGTCCAAGCAGCTCTGCAGCATCCCGAGCGGCCCTGGAGGGCGGGGTCCCCGGGGGACCGCGGTCACAGCAAGGGCCTGTGCAGGGGAGGGGGCCAAAGGGCGTCAGGACCCAGTCCTTTCTGGTGACTCCCGGCAGCTGCAGTGGGGACCACGGCCCAGTGAGGAACAGGGACGTGAAGATGCCGGTTTGGAAACAGACTGAAGGGAAGCCTGGCATTTTGAGAAAATAGTAACAATAAATGTCACTGGGACAAATTCATAGTCAGACAGAAACAAAATATATTTATTAGAAATATTACAGAGCCATACATCGCACGCGTCCACGTTCACAGTTACACACGCCTCTGTTGCATCCTGACAGCGCTGGGCACGGTCTGTGCTCTGGGCAGAAATGAGGCCGCACACGCACCGCTGCATTCCACTCATGCAGTCGAAGTTACTGAGCTACTCGGGACGGCACAGGTTTAGCCCAACGCTAACCTGGGTCGGAGAAGTGAAACCCGCAGTGAAGCCAGGCACACGCGGTATTAAAAATCCTTTATGAAAAGGTTGCTGGGTCCTGTCCTTTGCTGCATGTCACTGGTCAGCTCCTCTCAAATGGCCCTCGAGCTCTGCGCTGGGAAGAACCAGGGCTGGATTTGGCAAAGGGGCTGGTATCTGACGACCGAGACCTCTGTCCCCAGGCAGCGCGGTGCCTGTCCCCTCGGCGGGGACGTGGAGGGGGACCGGGAAAGCAGCCCATGGGTCTGGGGACCGTGACGCCAGGTATGAGCCACTCAGGATCCTCTGGGTGGAATCAACAAAAGCTATAAAACAACAGCTGGGTGAAGAACGAAAACCAAAGGCCATCGTAGTTTCTGAAGCGAGGAGGGACCGGATGGGAGGTGGGTGAATTTGCCTGGTGTCCCCAGACACCGAGCCCTGTGGGCAGGGGCCATGGAGCCACCGTCAGCCGTGAAACAACTCACAACGCAAAGAACCATGGACTTCTCTTCATGTCTTTAAAAATACAAAACAAAACAAAACTCCTCCACTCTTGGGGGGTCTTGCATTCTGCATCTATCTTGTGTATAAAAATAATACATTTTTTGGAAAAAGGATCTGTAGAGCCACCAAATAATTTTAAGTGACATAGTGCTGGCTGAAGGAAGATGGGGAGTAACACGGATACTGTGGCCTCTGAAAACCTCAGGACAGAAAACCAGGGAGGAGGCGGTTTGCCGACAGTAACCACCGTGTGTTCTCAAGTTTCCCACGCTCACCTTGTGCCCCGAGCTCCCCAGTTAAAGCCTGACCTACGCGGCCGCCCCCCGCCCCCGGCCCCGGCCCTGCAGCGCTGGAAGGCCTGACGGTGCCTGCAGGGCCAGACCTGCCCCAATGCCACCCGTGTCCCTGCGGGCAGAACACAGGTGCCCTGGGCCCTAAGGGTGCTCTCGCTGCAAAGCAGTCGGGCAACCTCTTGGCGTTATGAAAACAAATTGCACGTGGCCTTCCCTCCTCTCTTTAGCCTAAAGGCAGCAGCAGCTCCAGCATGGGGGGAGGGGAAACAGCACCACCACTGCAGAGGCTCCTTGCCGACTCCAAATCCTCCTCGGTGATCACTGAAGACAGGACACGGCAGCGCCCAGGCCCCTCCAGGCGCCCTGAGGCATCGGCGGCCCCTCCCGCACGGAGCCCCACGGTGACCCCAGGCTGCACACAGCCAGCAACGGCCCAGCCCCACTCCTGGGGAACGGCGCGCCCACCGAGCAAGCAAGGCAGGGTCGGGGGACGAGGAGACACCGGGAGCATCTTTCAGCCGACCGCCCCTCAGGGAGGCGTGAGCTACAGCTGCCCCGGTGGTGCCTCCAGCTTCCATGTGAAGACAGATCATCACGGCCACCGCCACCAGTGCTTCTCGGGGACTTTGAACATACACAGAACACAACCCTGGTCCCCTTCCCAGTACTCTGACTCCACGCTGGGGCAGGCGAGGGGTGTGTGTTTCCAACGAGCCCCGCAGAAGAACCCCAGCCAGCGGCCCGGCAGCTTGAGGTGGAGGGATGGGCGCCGCGTGGGACCGGATGCCTCTTCCAAGGCGGCGGGAGGGAGGGCCGAGCTCAGCCGCCCCCAGGACAGGGACCGATGGGGCCCCGGCTACGAACGAGGGCTCCCACCAGCCTGCAGGGAGTACTGCGCGGGGCCAGTCGCCGTGGGAAGGACCCTGGTCGACGGGCGCTGATGCGTGCAGCTGGGGGACCCCCCTGGGCCGGGGTGAGCCTCATTTGCTACGTAATGTACATTTATTTGCCCAGGTGATTACCTGCACCTGCACTTCCCAGGCGGAGGGCTGCTCTGGAGAGGGCTCTGCTGCCGCTTAGGGTGACTGCAGGCTCTAGGGAAACTGAGTTCCCTCCTTCAGTTGTACCCTAGCTGGCTCTGCCTGCCCCCAGGGCCTCCTTTGCCGTGCAAATGTAGGCCGCCTGGAGAAGGGCTAAAACCACAGCCAGAGTTGAAATACTGTTTACATCGCTGTCTGCCCAGCACCCCGAGAAATACGTGTCCTCCAACTGTTTGTGCAAAAGCATGAGGACCCCGGCCGGCACAGGCCAGTCCCTTCTGTCTGAGCGACTTTGTCAGGTTCCGTGCGGGGCAAACGTGTGGGTGTGGACGGGGCGTGAATACGTGCAGGACACTCGGAGCAGGTGACAGTCACGGAGGCTTCCCGTCCGCTGCCGCTGAGCACGGGGTCCTGGTGTGACTGCGTCCCAGACACACATCCTCCTGTCCCTCCCAGGGACACCCAGCAAACTACCCAGGGGCTCCTTTGCATCTCAAGTTTGATCTTCCACCCAAAGAATCAAATAAGGGACAGGAGACCTACAGGTGGTGAAGTCCTTACTGAGGACGCAAGTCTTTTCCCCAAAATGCAGGGCGCTCATGTGTTTCAGCGCTGCTTGAGAGCAAACTTTGTCTTTTTGTGTTCTGTTGAGCGTTTTTTTTTTGGAGGGGGCTGGGAGGTGTCAAGTGCAGAGTTTTTATAGAGGCAGAAGCCAGCATTTGTAGAAGAGACGGTGGGGTTTGGAAGTGCTGTTTGTCGTGAGACTCAGGGCAGCTCCAGTGAACACACCGCTGGGCTCCCGCGGAGAAGGGGGGCCCAAGAGAGCGTGGCCCCCCCCCCCACTTACGGGCCACGTGCGTCGGGGTTCAAGGTGGGCGCGGTGGACCTGGCTGTTTCTTGTGTGTGTGTGTGTCGGCCCTGGGCGAGCTGGGCGGTGGGCGGAGCAGGGAAGAGCGGCGGGCGCCGCCTCCGGACTTACGTCTCGAAGTACTTGTAGATCTGGGCCACGTACTGCATCACGCTCTGCCAGTCGGGCCGGTCTGTGTGCAGCATCTCACTGAGCTCCTGCGGGAGAGGGCAGAGGTCACAGGGCGCCACGAGGCCTTCCCATGCAGCCGGCAGGTGCAGGCAACACCCAGCCGGTGCTAAAGGTGCTGAGTGAAAAGAAAAGCTTTTCCTTCCCGTTTGTGCAAGAGATGCTGTCCCTTTTAGGAAACATTAGACTTGACCTCCCGCCTCTCCCGTCTTTTAACAACACGACAATGAACATTAACAGAAGTTTTGAACTAAAAATAAGAATTGCCCTATGATCCAGCAATCCCACTCCTGGGCATATGTCTGGACAGAACCATAATTCGGAAAGATCCATGCACCCCAATGTTCACTGCAGCACTATTCACAACAGCCAAGACATGGACACAACCTAAATGTCCATCGACAGAGGAATGGACAAAGAAGATGTGGTACATATATACGATGGAATATTACTCGGCCATAAAAAAGAATGAAATAATGCCACTGGCAGCAGCATGGATGCAGCCAGAGATGACCATACTATGTGAAGTGAGTCAGAAGGAGAAAGACAAACACCATGTGATATCACTTACATGTGGAACCTAAAACAGGACACAAATGAATCTGTATACAAAATAGAAACGGACTCACAGAGAACAGACTTGTGGTTGCCAAGGAGGAGGGGGTTGGGATCCGCAGCTGCAAACTATTATATATAGAATGGATACAAGGTCCTACTGTAGAGCACAGGGAACTATATTCAATATCCTGTGATAAACCATCATGGAAAAGAATATGAAAAAGATGTACGTATGTATATAACTGAATCACTTTGCTGTACAGCAGAAATTAACACAACATTGTAAATCAACTATACTTCAATAAAACAAAAGTTCTGAAAAGAGTCACCGCGATTCCATTACTGTGAAAGGATTCCCACCTCTCCAAGCTACCTCTGAACACACACCTGTGTCCCACACGCTCCGCCACTGTGTGCCCTGTGCTTTGTCACTGAACACTTTTCATACACAATTTCCCGCACAACTGCGCTGTGCCATTTTAGCAGATGTGCACTGCCCAGGGGAATGACTACCCTTTGTCCTCTCAGTGCATGGCGTGTGCCGTGGTCCCCTCTTCACCACACAGACTCTGCAGTGAGCATCTCTGTGCGGTACTGCTTCCTTCTGTTGGATTCGTGCCACAAAAGTCCTGAACCGATCGAAAGCTGTTTTACCAGAATTAAGGGTCACCATTCCATGTTTTATTGTTGTTTCCCCCTCATTTTGTTGGCAGTGAGCGAGCAGAGGCAGAGGCTGGGGAGCGACAGCAGGCAGGACGGCACTCCGTCTCTCGCTTGGCCAGGCGTTCCTGAAATTCGTGCTGCTGAACGTATTTAGTAATTCACTTTGGGGCTGAACTTGGATTCTTTTGTGGTCACAGGAGAACACCGGGGAAGGTCCTGGCGTAAAGCCAGAAGCAGAGATGCAGTGGAGAAGGAGGCTGAACTTAGCACATCTGCTCCTGGGCGGGGTCAGAACTGGCTGAGGCCTGGAACCAGCCATTCAGCTTCTGTTTCAACATCTAAATATATTTTACTGATTTTGCTCCCTGGTTATGCTAAGAAATCAGCATAGCTTTGGTCATGGGAAAGGGGTGGAAAAGAAATGTGTGGAACATTCCACACAGATGTACCTACAACAATTTGAAAAGGAAAACAGAGCGTTCACAGAATACAAGGGGAAAAAGTCTCCTTCCACCTAAAATACTGCAGTCAGGCCTGTGCACACAGACGGATGATGCGTGGAGAGCTAAAATCCTCACAACACGAGGGCTGCCAACATGACGATACGGAGAAGAAGTGGTGAGGAATCGAGCACTTGAGAGGTAGATGAGCTCTGAGAACAGAAGGACGACCCAGAGATGCTGGAGGGACGGCAAACCTCCCTCCAAGGGGGGCAAGGGCGGGCGCGTCTTCCTGCTCAGAGAGGATTCGGAAGTCTGATCAATATTCACACTTTTACTCAGAGTATCCGATAGGCCTGAACCTAACAATAATTAAATTTTAAAATATTTTGGTACATGGTCAACATCACATCTGAACGTGTTTGAAGAAATCATTTAGCACCTTTCAGGAGAAGAGGGGGTTGTTTGATTTAGTAGCTTAAAACCTTCCAAAAAAAGAAAACACCAGGCCCAGATGGCTTCACTGGTTAATTCTTCCAGACAGTTCAGGAAGAAATAATACCAATTCTGCACAATCTCTTCCAGGAAACAGAAGAGGAGGGAACACCTCCTTACTCATTCTGTGAAACCAACGCCAATACTAATACCAAAACCAGACAAAGACATTACAAAAAAACTACCAATTTCTCACTTGAACATAGACACAATGATCCTTAATAAATATTATCAATTGAATCATGATCAAGTGGGGTTCATCTCAGGAACGCAAGGTTGCTTCAACATCCATAAATCAATCAATGTTATTTATACTAACAGACTGATAAGAAAACCCATATGGTCATATCAATAGATGCAGAAAAAGCATTATACAAAATTCAATAACTATGCATAATAAAGGTTCTCAAAATACCAGAAATAGAAGGGAATTTCTTTTACCTAACAAAGAACATATACAAAACCCAAAGGCTGACATCATACTTAACAGTGAGAAACTGAGCACTCCCCCCCTAAGATTAGCAAAAAAGAACAAGGTGAGGGTGTCTTCTCTCACCTCTCCTAGTCAGTACTGTACTGGAAGTTCTAGCCAGTGCAGTAAGGCAAGAAAGAGAAACAAAAGGCATACAGATTAGAAAGAACTAAACTGTCTTTATCTGCAGATGACATGACTGTCTATGCAGAAAACTCCAAAGAGTCGACCAGAAAAACCTCTTGGAACTAATATGCAAGTTTAGCCAAGTCTCAGGACACAAAATCAACTTTCTTACATGCCAGCAATTAACAACAGCATTTGGAAAAAAAAAACCCAACCATTTAAAATGGCACCCAAAAAAATCTACATGCAGAAAACTATAAAACACCACATGCAGAAAATTACAACATACTGATGAAAGAAATCAAGAAGCTCTAAATAAATGGAGAGATATTCTAGGTTCATAGATTGGAGACGGAGTATTGTTAAAATGGCAATTCCTCCCATCTGATCTATAGATACAACGCAACCCCAATCAAAATCCCAGCAAGCTTTTTTCTGGGGTAGATAGCGACAAACTGATTCTAAAATTTACAAAGGCAAAGGTACCGGAATAGCCAAAACAATTCTGAAAAGAAGAATGAAGTTGGAAGACTTGATGTCACAATTTATAAAGCTCTATTAATCAAGGCAGAGTGGTGCCAGTCAAGGGGCAGACACTTGGGGCATGTTACACGTATTTTACCACAATAAAAATAATTGATAAAAAGAAAAAAGATAGGGCTTCTTGTCCTCAGGGGTCTTGGTGGGGATGGAGATAAGCTCTATAATCAGAGAAATTACAATATAACACACATGTGCCCCACAGACTATGAATAAGTTGTGCTTTCAGGGCCCAGGTGGGCACAGCTGTCCAGAGGCAGGGTCACGGAGGGCTGAGACGTGGGCTCTGGAGACAGCTGGCCTCCTTGACCCTTGTCTTTGCTACTCACTGGCCACGTGCCCTTTCACGGAACCGCACTGTCTCAGTGTCCCACCCACAAGGAGCATCTACGTCGCAGGACTTTTGAGAGGACCAATGAGCCAACACGTGGAAAGTGCCCAGCACAGAGTAAACATGCACACAGTAAGTGAATTAATTGTCTAAGTAGCCTCTATAAAGTTTATGCTACAGATCAGGCCCAGTTATGCCTAAGGAATCATTCTGATATCCCCATAAAATCCTGAGTTGTAATGACCTCCCTTCCCAGGTGACCTGAAGACCTTAGGCTGTGTGAGGAGTGACCGTTCTGGTGGACACACGGGCTCACCCAGCAAGCAACACCCTCACAGACCGTGTGACCTAGTGCGGGCGTGCCCACCTCAGCAGGTACAAGCACATCAACCCTCGGAGGGCACACATGCTGGCTGCTTTTACGGCAGTGGCAACAGTGTCACACATATTCTCTCTCCTCTTCTTCCTGTGAGTTGTTGTTCCACCTGTGATGTGGGGGTTAAGCTTCTATATTACACCGTGGCTGGGAAGGAATGCATTCTAAAATTTGGGGAACACCGTAGGGTTTTCACTTGTGAAAAATCTCATCCTTGCTAACATGGTAAACCCAGAAACCTTTATTTGCTAGAATGTACACATATAAGGGAATTTTTTTTCCTGACTAATCTAATAACAGAACTTGACCAAGGACTTGGGATTATTACTGCTGTCAATTCTGATTGGGTGTTTTTTTTAAAATGTCATGTGTAATTAAATATATTATTTTTCAATCCATCTCACGATACTGTAAAGCAAATTTAATAATGTAGGAAGCTTCTATTTTCTTGATGGCATAAACAGGTTAAACTGCTCACAAACATTCCTAACTGTTTTTGAGATTCATCATGATGTTTGTCAGTAGCGCCTCAAAGACATCTCTACAAATAAAATTGCTGGCTCTGACGATTAGTTCAACAAGATGATCTCATTTGCTTCCCAGCTTTCACTACAGTAGTACGTGAGATGGAAAATAGGAAACAATGTTAAATTAAAAAAGCAAATATTAACTGTAACACTACAAAGAAAACCGTATTCTGTGTATAATATCATCTTCTAACAAGTTTTCATTGTGTCTTTGATTCCTTATGTAAATTATCTGTGGTTACTTGTTAGCTGTTTACTGTTTCAGAAGATAAATCAGGTTCCTGCTACTCCATCTTGGCCAGATATTAAGTCCCCTCACTCCTTTTTAGATTCTCTAGACTTGTATTTACACAATAGGGACACCTGTTTCGTAAAGGTTCAGTGGAATTTGGGCTTACTGGGATTTTTTTGTTTGTGTGTGTGTGACTATATTTAAAACAATGAATTTCACTTCTTTAATAAAGGTTAAAGTTCTACTTCTTTCTGAGTAAGTTTTGGAGAAATATTTACATTTACTATTTGAAGGAATGTATTTACATATTTTTTTTAGAAAACTGCTCATTCTGTTTCAAACACTTTGGCGTACACTGTCATAGTACTAAAATTCCTACGATAGCTGTCCTTTCCCTTTGTTATTTCATCCTCTGAGGTTACACAAGTATGTCTCACTGTTACTTCAACTGAGATTTTCCTAATCACTAGTAAGATTGAACATCTTTTTAAATGTTTACTGGCCATTTGTGAGTTGTGTATTCCAGACTTTTATAATTTTCGACTAGGTTTTTTTTTTTTAAATTATTGGTTAGTAGAAATTATTTGTAGATTATATGTCTTTGCTTTTTTTGCAGTTATGTTATGATGTGTCTGGATGGAAATTTTGTATTATTCATCCTGTTTGAGATTCATTAAGAATCTGTGGTCTTTCATCATTCTGGAAAAATTTCAGGCACCACTTCTTCAAATATTATCTCTCTTCACTTTTTCTTTCCTCTTCTTCTGGAATTCCCACTGGATGTGGGACTTAGACATGGTCTGACTTTATCTTCCATGCCTCTTAAGCTCTGTGACAGACACTATCAGATGTTCCTAACTTCTCTCTTCCTTGAAAGGCTTCATGCTAAATTTAGAGAATGAGAAATGTTATATGCTTACTTTCTCAAATTCCCTTGCAGCTGGTGTGGCCACATAACAGAGTACTACCAATGAGCTGGAGGGACTCTGGGAAGCCTTTTGGTTTCCTTATCAAAGGGGTAAGATGTTAGGCACTTGCTCTTCTCCCTTCTCCCTCCTTCCTGCCCTGCAGACAGGAGTGATGTCTGGAGCTTGGTAGTCATGTTCAACCACAGAGAAACAAGTATGAGGACAAAGAACCAACAGATTAAAGATGGTAGAGTGAAGAGAAGAGACACTCTGGGGTCCTTGATTATAACACTGAGCAGTGAACCATTTCTGAAACTAAAAAAAAAAAAAAAGTATATATATATATATATATATATATATATATATATATATATACACACACACACACACACACACACACACATACATATATATATATACACACACACACACACACACACATATATCTTTATGGTTGAAGCAACTGTTAGTTGGGTTTTCCATTTCTTGAAGTTGAAAAACCTATTAACTAATAAAACCCTTCTATTACATTTTCCATTTTTAAATGTCTCTGTTTTATGTTCTGGGTAATTTCCTTAGATCTAGTTTCCAATTCAGTAGTTCTCTCTTCTGCTGTATCCAATCAGTTTTCAGCCCAACTGGTAACTGGTATTTTTAATTCCAAATTTTAATTTCTACAAGTTTTACTTGATTCTTCTCCAAGTCTTTTTTTTATAGTACTGTGCTCCTTCCTTATGATTTTAATATGTTTAAACATAGTCTTTTGAGGTATCTTTCTTCCTGTTTTATTATCTCAAGTTCTGGTAGATGATCCTCTTGTTGGTGGTGCCTGCTGACTAGCTCAAGTAGATCGATTTCTTTTTTAAAATTTTATTGGAGCATAGCTGATTTACAGTGTTGTGTTACTTTCAGGTGTACAGCAAAGTGATTCAGTTATACATATACATATATTCATTATTTTTCAGATTCTTTTCTCACGTAGGTTATCACAGAATCTTGAGTAGAGTTCCCTGTGCTATACAGTAGGTCCTTGTTGTCAAGTAGATCATTTTCTTGAGTGTTTTGTAATTCTGGATTGTGAGTGTATTTTCAGCAGCCTCTGTGCTACCGGCCCAGGAGCCTCCTACAGCAGAGACAGTATAAACCGGGGGCTGCTTGCAGCAGATATTATAAATTTGGACTCCAAACCTCGTCTGGCCCAGTTTTCTCTCCTTACAGGAGACTTTCCTTTTTTGGCCACCAAAAAAATCCCAGGTGGAGACCAAGCTTCCTTATCACCTCCCTGCACTGGAAGGTGGAGATTTTTATTGCCCTGTCACGAAGAGCAGCACTTGTGAGCCTTGGTTTTCTGCAGGGGTCTCAGGACTAATGCACTGTTTACAGGAGCTCAGGGCTTTGTCTCTTGCCCCTGCGTGGGCAAGAACCACAGCCTATACCCATCAGATGCCCGCTCATTACGAGCTCTCTCCACCACCCCAGCCCCAACCCTGGGGGTGGCCAGAGTCCCAGCACATGCTTCAGGGCTCTGGTCTTCACTCTTCTTTTAATTTCCAGCATCTGGTTATTTCCCAGTCTTTCTTCAGAGATCAGCTATGTATTGATATTTTTCAAATTACATTTTATTCAGATTTCTAGGTGCCTTGAACAAGAGGGTTTTAATGATAATTCAGTCTAGAACTGAAATTTATCCACAGTGAAATCTTCACTGAAAACACTCTAAATCACATGTGGTCAGACCAACTGGATAATTTTCATTAGGAATCATGAGTAACATTATCTTCAGAAGATGGATTTCACTGTTCTGTAAAAATTATTTAGTAGATGGTATAAAGTTCTTCCTCATATGATTAGAACAAAGTATCACAGGGACACGAAGGAGGATACTTACCAGGCTGGGTTTGATGCCTACACTTTCAGCTGCTTCAAATGCCAACAAGAGATTTCTTTTCTAGGTTGAAAAGACAAAGACAATGAAATTATCAACTAAAAATATATAGCTTTTGCTGGGAAAAAACACCAACTGACATTCCTATAAAGATTACCTACTGTTTATAAAACACTTAAGTTTTGAAGTCAGATATGCAACCAATGATCTTAGTTTATGGGGAAAAAAAAGATTAACAGGTTACCATTGTCACTAAAAATGACATTATTGATTGATTCCTGACCATCAAAGATACATTTTTGTTAATTCGGTTATTATTATTATTTTTTTGCTTTGTCAAGATTTATGACATACACATTATGTTGTGTATCAAGTTGTTTAATCATGGTGTTATACCAAAAAAATTATCAAAGTAATATGTGCACATCGTTAAACATAGTCATATGAAAAACTGTTGCTTCCCTCAATCCTGGTCCTTGGGAGAAGAACTTTTTGTTTCTCTCTTTAATTCTGGTGATCTCCTCCATACGTCTGTAACTGCTCATACCACCGTTGCTTGATTTCCAAAATAGAGGCATTGCCTTCTAACTTCTTCCCAAGATAAATGAGGACTTAGGTACCTCTCTCCTCCCTGCATTATAGTCACATAGCTCATGTTTGTGCCTGTGTTAGTTATGTTTGTGACTTTAACCATTTTCCTTAAACCTCCATTTCTTGTCCCATCAATTACAGACGGCAGTTCCTGACTCCACTTTGTATGATAAGGAAGACGTTCCCTGGCCTTTCATCCACCTTGTCAAGTTTTAAACTGTTAAAGCTGATGGAATTTGCTTCCTTTTCTTCAACCACACTTAAGTGTTCAGCACCCTCTTAACAGGACGACTCTGAAGGCTGAACACAGTAAGCGGTGTTTACACAGCAGCTGAGATCAGATTCCTCTCCCCAGTTCCATCACAGTTGTCATGCTGTGCCCCTCAAAACATTTTTTCAAAGGATTTTCTTCTTTGTAACTCAACCAACGGCTCAAAACCACACCACGTTTCAGTGTGCTCCAGACCTGGACCTTGACTGTCTTCAAGTCCGTTTGTTTTCATTTCTGCTTGTTGGGATTTTTCTTGCTGGGAGAAGATCTGTGCCTCCTTCTCATCTTCTGATTTCTTATCTTTCTGACTATGGCTTACAATCTATGATATTATCTTTGTACCAAACTGACTTTCTGTTCTAACATGTTCGTTCTCTCATTGCCCCCCTTTATTAGGTCCCCAAGCTCTTAATCGTATCATTATTCTATGAAACCCTTCAGCCCTGGAGTCCTCCAGAACCTGTCGACTGAAAAAAAAAAAAAAAAGCACAACCTAAAAGTGGAGAATTATGTTTTATTTGGTGGACATACTGAGGACTTAAGCCTGGGAGACAGGCTCTCAGATAGCTCTGAAGGGATTGTTCCGAAGAGGTCAGGGAGAAGCCAGAATACACAGGAGTTTTGCAAAAACAAACCAGGTAGTTGAGTATCAAAAGATTTCTGCTAATTAAAGAAAAAAAACCAAACTTCTCAAGCTAGTGAGTTTAGCACTTTTCTATGCATGGGAAGATGCAAGAGTCTGGGCTTATTGAAATCATTTCTCTGAAATGCACCTTAACTATCTAGGGCCCGTATCCTGCTTTCTTCCTCCATCCTGAATCGTCGCAGGTTACATGGTCGGGGTGGTGGGGTGCGGGGGGGGCAGTGGCTGAGGGCTTGATGGCCGCAACATCCTTTGTTTACTGATATGGCAGGCGACACTTTTTGTCCACAAACCTCATGTCAGTTTTTGGATACCCCTGTTCTTTTTTTACAATTTTTTATCTATCTATCTATTTATGGCTGTGCCCTGCAGCTTGCGGGATGTTAGTTCTCCGAGCAGGGATTGAACCCACGCCCTCGGCAGTGAAAGCTCAGAGTCTTAATCCCTGGACCGCCAGGGAATCCCCCTGAGACCCATATTCTACTAGAGCACATTCTGAGTTTCCCTCTTAAAGAAAGGCTGTGGGAGAGATACATTTTCTGGATGCATTCATATACGAAATTTTCTCTTTTCTACCATCACACTAGGTTAATAATCTGGCTGGATATAGAACTCTAGGCTGAAAATAATTTCCCCTAGAACTTTAGAGGCTCCACGTCACTTAGCCCTCGTTCGTTGCTCCTTTTTTGAGACCCTTTCTGGCTGTTCTCTGATGCTTCTTCATCTGGATGAACTTAAGAATCATTTGGTCATGCCTCCTCCCGTAATTCATTTGAAGTCACTCAGATTATATGAAACTTTAATTAAATTGGTAAATTAAGTATACGTGAGAGATGAATGTTTTTCCCTATGTATTCATGTTCTCTGTTGCTCAGCAGAATTTCGTACTTTTATGCATTTAGGTTTTCTACATAATTTTATACATTTCCCCACTTCCCCTTTCTGTCCTTTCCGGCACATCTGGTGCCTGAAGATTAAGACGTCCGCTGGACACTGAGGCAAACTCTCTGTAGTAGGTACCAGGTCACGGGAAACACTAGAACACGGCAAAAAACTTTTCTTCTGGTCTGTGGTCGGGGCCTTGGAAAGTCGTTGACCCGTGGTCATCTTGCCCAAGCCGCCAGCGCCCTTCCTCCAAATTAAAGGTAATGAATGGGGATGGACTGACTGGAAACTTTAACGCTGCTCTCCGTCCTGCTGAGAGGGGAGCTGTCCAGTGGTTCCTGGCTTCCTTTACTTTAGCCCCAGCCAGCAGCAGGAAGCTCCTATTTTGGTGCTAATGAGGCCTTTGTCCTTACTTTAAAGTCCTTTGGGTTCATTCTGGGGGAGGAAAGGAGTTTGTAAGCCAATGGTTTTCAGGCTACCATTACTCCAGACATTAAGATACAAACATTTTTTTATGGTTTTTGGTATGCAATGCCAAACAGCCTCGTAAATGTTAACACAGTTTTCAGTTCCAGCAACAATGTTTAAGTGTCCATTTTCTCCCACCTTTACTTGCATAGAATGTTACGATTTTCGAAAGCCTCTGCCAAATGTAACAGGCTAAAAACAATATTTTGTTTTAATCTGTATTCTTTGATTACCAGTAAGGTCTAAGGAAAAGGCATTTCTAAACCTCAGGTTTTATAACAGAATTCCACCCCCACCCAAGACCCTTTATCCTGATTCTAATGAAACTGCTAGTGTTTTCTAAGCAGAAATTGAACAAAGAAGAAATAGTCCATGCCGAAAAATTGTCGGAAAACACTCTGAAAGAGCATATGGTATGACATGGACCATTATAGGGAGAGGTGGTTTCTGGTGCATGAAAATGACTTTTATTGGCTTTGGTGGCAGCAGGACATCAGTGATGAAGCATCTTGATCCTAATTCTCTCACTAGAACACTGTCACGGCCACCGTGGGGAGGCCAGAGGGGAGACAGACGCAGAGAGTGTGCCCGGCCAGGACCTTCCAGCCCCTGGACAGTGGAAGCCCCCAGCCATGGGGACTGCTGCTGGCCCTGCAGTGGTGGTGGAGGGGGGGGGGGTCTCGCCTGAAACTGACGGGACTGAGGAGCCCCAGCCCAGAATTGCCCCCTCACATCAGTATTTCGTTTCAGACACCAACAAAAAGACCTCCATCCTATCACCTGAATCTGAGGACCTCAGCGAGAGTTTCACAGGAGGACAGAGGAATACGCTTTTTACTGAAAAAACACCAAACTTTCCACTGACTGTAACTCACATCCTGTGCTTGTAAATCTCTTTAATGTCTCAGAAGACATCCTTGTTAATGTTATCAGAAATTCCCTACCTGGTACCGATGTCACACTTCCACTGGGGAAGGAGGAACACCTCATTACTTCTGAACGTCTGGGCTATCGAGAGCTGGATCACACAATTTTTAGATTCTGATTTTAATGGGTTTTTACAACTATCACAGGCCTCTCTTGGTGCCCTTTTTGCTGTATGTTGTTCAGCAAAAAACCCGAGAAGCACCCTGCACTGAGAGCTCCCCAGATCCGGGCTCCAGGTGAGGGCTGGACTCCACACATCCTGATGAGGTCAAAGGCATACTTTTCATTCAAATTAGCTCGTCCCCTGTGAAGCCCAACTTCGAATATGCCCCTTCTAGGAAGCCTTCCCTGCCTGAATCCCTCTCTCTCCACCAGCAAGATACTCCCAGGCTGAGTCTCACACACATGCTCAGCTTTAAACTGTAATGATTTGATTTGCCTGTGTTGACACACTGTTTTGAGAACCCTCATCAGTAACTCAAATAGATATGAGTTTCTCTCCCCATCCTGAATGCAAAGCTCCCCCAGGGCAGTGGCTAAACTGTCCCTCCACCCAGAGCGCCTCTACATGGGGGCATTTAGGAAGCAGGAGGCTGGCTGGTCCTTTGGGGAGGCTGTGAAGCCACACGATCTTTTTTTTTTTTTTTTTTTGGCCACACTGTGTGACACGTGGGATCTTAGTTCCCTGACCAGGGATCGAATCTGCACCCGCTGCAGTGGAAGTGAGTAATCTTAACTGCTGGACCGCCAGGGAAGTCCCACCACATGATCTTAGGATGAAAACTCTGGCTACCTGGAGCTGAGTCCCTCATCTCCTCACAGACCCGAAGCCTTCCACGGCCTGACGGCGTGCTCCCCAATGACAGTGTTCTGGATCGGGGAGAAGAAAGGCAACCCCACGTGTAGGAACCACGGGCCCCTGGACCACAAGGACCACAGCGCGGCTGAGCCGGGACGCCTGGCTGTTCCGCAGGCTTCCAGACCCAGGCAGCCGGCCGCGCGTCGCGGGAATCAGCGGCATCCACGGAGACGCTGCGGTGTCCGCCATCAGGAAGCAACGTCACGATCCCAAGCGTGAAAACAAACACTTTTAGGCCCATTATTTTCCAACACGTCCGTACTGACTGGAGGGCAAAGCGCCCACGACTGCGGGCAAAAATGTCACACTCTGAGGATGTCCCTGCATTAGGCATCGACCAGACCTCCCCATCGGCAGGAATACCTGCTCACCCATAAGGAGCACCATTCTGCCGGCGCCAACAAGACACTCCCTAGGAGACAGCCTTCCTCCTTAGTCTTGCCAGGGGCCGTGGCGACCCATGACCCGCAGCAGACCGGGATCATGTTAACCATTTAACGCCCAGCCCTCTGTCTCAAATCCTATGGAACTGTGCTTTGACCTCTAAAGGGTGGAACAGTTCTTGGAACTTTCTCAGAGGCTGTTCCCGGGTTATAATCCTCAACTTGGCTCCAATAAGATTTTCTATTTCTTCGTTAGATCAGCTGATTAATTTTTCTGTCAACAGTGCCCAGGCTGCGTGGACCCCGGGACTCCACATGCCCCCGCTGGTCTCCTCCATGGCTGTTCCTTCTGGTCCTTTCGCTGGGACACCCTCCTCTGCCCTGACAAGTGTGGAGTCCTCAAGGCTTGTTCCTTGGTCTCTCTGTGCCTCTGTGAAGTTGTGATTTATAGTAAGAAATGCACCTTTGCTCTTTGTCCTGGTTCCTGGCACAGAGCTCCTAAAACCTTTGTAATTTTCTGTGTAGGAGCCACGGGGGCATCTTTTGTTACAATATTTGGTTTCTGTCCTTGGTTCCAGAAACAGCTTCAGAGCAATAAAGGTGAAACAGGTGTCTTTTTTTTTTGGCTGCATTGGGTCTTCATTGCTGCACGCGGGCTTTCTCTAGTTGCGGCGAGCGGGGGCTACTCTTCGTTGCGGTGCGTGGGCTTCTCATTATGGTGGCTTCTCTTGCTGCAGAGCACGGGCTCTAGGCACGCGGGCTTCAGTAGTTGTGGCACGCAGGCTCAGCAGTTGTGGCTCGTGGGCTCTAGAGCTCAGGCTCAGTAGTTGTGGAGCACGGGCTTAGTTGCTCTGTGGCATGTGGGATCTTCCCAGACCAGGGCTCGAACCCGTGTCCCTTGCATTGGCAGGTGGATTCTTAACCATTGCACCACGAGGGAAGCCCAGAACAGGTGTCTTTTGTTACTCATAACAAACCCCTTCCAACAACACCAGCATTTATGTTAATGAGGCAATTTTTTTTAAACCCCTAGATGACTGAAGGATGGGGCTGGTTGCCAGGGGAACCAACCACGGGATTAGAGGGTTGGAACTTTCTGTCCCACGCCCTGACCTGCAGGGGCGGGAGAGGGGCTGGAGGTTGAATCAATCACCAAAGGACAATGATTTAATCAATCATGCCTCTAATAATAAGCCACCACAAAAACCCAAAAGGACGGGGTTCAGAAAGATTCTGGGTGGGTGAACACATCGATGTGTGGGAGGGTGGCACGCCCCAAACTCCAGGGGACAGAAGCTCCTGTGCTCGGGATCCTCCCGGACCTCGCTCTATGGATCTCATCTGGCTGCTCATCCGTATCCTTTAATATCCTTTGTAACAGACCAGTAACCTCGTAAGTAAGCTGTTTTCCTGAGTTCTGTGAGCTGCTCTAGCAAATTAACTGAACCCGAGGAGGGGGTCCTGGGCACCTCTGATCTACAGCCGGTCGGTTGGAAACACAGGTGACAACCTGGACTTGTGACAGGTGTCTGAAGGGGGTGGGCAGTTGTGGAGGACTGAGCCCTTAACCTGTGGGGCCTGACGCCGTCTGCAGGTGGAGAGTGTCAGAACTGAGTTAAACTGCAGGACACACAGCAGGTGTCGCAGAATCACCTGGTGTGGGCCCCCCACACCTGTTCACAGAGGTGTCAGAAGTGACATACTAAGAGCAGAGGAGCCACACGGGAGGGCTTTTCCTTAGTGCTTGGGGCCCAGGTGACCTCCACGCTCACGGCTTTAATGCCACCTATACCTGCCCTGTTCAGGTTCACATCACTCATGACATGTGGCTATTTAATTAAAAGCAATTAAAATTAAAAATTCAGTTTTCCAGTCACACGAGACACTTCCCATCAGCAGCCCATGTGGCAAGTGGCTACCGCATGGGACAGCGTGGATGTATCACACTTCCATCATTTCAGTTCAATTAGACACAGCTGGTCCATTCCCTGGGGCCCCAAATCTCTATTTCCAGCTCTGACCTGCCCTCTGAACCCTGGGTTTGCTATCCAATTGCCTCTGACATGCTACCTGCATACTTCACAGACATCTCAGACGTAACATGATTCAAAACAGACCATTTTCCCCCCCAAATGTTTAATAATCCTGTCCAGCCTGCTTTACAGATTACGAAGCATAAATTTTAATTTATGCCCTGAAACTTTAATACTTCTGTGATGGTTAATTTTATGTGTTGACTTTGCTAGGCCTTGGTACCTAGATATTTGACTAAAAATTATTCTAGGTATTTCTGTGATGGCATTCTTAAGACAAGATTAACATTTAAATTGGTGGACTTTGAGTAAAGCAAATGACCTGCCATACCGTGGGTGGGCCTCACCGAATCAGTTGAAGGTCTGAATGGAAAAAGACTGATCTCCCCCAAAGAAGAGGGAATTCTGCTGGCAGATGGCTTTTAGACTCCACCTATAACACCAACTCTTTCTTGTGTCCCCAGATTGCCAGCCCGCCCTGCAAATTTTGGATTTGTCAGCCTCCACAATTGCATGGGCCAATTGCTTAAAATAAACATCTCTCTCCCTCTCTCTCTCTGTGTATGTGTGTGTATATATCTGTGTGTTTACACACATACACACCCACATCCTAGTAGTTCTGTTTCTCTGGAGAACCCTAACTGATACACACTCTAAACAATTAAATCACTTTGTTCAGTAATCATCGCCATCAGTGCCAGGACCATTTGGACTTTACTTATATCCTAGTGTGAGAAAGTCAAAAACAGAGCTTTCAAACATTTCTATTCCTTCCCCCTCAGCAAACGGTCCTGTCAGCCAGACACCTGGGTCGCCTCTGACTTTCTCTTCTCCCCACACAGCCACTTAGTCACCACGTCTAGCTGGTTCTGCATCTCAGATGTATCTCGAATCTTCCTCTGCCTTCCCACCCACAATGCTGCCACCGGCCTCCGCTAACGGGTGAACAGGGAAGTGAGCTCTCACCACAATGCCTACAACCTCCCAACTGCAGCCCCTCTTTCATTCTTGTCCCCGGGACAGTTCACTTTTTCACAGAGAGATCTTTTCAGAACAGGAATCGTGCCTGTCACCGTTCAGTGCCGTCTGCCGGCCGTCGTGGAAGGCAGGCGGCATGGCAGGCCACCTTCCCCGTCCCCTGCTAGCCTGGCCGCAGGCACCGGGCGCTCCCTCGGCTGTGCTCCCCGGCTCTGGAAAGCTCCCCCACTTTGTGCCACTGGCTCCTTCACGTCCGCTCTTCAGCTGGAATTCCGCCTCCTCGGAGACCTTCCCAGCCTTCCTGGTGGAAGTCAGGTCCCCTTGTTCACCCTACAGCCCCGTGTCTCTCTCATGTTCTTCCACAGTTCGTTTATTTACAGTGTTGCTTGTTACAGGTTTACTCACTTGTTTACTGAACGTCCACCTTCTGAGGACAAAGAACCTGTCTACGTGCTCGCCGCTGCCCTTATTACTGTGAGTTAGGCCTGGCAAGAAATGCTTGTTGAGTGAATGAGTACAGGGCCCGGGACAGCGTTTCCCAAAGTACACTCTGTGGAATGTGATTTTTAGGATGTTCTAGGTCAGGATTTGGCAAACCACAGCCTGCAGGCCAATCCTGGCCCTCAGCTTGTTTTTGTAAATAAAGTTTTATTGGAACACAGCATGCCCATTTGTTTACAAACGTCTGTGGCTGCTTGGGCGCCACAATGGTAGAGCTGAGTAGCTGTGACAGAGACCACAGATCCACAAAGCCTACCACTGGCCCCCAACAGGAGAAGTCCGCTGATTCCTGTTACGGGTGATTATATTAAAAGTTAGAAAGGTTCTGTGGCTCTGACATAGGTTGAGCTAAACAGAGTCACACAGGTTTCTTTAACAAAGGACTTCTTGAAGTCTTTATGAGTGCTGTGAATCTCCAAAAGTGTGATATAATATACAGTTTCCCAAGCTTATTTGAGCAGGGAACTCTTTTTAGTGGTGCTTTCTGGTTCTTTGGATTTTGAAAGATTTTGAAAATGCTGGCCAAGGTCTTGAAACCATGAAGGTGAGAGTTCACCAGGGTTTTCTTTGAAAACCGGGTGACAGGAACTTCTCAGCAGCCACAGTCAACTGGGCTCCACTGTGTTTTTCTAGGTAACAAAGGAAACTGAGAACATTTACCAGGGGTGGGGTTCTGCAGTGTAGACCTGTCCTCCGTAGTTATCTGTGCTGGAATCAATACCCCAATTTACATCTCAAGTCCACAAACCTTACCCCGGTTGGGATGTATCGAAAGTATGAGGAGTTCCCCTTGTGTGTTCTGGAGGGTAACCGGGGTGGTGGGGGGGACTTACCTTCTCCTGACTGTTCAGCTCCTGGTACGGGATGTGAGCAGGCAGGTAGGTGTGCAGGAGAGCACACAAGGCCAAGCCATCACTCCAGCTGCTGCTGAAATTGGTGATATCGATGTTCTGTGGGGGAAAAGCAGCATTAATCACCAAACCGTGCCAAGTCACAGACTATGAATGGGACCGTGCTAGGATCCATGTGCGTATCCGCCTCTGGGTTTGCAGTAAGACAAGATCAGACTCCACCCAGTCTGCTGGCAGTACCTTTAATTTTGGTGCCAGGATTGGTGGCCTGGTGTTGCCCAAAACCATTCACAGAAAAGCACACGGGACTTCTCTGACGGTCCAGTGGTTAAGATTCCATGCTTCCACTGCAGGGGTAATGGGGAACTAAGATCCTGCCAGCTATGCAGCATGGCCAAAAAAAAAAAAAAAAGGCATGAGAAAAGTCTTTGGAGCTCAAAACACTAGGGAACCTCTTTTTTTTATTATTAATTTTTATTGGAGTATAGTTGCTTTACAATATTGTGTTAGTTTCTGATGTGCAGCAAAGTGAATCAGTTATATATATACATATATCCATTTTTTTTTTTAACGATTTCCTTCCCATTTAGGTCACCAGAGAGCACTGAGTAGAGTTTCCTGTGCTATACAGTAGGTTCTCATTAGTTATCTATTTTATACATAGTAGTGTATATATGTCAATCTCAATCTCCCAATTCACCCCATCCCACCTTCCCCTCTTGGTAACCATAAGTTTCTTCTCTACATCTCAAAACAGTAGGGAACTTCTGCCCACCCTCTGGTATGTCAAAGGCTCTGACATCTTACTCTCAAATTAACCTACTTAGTCAGCTTTGCACATCCCAGCACCTCCCAGCCTTATGTGGCCAAAGAAGAATCATCACCATCACCACCACCATCACCATCACCAACATCATCACCATCACCATCATCATCATCACCAACATCACCATCACCATCATCATCACCACCATCACCATCACCATCATCACCACCATCACCATCACCATCATCACCACCACCAGCATCATCACCATCACCATCATCACCAACATCATCATCATCATCACCATCACCATCATCATCACCACCATCACCATCATCACCATCACCATCATCATCATCACCACCATCACCATCACCATCATCACCATCACCATCATCACCAACATCATCACCATCACCATTATCACCACCACCAGTATCATCACCACCACCAGTATCATCACCATCACCATCATCACCATCATCACCATCACCACCATCACCATCATCACCATCACCATCATCATCACCACCATCACCATCATCATCATCATCTATGACCCCAATTAACAACAGGGAGACCAAGACTAAACAAGAAGACCTTAAAAACCCACATGGCTTATTCCTGCCACTACCCTCTTCTCCCCATAACTTGGGGGCGTCTCGGTGGGGAGAAAGCCATGCTCAACAGTCTCCTCACCAGCATGCCAAACACCCAGGGGCTGAGGCTTCACAGGGAGAAAGGAGCTCCTCCTTCAGGACAGGCGGGGACCCCGGGAGCTGCCTGGCAAACAGTGATAAGGAAGCCAACATCCAACTTGACAGGCAGCAGCCCACAGAGATGACGGTTCCCAGGCAGGACCCCCGGTAGCCCCAGGCTACCTCCACCTCTTAGACCCTCACACCCACCTGCCTCCTTCTCCTTGACCGAGCTCATCCTAACAGGGCTGGTTTTCTTCCCAAGTTCACAAGCTCATCCTGAATGAAACGCCAGGTTCCCAAGCCCACCGACTCCTCACCGCTGAGGCTGATCTACACAGCGGCTGCCTGAATGTGTTGAAACAGCCTGGGAGAGGCCGTGGAAGCGCCTGCGGGAGGGCACACCCCAGGGGGCCCCGAGCGCAGGCCTGTCCTGGGCGCTCTCGGTGGAGGAGGTAGTGTTGCCGCCACGCGCGCAGCTTTACCTGAACCAGGACACGTCGGGGACCCAGGGCCACATCTGGCCTCTCTAACAAGTCTTTTCCCGCCTCCAACTGCAGTCCAGGGTGGTCCCGGGACCCCAGGACGCCCCTCTGGAGCGCCGCCGTCAGCTGTGCGTCCTGCTCGTGGTCTGGTCTGCAAGCACACTCCCACCCCCCCCGCGAGGGAACGTGGCCCAGAGCACAGCCAAACACACAAGCTGCCAGGCACCAGTGTGACATAAACGTCTGAGAATCCCCCGCTGGGAGGGGCCAGTCTGTCCTCAGGCTGGACGCCACAGCCGGGACCCCTGACAAGTGGCTCATCTGCATCTTTGGCTTCAAAAGTCTCTCTGGGGACTCTGGAGCTACCTGATGAGGCCTGGGGGCTGCTCTAGACATGGGAAGCGCGTTGATTTTATACCTTCTGAAGAGGGAAGAGCCGGGCGGGGCCACGATCCATCCAGCTCACTCCGAGTCTCCAGCTTTCAAAGCAGACGCTGGGCTGGGCCATCAGACCCTGGGAAGGGGAAGCCGGGCTGGGCCGGGCCAGCTGCAGGGAAACCCGGCATCACGGTGAGGGGCGGTGTTTCCAAATGCTCCGTGATCCAGACTTACGGGGGCAGCAGGGCAGAAACGTTTGCTGAGTGTCTACAAGGTGCCTGTCGCTGTGCATTTTCTCACTTAACCCCCAGAACCGCCATGCACGGTAAGCGGTGTGGTGCTCATGTGACAGGTGAGAGAGCTGAGGCGAAAAGAAGTGCTGCCGGTAAACCAGAGTCACGGGCCAGCTCCCGCCCGCCCGGCCGCGGGCACGTGTCCTCTTGCCGTGTTTCCTTCCTCCTTTTCCCTTTCTTTTCTCTCTTCCTCCCTCCCTCCTTGACTTCCTTCCTGTGTAAATTCACTTTACATTGAAAGCGTTTAACACTTGGTAGATCTTTCTTTTCCTAAAACATGAAAACATTTTCTACACTTCTCTCTCGTGCCGTCTATGACACAAAGCATCATTTTTCTCCATCTGCACAATCTTCACTGGCATTTGGAGAGGCCAAAGGGACCCAGAGGGATGACAATGCCATCCACCTCACAAAACCAAGACGGCACCCTCTGTTTTAGTTCACTGAACACCACTCAGGAACAGCTTTTGATCTGAAGTGTAAATGTCCTCGTTTATTGAGTAGGTCGAGACGAAAATCTGGAGCGACCAAAGCCAGGGTTGAAAAGTCCATCAAAACGACTCATGTCCTCAGGACAGCGCAGGTGACCGGGTCACTTCCAGGAGGACAGCCGCTCGCAGGCCATCGGGGATCGTTGAGACACACGCGGACCCTCACGCTTCAGCAGCGGGACCACCCAACACTGTCCCAGACAAAGGAGGCAGCGTCCTAGCTTGTAAAAAAAGGAATAATGGAAACTCCAAATCCGGTCAGCTCACCAAATCCAACATCTGGGTCAGGAAGGGCTTCTCTTTCATGTCAACAATTTCCCAGGTTTCGGACTTTGAAGAGTTCTGACTCTGGCAGAGACAGACGGCATCAGGCTATATGATTCGTCATTACATTCATTCCAAGAACATGACGCTATCAAAAAAACCTGACCCTTTTTATCTCTGGGTGGAACAACCCAGCTCTAGTTCCCTGAAGGTCATCTGAAACTGTCCATGGTTCTATGTGAACAACAAGAGTAACAACAATTCCCACCTCAGCAGAGCTGGCGGGACAGCTAAACACGTGTGCATCTATGGTCCCTCTGGTCAGAAGGTGAGGGCCAGCGTGCAGAGGCATCAGGCCTCAGCGGTCGCCCTGTTGCTATCACCACCCCACGTGCTTCCTTACTGCCCCCCAAGGTATATTTGGGCGAGTGAGGGGTTAGCTGTGGGGTGGCACGATTTGATGACGGCCGTGTTTTTCGCGTGAATCACAGGCAAGGGGTGAGCGGATGTGCCCACCGGGCCTCTCTCACTCGGATCCCCGTTCACCTGTGGACCCGTCTTCAGATCACTGACCTGGGCGCTCTGAGGGTCTCTGGTCAGCAGACCGAGGGGGCGCAGGGGACGCTGAGGACGCAGCGGGATGGCCTCGCCGAGCAGGGAGCCGGGGCTTCCTGGGGACGGCATGGCCTTCCCGGGGGCCCTGCAGACTGGACCGTGCGGACAGCTTGGGGGTGCCGGTGGCAGCACGGGGACCACCTACCTCTGGGTAGGACAAGAAAGGCACCCAGGGTAGCTGGGCAGGGGCTGTGGGCCCAGCCCCACTGTCGTGACCAGAGAGGTCAAGGAAACACAGCAGGAGGTACTCGAGGATGGGACCGGGGCGCCGGGTAAGGGCAGAGAGAGGACCGTTTCCTGGGCCAAGGAACAAGGTGACTACTGACTCCAGGCCCCACCCCTGGACAGGATGAAAAGCCTTCTTTTCAGCTGGGGATGCCCAAGATCGGCTCAGCCTTGGTGAGGGGTGAGGCTTGCCGAGCTTGCGGGCCACAGTCCTCACTGCTCACAGGTGCACTGACCAAGGACAAGAACACAGACACCCCGTGAGTGCTAATACGATGTCTTCCTCTTCCTAATGACCCCTCAGCTGAACCTTAGGGCTTCATCAAAAGAATAACGTAGAGAAAAAAGGAAAACGGCCAACAAGGCATTCTACAAGATAGATCCTCAGTTCTTTTCCTTGTTACTTATTCCCGAGTAAAATTGACTTCGGTAACTGCTATCCTTGACTGGAAGTGGGTAACTGGAAGGGAGCACGAAGGGGACTCTGGGTGGGTGCGATGCTGTGTGTCGTGAGCCGGACGCTCGTCACGTGGGCTATGTGCACTTTGTGAAAATTCACTGAGCTGTACGTGTGTATGTACAATAAAACCTACATCAATAAAACAGAAAGGAAGGAAGGGAGGAGGGGGAGGGAGTGGAGGAGGGGGAGGGGGGAGGGAAGATGGATTAGGAAGGGAAAAGGAAAGAAACTGGGACCCTGATCTTCTTAAGGGGCTGAACTGTGGCCATTAAAAAGAATGCCAACATTTTGGAATTTAGGTACTATAAGATTTACTGGCGGGAAAAAGCAGAGTGACAACCAAAAGAAACTTGCTGATTATTTTCCCAAGGGAAATTACTCACTGCAAATTATCTTTAACTTTCTCTGGGATATAAATACCTCAGAGATATTTCTGAGTGAGAGAAAATTCTGGGGAAAGAAAGGCTCAGATATAAAAAAAGGTAACATTCTGAGCATCTCCAAAATAGGTGAAGTTTCTAGGAGCACTTAGAAGAAAATTTCGTTAAGATAAGAGAATTCTGTCCTCAGGGCAGCAAAAGTCATTTGAGAAACGTGGAAATACTGAAGAGCACAGGGGAAGCTAAACTAACTTTAGTGAACATCCAAGAAAATAATCAGAGTGGCTGAGACTGTAGACAAGTTCTAGAAGGGCGAGCGGAGAAGCAGCACTCCTAACGCAGAGGGACAGAGGAGAGCAAGACCCAACACGCCGCAGCATTTCCTTCTGGAAGCTTCACTTCATTTGCTTCTGTTGCCTGGGAACACCCACCAACATCTGGTAAAAACATGAACCACTCTGCGGAGCCTACACCGGTGGGTCCCGTCAACCCCACCGAGGATGTGGCTATGTTCCCACCCCGTCTTCATCTTCTCTCAGGGTCTCTCTAGGCTCTTCCGCTAGATTTCTATGAGCGGGTCGACTCTGTGTGCACTAAATGCACGAGTTTTTAAAAAGTTAAAAAGAAAAAAAAAATGAAGGTTCTGGGAAGAAGACAGGAGACTGATTAGAAAATGCCGTCTGTCCCCTGCTGTAGGGACCAGCTGTCCTGGGCACAGGGAGGCCTTAGCATCCCCTCGCTGGGACCTCCTGGACCTTTTTTGGAGACGTCTTATTGTCACAGCTGTAGAAGCAGACTGAGGTTTTTTTTGGGGGGGGGAATGTAACAATTTATAGCTCATGGAGGATACAAGCAGCTCATTCCTCAGCAAGGTTCAGCTCGTCTAGGAAGGAGTCCTGGGGGGACCAAGCTTCCTTTGAAGATTTGGTGAGAAACAGTACAGAGCACGTGCACACATGGGGGGCGGGGGGCGGGTGAAATCACCACAAAGGCGGCCTGCACGCCCTCCCCTGCCCGTGACCCGGCCTCACTCCCTGCCTGGATATGCGTCTGCGTCCATCCCATTCCAGGAGCCGGTCCAGCCGCGGGCTACCTGGTGAACCCCCGAGTGGCCTGGACCCACACATGGACAGCACAGTCCTCAGCTGTGGAGTCATGGAGACCCGCCTGTGGACCACAGGGGCCCCTCTCTGCAGATTCTTCCTTTCTGAGGCCCCGTACCGCTGAATGTCACTGTTTTGGGTGCCCACTCTGATCACTGCCTCCCACCCCCCGAACACGCCAGCTCTGCACCATGATGGAAACTGTTCCCCAGCAGAGAGCTGTGACCATGGGGTCACCTCGTGAGTTTCCCTTCTCTCAGAGATTAGCTGCCTGGAGATAAGTATATCTTATCAGACAGCTAAATTTATAAGCCAACATCAAACATTATTAGAATATAGATGAACGGGTTTATCATCTTGGGGAAAGAAAGCCATCCAAGGCACAAGATGCAATGAGCATAAAAGAACTGAGAGAACCGACTACATAAAATTAAGTTTCTGTAGGACAAAAATTAAAAACAAGATAGATGCATACATACAGCAAATGACTAATATCCAGAATATATTCCTTTAAACCATGAGAAAGAGAGAAACAACTCAAGCAAAGACTGGCAGAGGAATGAACTGGTGAGGCGCCAAAGAGGAGAAACAAACAGTCAGAAACGTAAGAAGAGGTGTTCAGTCTCACCGGAAAATAAAAATAGCAAAATATTTCACTCAACCAATTGGCAAAAATGAAATAGATGGTAAATTCACATAGGTAATGAAGATACGGGGAAATAGGTATTCTTATATTGGCTGATAGGAATACAAATTGGTACAGGCTTTTAGGAAGGCAATCGGAAGCATTTTTTTTTTTCATTAAAGTATGATTTGATCAAGTAATTTCACTTCTAGGCAACTTTTCTAGAAGAAATAGTCAGGCATCTGTCTGCCAAAGACATACCTACAAGAATGTTTACGGCAGCATTATTGTTCAGAATGGGGAACTGGCAATACCCTAGGTTGTCTACCAATTAAGCTAAATAAACTTTTCTTTTGAAAAACTTAATAAAAAATTTGTAACTCAGTTTTCTAATCTGTATATGTTCCTATGAAGCTCGTGGGAAAACTCTGATGTTCTGGTTTTTGATATGTTTGCCATATGCAATAACTTCTAGATACTCGGTGTTTTTCATGAATTATGGGATAAACGTTAGTCTAGAGGGTTGGTCCTGTATTCTTCTACATCATCATTGACTTAGTTGAGGAAATCTGGGAGAGACAGAGAGAATAACAAATGCATAGATTCAGACGCCAAAAAGATTTCAATAAATCAGAAACAGGAACCAAATTGAGCTGACATTCAACCAAATTCTTCATCTTCTTTTTGTATGTGTTTCCTGTTTTTTTCTAAAATGACTATGTGCTACTTTTACAATTAGGAAAAATAATACACATTATTAAAAATATTAATGGCATCAAATACAGACAGAATAAGCCAATGTAGATTCCAACATGATGAACGAATCTGAGTCCTAATAATTGTATGTTTCTATATTGAATAGTTCCTTGGGTTATGCCCTCTTTTCTTCCCCTCCCCCCACCCAAAATTTTGAGGAAGAAGAATACAGACTTGGCTGTAGATGAACAAAGGAAAATAGAATTAAGAACTTGCTAGAAAGACAGCCTAGTGACCGTAATTTTTTTCCCCTGTGATAGATTAAAGGAGGCTACAGAGTCTCTGAAATCTTCCACTGGAGGGGCTGAGTGTACCCTCCTCCTCCTGAAATCTGGTTTGGCCTTAATAGTTCACGTGAGTGTGGAGGAGTGACCCGTGGGACCCTCAAAACCGGGGCACAAGGAGCCTTAAGCTTCTACCCAGGACTCGGAACACCGTCTCTGGGAGCCCCGAGGCCCCCGGTGTGCGGAAGCCCACCCTAGCCAAGGGCAGAGGCTGTCTGGAGAGAGACTGACCAGCCCCCAACTGTTCCAGGTCCCAGACATGGTGCAGCAGAGCAAGTCAAGCCTAAACTGAAGACTTGAGAACAAAACACTGTTGTTATTCTAACCCACTAGGTTTTGGGGTGGTTTGTTGTACAGGTATAGGTAACTCAGAACTTGCTTCATGTACCTCTTTTGTGTCTGCTGCACAGTGGAGAATGGAAACCAACCTTTTGTTCCTCAAGCAAATAACTTTGGGGCTTCCTTGGAATTCCTTTCCTCTCGTGATCCTATTCGTATCATTGTTTTAATCATTTTTTTCTCTACTTAAGATTTTATGTGGCTAATTATCTCTCAAATCAAGTCTGAAAACTTTTGCTTATCCTTTTTTTCCTCAGTTGTACTAGTCACATTTTAAAAAATTATTTATCTATTTTTTATTTAAAATTTTTTGGAAAATTGAGGGGCAATCAATGTACAATATTATGTGAGTTTCAGGTGTACAACATAGTGATTCACAGTTTTTAAAGGTTATACTCCACTTATGGTTATTACAAAATACTGGCTACATTCCCTGTGCTGTACAATATATCCTTGTAGCTTATTTATTTTATGTGTAGTGGTTTGTATCTCTTAATCCTCTCTCCCTATCTTGCCCCTCCTCCCTTCCCTTTTCTCCCCACCACTAGTTTGTTCTCTGTGTCTGTGAGTCTGTTTCTTTTTTTGCTATATTTACTAGTTTGTCTTATTTTTCAGTTTCCACATATACGTGATGTCATACAGTACTTGTCTTCTCTGTCTGACTTATTTCACTGAGCATAAGATTTAAGATTTTATGGTCATCTCTCTGGAATCCGTAAGGTGGATTAACAGGGGGTAGGATGAAGGGGCCTGACCTACTCCAGCTTCAGTATGTTCCCAATCAGGTATGGCAAATGTACGTTCATTATTATACTACATACTCCTTCTCAAAACTTTCTTGGCTGTTCTTGTTTGTTCTACCAGGTGAATTTTTAATTATTTTAAGTTCATGAATAAAAAAATCCAATTGGGATTTTTTTTAAATTTTTTTATTTAATTTATTTATTTTTGGCTGTGTTCGGTCTTCACTGCTATGCGCGGGCTTTCTCTAGTTGCGGCGAGTTGGGGCTACTCTTCGTTTTGGTGCGCCGGCTTCTTATTGCGGTGGCTTCTCTTGTTGCGGAGCACAGGCTCTAGGCACGTGGGCTTCAGTAGTTGTGGCACGTGGGCTCAGTAGTTGCACACGGGCTGAGCTGCTCCACGGCAAGTGGGATCTTCCTGGCCCAGGGCTCGAACCCGTGTCCCCTGCATTGGCAGGCAGATGCTTAACCACTGCGCCACCAGGGAAGTCCCCCAGTTGGGATTTTAATTGGAACTGAATTGAGAGATTAATTTGGAATAATTTACTTTTTCAACGATTCTTCCCACACTGTATCCCTGTTGAAGGAATTGAGGCCTTGAGACCCGGGAAACCGTAGCTCAGAGCAGCGAGTCTAGGAAGGGTTGCCCTTTGCCTTACATGGTGAGGACCAAGGCGGTAAGTTACAGGGGAAAGAGAACAGGAACATCTTCTGAGGATAAGGGCTTTCTGATGACAAAAGGGCTGCTGTGTCTCCAGGGACGTACAGGCAGATATGCATAACCTCTCCCTGGAGACAGAGTCAAAAGGGTACTGACATCAGAAGAGTGGCTGGAGCTTATCTTCCGTGCTTCGTCCTTCTTCACTGAACAAGCGCTGGAGCGTCCCCACCCACGACTTCCCTCCCTGAGGTTCTCTGACCTTGGCATTGTGACACGTGGTCCTGTTTCACTGCACGTGCCCTGCTGCCTCACGGCCGGCCCCTGAACCACCTAGCTGGGTCCAGCCCCAAGCCAGCGCCCCTCCCGCCCTGCCCTAGCTCAGCTGGCAGGGCTGGCCTCCCTCGGCACGGGGACAGGGGACAGCAGCTCCTCTGCAGCTTGCTGTGATGTCTCCCCTCCCCCTTCGGCTTGGCTCCCAAACAACTCCCTGCCGCGTCCTATCCCCAGGCCCAGCCCTCGTTCCAGGTCTCGTTCCAGGAGGAACACGTTTCGGGAATCTTCTTCCTCTCCTGTCCTCTACTGCCTTTTGTTTATTTCACCCATCATTTTCATTAATTTCACTCACCTTCTTGGCTGCCTCTTTCTAAAAAAAGGAGATGGTTATTTGCAGCTCTGCTGGTTCCATTCATCCTAGAATGGCCCAGTCACCCCCTTTCCAGGCTCTGTCATCTCTCTGCACCCCTAAACCCCATCCTTCTAGCTGAGAGCTTATCTGTATCCATCAAGGATGTGTTACAGAAACCTTCTCACGAACCATCTGCACCCATGGGTCAAATCTCCAGGCTGGAAGAAGAGCCCAACCCACTGCTCTGAAATCTAATTACAGCAAATGTTCATCGAGCCCCTCCGTGGGCCAGGCGCCGAGGGACAGACAAACAACGAAGCGCGGTTCCCAGCCCCGATGATTCGCCACGTTCAGTGGAGCCGGCAGGGCAGACACACCGTGATGGGGGGGCGGGTCACATGGAGGAGGCCCCTGGTGGTTGGGCTGCAGAGAACCAGCAAGTCGTGGACGGGGTTCCCCATGTGGTTGTGGGACACTGGAGACAAAAGCCTGGGTTTTGTTTTCTTTTTGTGGCCGAAAATCGGATTGAACGGGCCTTGGCAAACCGAAACGTAAGTGACTCTAAGGAGAAAAAACACACCCGAGTTGTGACCAGCTCCTAGGCCCGGGTCTTCCTCTGTCACTAAAGCAGCCATGTGACTGTGACTTCAGGCAAATGACTCAACTTTTCTGGTTTTTAGTTTCCCCATCTTCCAAATGCCTAGATTAGATTCGGTTAGATTATATTCATGCTATTGAAATGATTGGCTATGCAACCTGCTCTTCCAACGAAAGCTTCTGTAGAAGCTTCTGCTGAAGTCGAGCCTGAAAACCAGAAGATAAAATGCTCTCTCGCCAGCTCCCGCGTCTGTTCTGTCCTACACTGTCCAACACAATAGCCACTAGCCACCCGTAGCTGTTTAAATTAGTTTAAATTAAATAAAGTTTAAAATTCAGGTTCTCGGCCACATTAGCCACCTTTTAAATGCTCGGGAACCACGAGTGGTGAGTGGCTGCCGTGCTGGACGTCACAGATCTAGAATATTCTAATCAGCACAGAGAGTGCTACTGGACAGCCCCGCCCTGCACTTACACAAACATGTATATTTATCTCCTCTCCTTTTATGCAAATGTAGCATGGTGTGCAGACAGTTCTGCATCCTGATTTTTTCCCTCTCACCAAGATCCACAGAGATAGGTCTTTACACCACATAACACAGAAACGGTTACAGTGTAGAAACTAGGAGGCTGGATTCTGAAGCCAGAAGTCCCGTCACTTACTAGTGGTATGACTGTGAGCAATTAGGCAACTTCTCTGTGCCTTGGTTTCCGAATCCTTAAAGTGGATTTGGAATAGATACCTCATAGGATTGCAGTCAAGATTAAATGCACAAGGCACAGGTAAGCATGCAGAACAATGTCCGCCATACGTGAGATACTCACTATACACCAGCTCATTCTCATCTCCGTTCTTTCCTATGACATGCATGGACACAACAGACGTTTAGGCTGTTTCCAGTCTTTTGTTATCACTCTGCACACATGTGGAACAAATTATGATGGATTCTGCCAAACTGCCCTCCAGGACGTTCTTTCATCTTATTCCCTCCCATGCCCACCCCACAACATACCAGTGGCTTCTCTACACATTTGTAAGGGAATCCACAAAGTTTCAGGGAACAACATGATTCTGTCCACCCTACGATGTTCTAAACACTCCAAACAGAATATTTTTAGTAAGGAAAAAAAAAACCATTTTTTAAGGGAAACAGCACTTGTATATTTTTGGATGTGCTTACTAAGAAAATAATACATAATAGCTAAACAACTTGTGGAGGAATTCTGTTCTAAGACCGAGTTTAATTTATACTAGACAAACAATCTTCAAGCCAATCTTAACCTCCCACCCCCAGAAAGACTGAATTCAGCCTCCGAAATCCGAAGCTTCCTGTGGCTGGAACGCTTCTTTTTCCCAGATGAACGTTTCATGATTAAGAGAATGGAAAAAATCCTCAGTGCAGAGTCACTTGGGGCCGTTATTATCTAAACAGACTTGCGAGCTGCCCGGGGGGATGGAGAGGGAAGGGCGGCAAACATCCAGGCCTCAGCTCTTACTGAAGGCAGGATGATGGCGTTTGGTGTCCGGTGGTGCCGCCCTGCCACACCGGCTGCTGGTGTATCTCATCTCCAGAGCACCCCCCCAGCAGGGAGCAGACAGGAGGAAACATTCTCGCACCATTTTACTTTCAAAATCCTGCTCTTGCTTCCTGAAGCTGGTAGGACGCCTAACATTTCTATGCACACGGAGAAACGTATGCACTGGCAATGTAAGAACGCGGGCATTTCGTTCCAATGATCCTGTGAAGCCACAAGACTCAGCTAGCTCACAGCGAGAGCCTCTAATGCCGCCCCTAAAGCCCACCTCCTCCTGCCCCCTCCCTTTCTCCTGCATTTCGTAGGAATGCAGCAGGTTGGAACGGACAGGATGTGGGTCCCCCGGCCTGTGGCCTGTTGGGCTGCCGACACTCCTACCCACTCTCCCCGACAGCCCCTCCCCAGCCCCTCTGCAGCCCCTCCCCAGCCCACACCCAGCCCACACCCAGCCTGCCCTCCATCCCTCTCCCTCTGGGACCCTCTGCCTCTAGTTCCTCAACACAGACCTTTATGACCTCGGAACTCTAGAGCCCAAATCCTCGGGGACCAAAACACTCTCCTTGTCCTGGAGGACACACTTACTCTACCGGCCTTTCCAGTAGGTGGTGGTGACCGGGGGGCGGGGGGGGGGGGACTACATTCCAAAGCTCTGAGAAAAGGGAGCGAAAACAAAACAGCAAAATACTCCTGCTGGAAAAGGCTGACCGTCTCACACAGCCCACAGGTACGGGTCTAACGTCGGGTCAGTACAGAGCCACGGAGAGTGGCAAGTGGTCCCCAGAGCTGTGGTTCTGGGGCACTGAGGTGTCCCTGCTGAGTTCACCCACGAGGCAGGCGGAGGGCTGCAAAAGCAGGGGGGTGACACCTGCCCCAACGTGGACGAACCTCGAGGACGTATTGCCCAAGTGCTACCAGCCGGACGCAGAGGGGCAAGCGTCGCGTGGGGCCACTTCTAGGGCACCTGGGGCGGCAAACTCAGAGACAGAAAGAGAACAGAGTTTACTCGGGGGAAGCGGGAATCACTGTTCGGTGGGGACAGAGACTCAGTTTGGGAAGATGAGAACGGTCTGGGGGTGGAGGGCGGGGACGGCTGAACAGCAACGTGAATGTGCCTAATGCCGCTGAGCTGCGCACTTAAAAATGGTGAAGACGGTCAATATTACGTTATGTATATTTTACCACAATTATAAAGAGAGAGAGAGAGAGAGATCAAGGACAAGAAAGACACGGGGCTGAAGGGATGGCTCCTCCCACAAACACCAACACAAGTAGCTAAGTGGGTTTCACTGACAGCAATGGATGCTCCCTGGGTAATTAAAAGTATTTTCAAGAATATCCTGCTCTACTCAGCAAGCGGCTAAGTAATCCTGCCCAGTTCGGATTCCATCAAATCGCTGTTCAGAAGTTCTGCTTGGCTGTGCTGTTGGCACCGTTCTGTCCCTGGAGCCCCTGCACAGCTGCACGTGTGACCATGTGGTGTGACCACGTGGTGTGGCCACGTCCACTCCTTCTCCCCTCGCCCAGCTTGCTCACCCCCCGACCCTTCCAGGTTGCTGTCTGACCCCCTCCTCTCCAGCTCACGATGCTCCAGATGGCTCCCAGGTCTCCCAAGTCCCTCTCCCTCTCAGGCACGACTCTGGCTTTGACCGCTTCCCTGGAGGCTGACCCATCCACCTGGCCTGAGCAGCCGGCCTGCGCTCTGACCCCAGCTCTGCCTTCTGAGCCCAGCAGGAATCCCCGAACCATTTCTCATTCAGTCGACTGGCTTTTTAGCTCTACATTGTACAAACCTGATTTTGATGAAAAAGGTCTCTTTATTCTACTCAAATTTGATAAGTACTGACCTTAGCTTAATCTTCACTTGGATTCTCAGGTGGGGACACCTGTGCTTTTCCCACCTTTTCAACCCGCATGCTTACCACGGGTGCCGTGGCTGGAAATCAGTAAAAAGAAAACCAGTAGGAAAAGTATACTACAAACTAAACAAGACTAAATCCATACTAATAAGCCACAAGAAAATGTGAACGGACTAAATTTCCCTATTAGAGGAATTTTCAGATTACACATAAAGCTAAAACTATTTACAAGAAATCCACTTAAAGCGAGTAAAGACAGAAAACAAAGGCAGCACAAAGATACATCACGCAAATAAAAGCTGAACAGCAACGGGAACAGTAATGTCGGTATCACAGAATGTAAACTTTCAGATCAAAAGGTTCAACTGAAATAAGAGGAAAACGTATAAGAGCTACAAACCCTTAAATCTGGTATCAAAATACCTAATGTTTAAAAACTCTTCGAAATCAAAGATTTTGACAAAAACCGCAATCAGAGTGAAAGACTTCAACGAATCCCCTGACCATACAGTGAGGGGCACTGTCCAGCCTAAACCACGCAACAAGACAAATGTCCTTTATGACGAATAGGGTACAGAAAACAATATGCTTCGTACTAAAGAACAGCCATAATCAAGCAGAGATTTCCCCCAGGGATAATATACCATATTAACAAATACCATACACCATGACCGAGTTGGAATTTGGCCCCCAGGGATATAAGAATGTTTCCCTATTAGGAAATCTGTTACATAATCTATTTATGTTAATTACATAGATGGGTTAAAAGAGAAAAACACCTGATGGATTTATTGCTCAACAAATGCCAAAACGGAATTTGATACATTTCTTATCTATTTCTGGATTAAAGAAAGAAAAACCTCTCAGTAAACTCAGAACTAAGCTTCCTTCAGTGGGCAGAGTGTTTATCAGGAAACAACACAAAAATCATATTTAAAGGTGAGATACTACTCACCTTGAATGCAAAACAAGACAAGAATATCCATCATCAAAAGTTATTATAAGGGCTTCCCTGGTGGCGCAGTGGTTGAGAATCTGCCGGCCAATGCAGGGGACACGGGTTCGAGCCCTGGTCTGGGAGGATCCCACATGCTGTGGAGCGACTTGGCCCGTGAGCCACAATTGCTGAGCCTGCGCGCCTGGAGCCTTTGCTCCGCAACAAGAGAGGCCGCGATAGTGAGAGGCCCGCGCACCGCGATGAAGAGTGGCCCCCACCTGCCGCAACTAGAGAAAGCCCTCGCACAGAAACGAAGACCCAACACAGCCATAAATAAATAAATAAATAAAAATTAAAGGAAAAAAAAAGTTATTATTCAACATTTTATGAACTTTTACGAATGAAGAAAACAAAAAAAGTACGAGAGGTATAAATATTGGAAAGAAGGGGGAAAGTTATTATTTGCAATAGTCTGCCTCAGAAACTCTAGAAAATCAACAAATACAACCAAATAATGAAAAATGAAGAGCTGCAAACACTGTGATCAATCACAAGGACAGGGAATGTTCTCGGAGCCCTTCCCACGGCCCTGCACGTGGTAAGTACCTGCCGGTCACCTTCCCATTTTTCTGCATGGCAGCCACTGGTGGCAGAAAACCAGACCAAGAGACCAGCAGAAGAGCCTGGAAAGTCCAGATGCTGAATCTCCATTTATGTCTGGGTCTATCAAGTGGTTTAACAAAGACTGTTCAATAAATGATGCTGAAACACAGAGCCACTCATTGAGAAAAAAAAGTTACGACTCTACCTGGTAAAATAAACACAAATTGCACCAAAAAAAAAAAAAAAAGGAAAGATTTAAATGTTCAAAAAAGAATATCTGGAACCACCGTGGCATCTGAAGGCTAAGATTTTAACCTATAAATAGGTCTGAGACTCCTGGGTAAAGAAGGCAGACGGACACACGTTCTTAATATCATTCTCTCTCAAAGGCCCTTTAAAACCACAGAGAAGAGATTTTGTTTTTTTCCCCCCAAAGGTATTAACTGACGAGGAAAAAGGAAACGGGAAAGGAAACAAAATTCTGGCATCTGAAAAGCGGATGCACTGGAAATAGCTGACACAACAGACCTAAGAAAACGAAATCCCAGGGCAGCAGGGGCAAGAGCGAAGATCCAACCTGACTTCAGTGCAGAACCTCCCCAAGGTCAGGCGATTGGCACGAGCACCGGGGACGTGGCGACAAAGGCCGTTAAGACCAGGAGGCCCGGGGCTGGAAGTCCGTGCACAGCGGTCAGAGCCACAGATGCCCGGGCGTCTCTGTACATCCCGGGGCGGCCCCTCCACGCGGCCGAAGCCTGGAGAGCAAAGGGGGGGGGGTCCCCGGACTGGGGGGTATCGACCACAGTGCTTATCTATTTCTGGATTTAAAAACAAATTCCCAGTAAATGCAAAAGAGAAGCAAGATTCCTTTCGTCAAGAGAGCATTTATCAGAAAACAATACAAAAATCCTATTTCATGGTGAGGCATGTCCCGAAAACAGGGAATCAAGAGGTATTTACCGGGTGCCCAGGTGGCGGACAGTCCCGCCCCTCCCCACTGACTCCTCTTCTCTGATCTGCTGCCCCAAACCTCCGCTGCCCTCAGGCAGGAGACCGGAAGGTCCTTCTCTGGGGAACCTGACCAGCCCTAGACACCGACACCAGGAGTCTGTCAAGGGCATGGCACGAGCACAGCACTCCACAGTGACAGCCTGAGTCACAAGCCAGGAGCTGCCAGTCAGCTCTGCAGAGCCCCACACTCATCAAGACCACCTGGCTTCCGATAAAGCCTCCAGCACAGAGACCCGGCGATACCAACACAACAAAGGAATCTGTAGGAAAATCTAGGCAGGGGGAAGATGTGGGAATGAAAACAACCTATTATTCTCGGCAAGATTAATAGATGATATTACATGTGTGAAAAAAGAACAGGATGCTATAAAAAATTCAGGGTCCAAAAAAAAAGAACCCCTAAGACTTAAAAACACGATAGCACATACACACAAAGGAATATTACTCAGCCTTACAAAAGAAGGAAATCCTGACACGTGCTAGCTACCTGGATGACCCTTGAGGACATTATGCCCACATTATTATGTAGAATAAACCAGTCACAAAAGGACAAACACAGTATGATTTCACTTGTGTGAGGTCCCTGGAGCCATCAAATTCATAGAGACAGACAGTAGTAGAAGGGTGGGTGCCGGGGGGCTGGGGGACGGGTAGTTAGTGTTTAATGGAGACAGAGTTTTAGTTTGGGAAGATAAAAAGGTTCTGGAGATGGATGGTGGTGATGGCTGCAAAACAGTGGAAATGTACTTAATACTGAATTGTACACTTAAAAATGGTTAAGATGCTGAATTTTATGTTATAGGTGTTTTACTACAGTTAAAGATTAAAATAAACTGAAAGGATGCAAAAAATATGATAGCAGAAATGAAACATTTAATAGATTTTGGAAGACTAAGTTAAAGAAGTCTTAGAAAACAAAACTGTAAAACAGATGGAAAAAAAGGTAAAAAAGATAGGATAATGGGGGATCCAGGCTAGGAGGAATTTGAGAAAAAGAAAACAGAGATGAAGAAATTACCAAAGAAATAATTCAAGAAAATAAGTACATACGTTACCTTATTGAAAAGGTGCAGTGAGTGTCCGGTATGACAGCAAAAAATAAAAAAAAAAAGATACACATCAAGGCAGATGACCCTGAAATGGTAGAATACTAGGGGACAGAAGCTCCTACAAGCTTCTGGAAAGGAAAAAATGCAAAGGATTGGAATTATTTTGTTCTCACTTCAACACTGGAAACTAGAAGACAATGGAGTGACATCTACAAAATTATGAAGGAAAATATTTTATGACCTAAAATTTTATACCCAATGAAACCATCAAGTGTCAGAGTAAAATAAAGATGCAAGGTCATAAAATTTTACCTTCCATGAACTCTTGTTCAGAAGATACTGGAGGAACCAAAACAAGAAAAAAAAAAAAAAAAAAAAAGGGTATGGGACCCCGAAGATCAAAAAAGGGGGGAGGCAGAAATATAACAGCGACACCTGAGCACCCCGTAGGTCTCCCACTCATCTCTCCTCCGCCCCATCTATTCTCTACACCATCACCACAATCACCTTTCTTTCCTTTTTCTTCCTTTTAAAAAATTTTGGTAAAATATACATAATGTAAAATTTGCCATTTTAACCATTTTAAGTGTACAGTTCAGTGGCATTAAGTACATTCACAATGTTGTGCAACCACCTTTCTTTTTGAGTTAAGTAAACTTTTTCTGAAGTAAAACATATATGCAAAAGGGGGTACAAATCATAAATGTGCAGCTTGATTGTTTATAAAGTGCACACACTGTGTATCCCATCAACTAGATCAGGAAATATCAGCTGGGGGAGACCTTCACATCAAGAGCATACATTTTACATAACTGTAACCATAAATACAGTTCTGCAATTAGGACAGCTAGCATTTATTAAGCTTTTATTCTGTATTAGTCTCAGTGTTCAGTGATTTATTTGCATTATTTCATTGAATCCTCCTGATCTTTTAAGGTAGGGATAATAATTATCTCCATTTCACAGATGAGGAAATGGAGGCCTAGAGATTATCCAAGACCATATCATAAGCGGGGTTTGACTATAGCCTGGAGTTAACACCATTATACTGTTCATATTATTTCATGCCTGAACTGCTTCTCATTTTTTCCTTGCCTTATTTATTTTTTACAGAAAAGGCTGTAACCATTTAAAAATTTTTTCACATAGATGTCATAATGAATTTTTTATTGTGGAAGAAATTACATAAAATTTACAGTGTTACCATTTTAAAGTGTACAGTTCAGGTGCATTAAGTACATTCATTATTTTGTGTAACCATCACACAAAAGTCATCACTATTTTGTTCTTCTTTTTCAACACTGTTTTGGGTTTTCAGGACTCCTTGCAATTCCATATGAATTTTAGGATCAGCTTTTCCATTTCTGCCAGAAAAGGCCTGTTTTCTTAAATTTCATCTTCAGATTGTTGATTGTGAATATATACAACTACAGCTGATTTTTGTGTGTTGATCTTGTACCCTGCAACTTGTAGATTCTTTGGGATTTTCTATGTATAAGATCATGTAATTTGTGAATAGTTTTGTTTGTTCCTTTTCAATTTGAATGCCTTTTAATTTATGTATCTTGCCTAATTGCTCTGGCTGGGACTTTCAGTACTGTGCTAAATAAAGGTGACTAAAGCAGGAAAAAGAAAAGAAAAGAAAAGAAATACAACAGTGAAACGGTTTGACGTCTGGGCACCAGGCACAGAGGACAAGCCAGGATAGAGGAGGTCAGAAAGCTCAGGAGAGATTCCTCAGGGGGAAACTGGTGGAATCCCTCACACATATGATGTAAGGAGATATTCCAAGAGGGTTTGGATTGAATTAGTGATAATCATATAGAAAACTAAAGTAAACAAAGAAACACAAAGATGATTAAAAATACAAGTAAAACAAAAGATTACACAGAAAAGAAAACGTAATGTATACTATTACATGGCTTATCCACAGATAACATTTGTATCATTTTAACGTAAACTCCAAATACACACAACCACATTGGGGAGAATGGGAAGACAGGAAGTACGAGGGGTGGTGAAAAAGATAAACCCTCATCTTTCACAGGAGGAGGTCAAGACACAACATCTAAAATAAGAAACAAGAAACAGCAGTATAAGCGTGCTATTTAGCAATGGGAAGGTAAATTCCGAAATACACAGCGGCTGCACCATTTTACATTCCCACCAGCGGTGCGAGCGGTACAATCTCTTCACATCTTTGCCAACACTTTTCAAATTTTTCATTTCAGTTCTAATCCTTCTCAGCTGCAGAATTTGTTTGGTCCCTTTTTATACTCCCTATCTCTTTGCTGATTTTCCCATTTTGTTCATGAATTCCTTCCTTGATTTCCTTTCGTTTTTTGGCCAAGGCCTCCTTGAGCTGAGTGTACTGAAGACAGTTGGTTTAAAGTCTTTGTCAGTAAGTGCAGGGTCTGGGCTTCCTCAGGGACGGTTCCTGTGTTTTTTTCCCCTTGTGCATGGTGCCAAACTGTCTTGGTTTTCTGCGTATCTGTAACTTTCTACTGCAAACTGGCATTTAGAGCATGACCGTCTGGCAACTCGGGAAGTCAGAGTCTCTCCCTCCGCAGGGTTTGTTGTTACCATCTGCGGTGGTGCCTGTTTGTGCAGGGACTTCTCTGAATTAGTTCTGTAGAGTCTGTATTCTTTTCCGAGCGAGTCAACTGCAGTCTCCGCTCTGTTAGTTCAGTGACCAGCTAGTGACTGGACAGAGATTCCCTCAAATGCCGGGAGACCTCCCCAGTCTCTGCAGGGCGGCTCTGCCTGTGCAGCGGAGCCTGAAGGTCGGCCAGAGGTCAGAGCTCAGGCCTTGTCAGGTCCTTCCTGAGCTTCTAGATTCTCGGGATACACGGGGACTTTTCCCAGCCCCATCCCCACATACCTCCCTCCCCAGGCTCTCCTGTCGGGGCTGCTCGGTCTGTCTCTGCTTCAACCACCCGCCCACCCCTCGACCTGGGAGGCAGAATACCTCTGCCTTCAAACGCTTTTACCCGGGAGGCCACCCTGTCTTTAAGGAACCATCAACAGGTCAAAACGCACAACCACAGTCCTCGGAGAGCAAGGTCTGTTTGGCGCCCTCTGGTACTAGCGAGCTGCCCAAGGAACAGTGGCCCCCATCTTCACAGTTATCACTGAGCTGGAGGTGCGGGGGACGCTAGCGGGGTGATTTTCCCCCTTCACCTATTACGTATTCCCCCTGGTTGCTGTAAGTTTTTGATTAGATTTCAGAGTTCTGAAAAGGTTGGCCCTGACAGTTTTGCCACCTTATTTCTTGCTTTTGTAGAGTCTTGGAGTCTTGGATTTCCTAACTCCCCACTTTTGCTGCTGTTCCCGTGGCAGCATTTCTAGGGGTGGTGGTAGGACAGATATTACGGATTGCTTTAATCAACGGTCATCTAACCCCTTTCAAGGACCTACAAAGTTGAAAAGTACATCTCCAAGACACACATGCAGCCTGGGTTCAGCATGTGATTTGGGTTCTGTCAATCAGAGGCACTTGCATGAGACGGATTCAGAGCTGAGTCACACGGGGAAAGAGGCAAGGCTGCGGCATCCACTTTGCGAGCCCACCCCATGGCAGAGGCGGTCTGATTCTGGAGCCCACAGCTCCAGTAATCACGGATGCAGCTCCCCTGGCAGGTCAGTTCTGACATGTACAATTTGGGAGTCATTGGGTTGGCCAAAAAGTTCGTTCGGGTGTTTAGAAAGAGGTTACGAAACACCCAAACGAACTTTTTGGCCAACCCAATGTTTCTAGAATTTCAGCCTGGAGTATGTGTCTTTAATACTCCCAACAATTCTGTGAGCTAAGTATACCCTTACTAAACAAACCCCTTCCTGCTTAAAACACCTGGAGTGGATTCAGTGGTCTGTAGCAAAGAACCCTGAGAAATTCAAATGTAAAGCAACAAGCAACCTAAAGGTTCATTAACAGGAGACCAGATAAAGTATGGTGACGCACACTGTGAAAACCTATGCAGGTATGAAATATAATAAAGTAGCTCTAAATGCACCAACAGAGAGATGACCACAATACATCAACTGAAACGTTCATCACAGATCAATATACGATCCCATTTTTGTGAAGTAAGTTTATATACACACATTTGTATATTTAAAGCAGTGGTTCTCAACCAGGGGCAATCTTGTCCCCTCCCTCTCCTGGCTGGGGACATCTGCCAATGTCTGGAGACATTTTTGGTTGTCACCACTAGGAGAACGCCATGGCATCTAGTGGGTAGAGGCCAGGGATACTGCTGTAATCCTACAAGGCATAGGGCAGCCTCCACAGGAAGAATGATCTGGCCCTAAGCATCAGCAGGGTGAAAGCTGAGAAACCTTGAGTTAAAGAAAAATACCCAGGGACTTCCCTGGTGGCGCAGTGGTTAAGAATCCGCCTGACAAGGCAGGGGACACGGGTTCGAGCCCTGATCCGGGAAGATCCCACATGCCACGGAGCAACTAAGCCCGTGTGCCACAACTCCTGAGCCTGCACTCCAGAGCTCGCGAGCCACAACTACTGAGCCTGCGTGCCACAACTACTGAAGCCTGTGCACCTAGAGCCCGTGCTCTGCAACAAGAGAAGCCACCACAATGAGAAGACTGTGCACCACCAACAAAGACCCAATGCAGCCAAAAATAAAGAAATTTATAAAAAAAAAAAAAGAAAAATACCCAATTGTTGCGGGGGCTACTCTTCATTGCTGTGTGCGGGCTTCTCATTGCGGTGGCTTCTCTTGCTGCGGAGCACGGGCTCTAAGCGCATGGGCTTTAGTAGTTGCAGCACGCGGGCTCAGCAATTGTGGCTCTCAGGCTCTAGAGCGCAGGCTCAGTAGTTGTGGCTTGCGGGCTTAGTTGCTCCGCAGCACATGAGATCTTCCCGGACCAGGGCCCAAACTCGTGTCCCCTGCATTGGCAGGCTGATTCTAAACCACTGTGCCACCAGGGGAGTCTCTATGTCACTGTTTATACACAATTATTTTATTTTCTGCCAAAGAATTATTTTGTTTTAAATTGAAAAAACACAAATAAGGAATAAAGCAAATAGCACCATTTTTTTCTAATAATAAAAGGAAAAAATGCTTACTGTAAAATATTCATATTCAGAAAACACAGAAGTAAAGAGAAGATCAGTTATGATCCTTTTGTATGAGCTAGAACTGTTAAGCAACGGAACCCAACCGGAACTGTTTTAAGAAAAGGGGAAATCTGTCCTAAAGATTTCAGTGTCTCACAGAAGCCAACGGTACCCAAAAAGGATGCTGCCGAGCCTTGAGATGCTGGAGCCAGGAGACCCAAGGGGTCTCATTCGGTCTTATTACCTGGCCATCTCCCCGTGCAGCTGACCCGTTCTCTGTCCTCCACTCTTCTCCTGGTCAGTTAGCCACGTCAGGGTCTCTGAGACCACCTCCACCTCAGGTTCAGCCATCACTCGGAGGATGCACAGGACTCAGCCCAGAGTCACACTCACGGTGACGAATCTGTGCACAGACTTATCTCAGTGAAAGGACACAAGGCAAGATCAGCAAAGGGAAGAGCCCTGTGGGCTCAAGTCCAGGCGCGCAGGCTTCCAAGAGTCCTCTCCAGGCGGAGTCACATGGCGACGAGCCGTGAGAACACAGGAGGCTCTCCGGGGACTCGGCACCAGCGTTTTCTTCTGGGGGCTGGTCACGCAGACGCCCTTTACCTTGTATGAACACAAACTCCAAACTCCCAGAGGGAAAGCAGAGGTTCAGCATAAACCACAGTGTTTGTACCAACTGTTCAGGCACAGTGAGCCTCTCTCATCAGCTCTGGGAACGGTGGGAACCCTCCCGAAATCCAAGTCCCCAGACGCCAGCCCCGGGCCCCCTGGCTGGCAGCCTCGTGGGCACAGCCTCCTCAGGCCTGCCACGCCCGCTCTTTCCTGCACAGCGACGAAAACACGCTGCACAGTGTCCGGTGCTGTATCAGAGGCACGTCTCTCTCAGTTCTAGTTCCGAACCCCCTGGCTTAGATCGGGTGCCTTCCCGGACCCATTGGCAGTGGTGAGGGTGTCACTGGGCTGCTTTGCGATCCGTGTAGGTGAAGGTGGGGGAAGACCCTCCCCATCTGCTGTGCACACAACCTCACAATCTACAACCTTCATTTGATATTGTTGTTCAGAAAAACCTTTTTATTGCTCAGAATTTCATCCATCTGGGCGTGCATACACAACTGCGAGCAGGAAAGGGGGGCTCCTGAGCACTGGCTCACGAGATAAAACCAGCAGGAGTTACGGGTTGACTGCACGTCTACCACAACCTTCATCTTGATTCTCCAGACAAGCTCTACTGTTGCCTCAGGTTGTAAGACAATGCCTGGTGCCATTTAAAATGTCTCCACAACATACAGACGGCCAACAGGCCCATGAAAAGATGCTCAACATTGATAATTATTAGAGAAATGCAAATCAAAACCACAGTGAGGTATCATCTCACACTGGTCAGAATGACCATCATCAAAAAATCTATAAATAACAAATGCTGGAGAGGGTGTGGAGAAAAGGGAACCCTCGTGCACTGTTGGTGGGAATGTAAATTGGTGCAGCCACTATGGAGAACAGTATGGAAGTTCCTCAGAAAACTAAAAATAGAGTTATCGTATGATCCAGCAATCCCACTCTTGGGCATATATCCAGAAAAGACAAAAACTCTTAATTAGAAGAGATACATGCACCCCAATGTTCATAGCAACACTATTCACAATAGCCAAGACACGGAAGCAACCTAAGTGTCCACCAACAGATGAATGGATAAAGAAGACATGGTACATAAATACAGTGGAATGTTACTCAGCCATAAAAAGAAGGAAATAATGCCACTTGCGGCAACACAGATGGACTTAGAGATTATCATACTAAGTGAAGTCAGACAGAGAAAGACAAGTATCATATGATATCACTTACACATGGAATCTAAAAAAATGACACAAATAAACTTATTTACAAAACAGAAACAGACTCACAAAGAAAACAAATTTATGGTTACCAAAGGGGAAGGGGGGGGTGATAAATTAGGAGTAGGGGATTAATAGATGCACACTACTATATATAAAATAGATAAACAATGAGGATTTACTGTATGGCAAGCACATGAATTATATTCAATATCTTATAATAACCTATAATGGCAAAGAATCTGAAGCTGTACACCTGAAACTAACACAATATTGTAAATCAACTATAGTTAAATTTTTTAAAATGTGAAAGAAAAATGTCTTCACAAATCACCGTGTTTCATAAACAGCTGCAGAAGCAGAGACAGCAGGTGAAAAGGGGCCTCCACAGAGTACAGGCCAATAAGGACATTGGTTTACTATTGGGAATCTATCTTTATAATGCAGGAAAAGAGCCACTTTAATGACGATAAATAAATCAAAGCATTTTACATTCTCTGAATCGTGCTTGCAGCTCTCAAGAGACCTGTCTCAAAAAAGAAAACAACCAACGGAGCCCCAAGTGGCCTGATGGAGCACAGGCTGCTCTCTATTGGTTAGGCGCTTGCTGGTGCTTGTCTGGGAAGCAGAGACAGAAAAACACAGTGCCGGGGACAAGGACGTGGGTGTTCTTTCCAGATGCAAAATAAGGTTTGTTTTGGACAACACAAAGACTGCTTTTTTCTCTAACACAGAAGAATGTGTAGCTGCTAGCTGAGAGCTTAAAAACAGGCTCAAAGATGTCTGGGCCTTCGTGACAGCACAGCTATCTCCTTGCTAGCTCAACTCGTGCAATACAAAATCAGAAACTGAACAGATTCAGATACATTTTCAAGTAAGTCTCTTGACATCTCTTGACATCTGAACACTGGCTTCTTGCTCTCTGACATGCAAAAGCCAAATATAGTTTGAATGATGGGGGATACTTCTGTACATCTTCGTCTAAGGGAGGGGTCAGCCAACTTTTCCCGGGAAGGGCTCTTTTGCAACTACCCAACTCCACTCTTGTAGTACGGAAGCAGCCATAGGCAACATGTAAATGAATGGATGTGACCGTGTGCCAATAAAACTTTATTCATGAAAAACACGTGGTGGGCCACATTTGGCCCCCGGGCCATGGTTGGCTGAACACTGATCTGAGTCAAGACTTAAATGTTACTTAGTGTAACAGGATCAGAGTTATGCTATTTCAAATGGCAAAAGCTTTGATGATATAAAATGTGAAAAAATAAGACGAGCCAGGCCAAAACGAGAAAATTCTGAGTTATAGTATGCGCCATTCAGGGTTAAGGACATTTTAGGTATACCACTTGGAGAAGTCCCATTTTTCTGAAAAATGTGCGATCAATCTTTTAGGTTTATGCTTGATTTTCAAGCCCATTCTTTGTACTGTAATTCCTTAGGTGTTCTGCTCTTCCACTTTAAAGTTTTTGTCAGAAAGGATCTGGTTTAATTATTGACTGTAACACACTTTTATGGCCTTTTCCCTCAGACTTCACCCCCAAACTGTATGTCATAACACAACAATAGATACAAAGAATATATTTGGATTATGAATCATGATATTAAAGTGAACACGTGTGAATCCCACCTCCCAAATAAAAACTAGAGGACCCACACGTTGCGTATCTCCATTTTACTTTTCAATTTTTTTTTAAAATTTATTTATTTTATTTATTTATCTTTGGCTATGTTGGGTCTTTGTTGCTGTGTGAGGGCTTTCTCTAGTTGCGGCGTGTGGGCTTTCTCTAGTTGCAGCGAGCGGGGGCTACTCTTCGTTGCGGTGCTCTGGCTTCTCATTGTGGTGGCTTCTCTTGCTGCGGAGCACGGGCTCTAGGCGCATGGGCTTCAGTAGTTGTGGCGCGTGGGCTCAGTAGTTGTGGCTCACCGGCTCTAGAGCACGGGCTCAGTAGTTGTGGCGCACGGGCCCTAGAGCGCAGGCTCAGTAGTTGTGGCTCACGGGCTTAGTTGCTCCACGGCATGTGGGATCTTCCTGGACCAGGGCTCGAACCCGTGTCCCCTGCATTGGCAGGCGGATTCTTAACCAGTGCACCACCAGGGAAGTCCCTCAATTATTTTTTAATATACATGGGCAGTATACATGCCCAAAGTAATACATGGATACATTTGTTAAAGTTATAGTTTGGTAAGATTTATAATTTAAGTACTGGTTTCCTACCCTGCCCCCACCTACATCTCACCCACCATCTCCTTGATCTCTCTACAGAAGCTCTTCTAACTGCCTTTCCTAAAAGTAAATAATAGCTTTACTGAGATATAATTCACATACCATAAAGTTTACCCTTATAAAATGTACAATTCAGTAGCTTTTGAGTGTTCTCACATGGCTGTACAACTACCACCACTATGTAATTCCAGAACATTTTCATCGCCTACAAAAGAAACCCTGTACCCAGTCACTCCCTCTGAAACTGGATCCCCCTAAAATCGAATTCCCCTGCGGAGTTTATGATAAACCTCTCTATCTAAAAACTTTATTCCCTTCCATGTCGTGCCCCGTTCCGGAGGAGTATATCAAAGAAAAGGCGGGGGGACTGAAACAGAGCAGGATCCTGTGGGGCCTTCCCGGGTACAAAAGCCTCTGTGTCCCCTGTCTCTTTTTTGTAGAAAAAAGGCTTCAGTCTCCTAGGTTTTTCCTGAGCTCCAAAGAGCAGATTTAAGCAGTTACTAATTAGGTAAGGAGGGAATGCGGAAAGAAAGGACAAGTGGTCAAGAAACAATAGTTCAGCATTAAGACAGAGTCCAGGTTCCTCCCAAGGGATACACAGAACAACCTGACGCATATCTTTGAGCTGTTCCGCAGGAACTAAGACACCCCCCCCCCCCAGGCGGCGGATGGTGACTGCAGGCTGACCACAGCTTGTAGACCCCAGACTGGCTGGAACCAGAAGGTTGATGATTAAGATTCCTGAAACACCACCCTGTTACCTCACCTCCAGCCAACCAGAAGGGTGTGCACGAGCTGATTATACACCTTGCAACCCTTTCCCTCTCTGTCTTTAAAAATCCTTCCCTGACAGTCATGGGGAGTTTGGGCCTTTTGAGCGTGAGCTGACCATACGATGAATGGTACACTAATGGCCTGAAGAGGAAAAGTCTGTCCCTGGTTGATCACGTACGAAAAGTAAATAATCTGACCCGAAGGAAGAATCTGGGGTTCTCTCTGTTACGTCCAGATCCCAGTAACTTCACTCTACCAGCATTGTGTTGCTGCAGCAGCTTAAACGATACCCATTTATTGTGAGCTCGTGTTTAGCGGGTCAGAAGTCCCGGCAAGCTCCGCTGGGTTCTTTGCTTCAGACGTCAAGGTGTCAGCCGGGCCGGGCTCTGCCCTGGAGGCTCTGGGACAGAATCCACTTCCCAGTTGACTCAGGGTGTTGCCAGAACTCACCCTCTTAAGTTTGCCATATGACCTTGATCGAATTGCCAGTGTCGGCCACAGTCCAGGGCATGGCAGGGCCCTGGGAACGCAGCCAAGGTGCCACCTGCAGAGGGTGGGGGGTGGGGGGCTGCGCCTTGTCCTGCTTCCTGGGAGGTCCCGGGACCTTGCCAAGATTCCGGGCTGAATTCCACGCGTTCATCACTGTTACAGGTCGAGGCCCCTCAGCGAAGGGCGGCGGAAGGCCAAGCAAGCCAGGCACCCTTAGCCTGGCTGAGGTCCGCGGGCGTCGGGACCGCAGAGGAAGGACAGGGGACCCTGCAGCACCAGCAGGTCCGCTCCAGAGCCGCGGGGTGCCCCCATGGCGTCTCCCGGGGGTCGGCAGGGCCTCGGCGCTGCAGGGCCTCCGTGCTGCAAAGTCCCGGTCTCCTCGCTGGCTGTCAGCTCCTCCCCACGCGTCCCCTCCACCTTCCAACCCGCCGACGGTACGGGTCCTTACGCTCCAGAGAAAACTCTCGGCTTCTACGGGTTCATGTGTTGGTCCACCTAACCCAGGTCATCTCCCTTTTGTCACATACACAGTGGGAAGCTGCACAGGGCGGGCGAGGGTCACCGGGCATCATTCTTAGAATTCTGCCCACCCCACCCACCCCATCTTGGTTTTCCGCCCCTTTAGGACACTTCCTGGTTCTTTAGAGATGGAAATCTCTCTGCCATAACCCCAAAGAGGGAACTAAAAGCAGATGAAGAAAGGGAGTAGCAGGGGTTCCGTGGGTCGGGTGGGATACAGCTAAAGGCATAACCAGCGCCAAGCCCAAGACCGAGGGCAGTCTGCAGGGCCTTCCCCGGAAGTCTGACTTTTTCCCAAAAGGACCCAAGGAAATCTGAGTTGAGCAGACCGTCTGGAAGGGTCTCCTTTTAACGAGAGCCATTTCTGGCTCAGTGCGGGCCCCAGCCCATAGTGCAGGTCTGCTCAGGCTCTACTGCCCAACCTCCATCCTCGGGCAGCCCCGAGACACCAGAAGGCTGGGCGGGGGGCTCAGCCGAGGGTCTGGCTGGCCGTTCTAACCTTCGCTGCGGCCAAATGAAGCAGGCACCTCGCATTACTTCAACTCCAGCTGATGCATCACTGAGGCCATGACCTCCAAGCCTAGTACTTGGTGTGAGACAAACACTGATGAAAACATGAGTCCTCGCCTTCTCCAGGTGAGCTGAGCCATCACCCAAATGTCCCCTCTCCGACCTTTGTGTTAAAATTGCATCCGCACGACCGACCGACATTCCCAGGCCTCCTTCCTGGCTTTATTTTTCTCCCTAGCACATTCCACTGGCTAATACAGTACATATTTTACTTTTAAATTTTAATTAACTGTCGTTCCCCATGAGAATGTAAGTTCCTCGGGAGCAGAGATTTTGCCTGTTCCATTCCCAGCACTTAAATATTACATGGCTCCAAACTGGCAGCTCAATACAAATTCACTGAATTAATATAAGGAGAGTTCCTTTTTATTGGCTGCTTTGGGTCTTCATTGTTGCGTGCGGGCTTTCTCTAGTTGTGGCAAGCAGGGGATACTCTTCGTTGCAGTGGCTTCTCTTGTTGCAGAGCACGGGCTCTAGGCACGTGAGCTTCAGTAGTTGTGGCACGCGGGCTTCAGCCGTTGTGGCACGCGGGCTCTAGAGCGCAGGCTCGGTAGTTGTGGCCCACGGGCTTAGTTGCTCTGTGGCATGTGGGATCTTCCCGGACCAGGGCTTGAACCCGTGTCCCCTGCATTGGCAGGCGGATTCTTAACCACTGCGCCACCAGGAAGTCCCATAAGGAGAGTTCTGATCTAATCCATCACGCTACACTTTGGTGGGGTAAAAAGAAATCATTTTCACTCAAAATTACATGGCTACCAGTTTTTAAAAAGATGGTTTTTAAACTGTCTGAGTTTTCTACAATTTACTTTTGGCTTCCCAAGTCAGAGAGAACAAGCTTTAAAGGCCTGTCTTAAACAAACAGGTCTAGACAGAGAATATTTTGTGAAGAGTAAATAAATCAGACACATATGATTTGTATTTCTCTCCAAGTTTACAGAGATTTAACAATGAATGGAAGATATTCTGCAGGCAAAATGAGTTTGGGTTTCATCCAGCGTGAGATGCTTTGAAAACTAGTTCAAAATGTTCACAAAAAACAAAGCAAGACAAAGCACTACATCAGGAAATGTCATTCTCACTCTCACAACCGGAAATGTCTCGTCTAATCCCTCCCTGCGACCTACTTATAATGACATTCCACGTTCAAGGGCTGATTCCTTCTGAAAATTTTAATTGTCTTTTCGTACCTGTTCTAGCACGTCCCTCAGCCCACTTCTGTAAATTGGGGAAATGACAGTCCCTTCGACCACGGGCTCGGCCATGGTTGGACCTCGTGCCTGGTTGATTACTCCTTCCCATTTTCACTTTTCTGTTACCAGGCCTACTTCCTTCACCCTGAAACCTCCTGTAACCAGCTCTCCTCCCTGACTCCTTTGTACCCTGGGAGCCTCTATTATTGGTCATTACCCTGATTTTTTCTTTTCCTTTTTTAATGTCACATATATGGGACACTTCTCTTCTTGGGCAGAGTCTGATTTTGAGACGCTTGACTGCTGCTGTTGTTACAAAGATCTCCCAGCTGCTGCCTTGCCGTCTGGGCTGGCTCTCGCCCAAGGCCTTGTTTTCTTGCCACCCTTAAAAGCTGGAGGTTGGGGAAGGAGAGTCGTGGTGCCAGCGGCTTCAGAATTTTTAGAAAAATGGGGTAAAGGTATGGGAGGCTGGGTCTGAATAAGGAGAGTGGAGAAGTTGGCCATTTTAAAGAGGGCGTCTCCTTAACGGGAAGGTAAAACAATCCAACTTCCAGAAGAAAATGTAAGAAGATGTTTTCATGACTGTGGAATAGTCAAAGGTTTCTTAAACAGAAACAAAATGCGCTAATCATCAGAGACTGATAAATTATACTTAACTGAAATGAAGAACTTTGTTCAACAAAAGAGTGAAAATGCAACCACCCTGGGAGAGGATATTTGTCTATTTGACAAAGGACTTGTATGCAGAATATATAAAGAACTCCTGGAAGCAATAAGGAAAGAAAGACAATCTGCTTCTAAAAATGGGCACAAAGCCTGAGCAGGTGTCCCAAGACAGACAGCCCAGACAGATGTCCAGTGAGCACATGAAAAGGAGCTCAACCTCACCCTCCAGCAGGGAAACGCCAAGTCACAGCCACAGTGAGACCCCACGTCACACGTGTCCAAATGACCAGGAGCAAAAAGACTGACAACGGCAAGTGCTGGGGAGAAGGTAGAGAAAACACAAATTTCATAAATCGTTGGTGGGAGGTAAACCATACAGCTGCTTCGGAAATCTGGCTGGCACGATCTACCACACTTGCACACACGGACATCCTGTGGCCCAGCCGTTCCATTTCTAGGTATAGATCCAGAAGGAATGAGCACATGTGTGTGTTCCAAGAGGAGTACAAGAACATACCAGCAGGATTTATGACAGCCCCAAACTGGAAGTGACTCACCTGCCCATCAACAGCAGAAGGGATAAATGAATAATGGTGGGATCATACAATAGGTTACTGATGGGTGAAGAAAATGAACAGACTTACAGTTATAGGCAGCAACGTGGATAAATCTCAATAACTTAACTTAAAAAGACAGATGGAAATACTAGTTTTTACTTCCATTTATATAAAGTTCAAATGTGGGCAAAACGGACGTGGCATTTAGGGACGCACACTTTTGGAGAAAGCCATCAGGAACCAAATTGAGGACAAAGGTACCTGTGGGAGTTGTGAGGGGCTATGACAGGAAAATCACACAAAGGGTTTGAGGGACAGCAGTGCCGTTTCTGGATGCAACTCCGTAGGTTTTCACTTGACCATAATTCATGAAACTATGATTCACGCTTGACGCACTTTTGTCTTTGTGTATGAAATTTCATAATAAAAAAACTTAAACTTATATCAGGTGTTACTTCCTTGTTTAAACTCCACAGAAAACAAAAACTGTCCCAGTAAACCGAAACTCTTCAACTAAATGCAAGCAACTCCTAAAGTAACAGAAGAAGTTGAAGGTCCACCACGTGGGGCCTTTATGTGAATTAGGAAACGGCTCCCTCTTTGGGAAGATGATTTAGCGAAAGCTGTCTGCTCGGGTTGAGCAGCCTGTCGGGCACCCTGCTTGGGGGTTTATACCTCCTCTGAGCAAAGGAAAAGGCCCCCTCCCGTAAGAGACGCAGGCCTGCGTTGAGGTCACATCTGCTGGGAGTACAGACGGGCCTTCAGTCCCGCCCGCCTCTCCGACGGGGTCCTTGGGGCCGCACAGACATCTCCCTCCCTGGCAACCCCGCCTGTGAGAACAGAAGTCGACAGTGACAGGCACAGTGGCCCAGCCAGGCCAGTACACACGCAGGACACAGGACCCCGCCCGCCCGCCCGAGCCGCTGGACGCTGGCTGCCACCGTCCCTTACCGCGTAGCCCTCCGTCTTCTTCTGGCACCACCTCAGGAGAGCGTTGCGCTTGGAGCCACCGTATTCCCGGGCCAAGGCAGCCAGGGGGTCTCTTCTTTCCACGCTAGTTAGAAAGGAGAGCACACAGTACAGAGAAGATGCTAACTTTTAAAACCCACAAATACATAGGAAATAACTAACTAGATTAGAAAAGCAAAAGTCGAGGTCTATCCAGTAAGACTCTAAAGAAACCACCAAATCGGTCCCATCAACAATACATTTTTAGTGTGTCTCATGGTATGAAAGAGAAAAGTAAATTGTGCTTCTTGGCTTTCAGAAGTCTGGGGAGGGTTTTGTTTTTTTTTTTTTTCTTTCCAATCTATCTGCTGCTCCATCCTTCTAGCCTTTTATTTATTTATCAATACTTATGTACAGTTATCATTTTAATTAAAGACACCTATAGAAAAACACTCTGCATGCTTCAAGGCTACACCTATTTCTATGTAACAAATAAAAGGTAGACTGGAAGGGCATTTTAAAAACACCAGATTGGTTACTTACGGGGAAGTGATGGGAATGGAGATGGAAAACAAAATCGGTAAAACTGACTCAAAATGGGGGGGGGGGGCCCTGAAACTCTGAAGGTGACACTCATACTCCTCAGTTTATGGTGCAAGAACTCAATTCTGAGCACCTGTTTAGCCAGAGGAAGTGATTTCACTAATTAATACCATATCATTCCAAGAGCAAGAGTCTAGGTGCCCCAGCCTCAGTTTTCTACAGACACCTACACTTTGTACGCGACCTAAAATTATCCAAATACTGAAGAGGGACTAAAGATCACACAGTGTCTTCCATGACGAATATCATGAAATGAGAACGACATTCCTATAGCTTGTGGAATGGTATTCTATTTCCCTACACCACTAGGAGTAGAGCGAGAACAGGAGGTGGTGCATGTCTGGAGAGGCACCTGTAGCAACAATTTAAGGGCAACAGACAAATACTCTATGACAGGATTTGTACGCGGGATCTAAAAATAAAACAAACTAGTGAATAGAACAAAACAGACTCACAAATATAGAGAACAAACTAGTGTTTACCAGTGGAGGGGGGCCGATATAAGGGTGGGGGGATTAAGAGGTACAAACTACCGCGTGTAAAATAAATAATCTGCAAGCATATATCGTACAGCACAGGGAATATGGCCAATATTTTATAACAACCATAAATGGAGTATAACCTTTAAAAAGTGTGAATCACTATGCTGTACACCTGAAACGTATATAATATTGTAAATCAACCATACCTCAATTTTTTAGAAAAGAGTAATAGGATTTCCTCCCCGATGTATATATCATCAGGGCATATATACAAGAATGTTCACAGCAGCACTTTTTATAATAGCAAAAAATTGGAAACAAGCAAATGTACCTCATCAGGAAATGGATAAACTGTGGTATATTCATACAAGGGGATACTATGTACCCATAAAAACTAAAGAGTTACAGATGTATGCAATAATGTGAGTGAATCACAGGAACAATTTTGAATTTAAAAAAAGGAAATAAACACAAGATGTTTCCATGTATACAAAATGTTAAATATATAAATTAAATAATATACTGTTTATACTGCTAGAGGTACAAACATACATGGTGATAGTATAACGAAAAGCAAGGAAAGTTCAGAATGGTGGTGACCTTGGAGGGGGGCAGGGAGGTGATACCAATGAAGCGGCTGATAGGAAATTTCAAAAGTAATGATTTTCTTTTCCTTAAACTAGAAGGTAGGTACCCAGGTGCATCTCCATTGTACTGTTAATTCTTCATGCCTTAGACATATTTTATTATTATTCTTTTGTATCCATCCACTATTTAATGACAATGACTTTTAAAAGAGTAACGGGACACTTCGGGACCTCAGGTGGCTTCTCTCCCGTGTACCCGGCATATTTGTAAATTGGAGTCCATGAGTTTCTGTGGTCAGAATCACTGTTAACGATGAAGTTATGGTGATTTTGCCTGTTTTTACTAGGCCTGGTCTTAATTCATCACTTAACTCTTCAAATTTGTCAGCCAAGTTTCTAGGCCTGACAAATCAGAGAAGACTGAAGGGAAGCCTTGCAAAAGAGTTTCTGCATAAGCAAATAAACCATTTACCAGTTTTCTTTAAAATTGTAAAGTTAACTAGATATGATTGCAATAATAATAATAATACGAGAATTTCCAAAGTAAATAATTTCTATTCTATTATTGGTTTGTCTCAATAACATGAATATAAAAATGAAACAACAAATTAACTTCACTAATCTAACCTTTCATGATGAATGTATAATATAAATAGCATATTAATATACACATAGCCTGTCTGTATACATTTCTGGCATAAAGAAAAGAGAAATTTCAGAATAGCACTAATTCTGGTACTTAAAGCCTGTTTTGATTATTTAAATCTCTTGCACATAAACAAGACAGAAATGTAACATCTGGGGCTTTAAAGTAAACCTCTGAAAGATATGACCTCATCTATTTGGGTCCAAATATAGGCCACACCCACAGATATGACAATAGCCGACCTGAGGTATTCAGACTTACATAAAATCCTTTTATAATACTCATAATGGTAGTTCTAATGTTTGTTAAAAAGCCACTACTTCTAAAGTAGCCCATTTTGTGTATTCATCTACCTGCCTATTCATAAATATTTACTGAAAGGCTCAGTGTAGCACAATACAAGGGGCTGAGAAAGAGATCAAAGTGTTAATATGAAGTATTTACTGTCCACTAAATTATAGCCCAAACGGTGACAAAGGCACACATACTATGCAACGGTAAATTAAATACCAAATGGGTGTCAGACACCAAAGGCAGAAAAGGGGGTGTCCCGGATACCGGGTGGTCAGCTGCAACCTCAGGGAAGGGTTGACACAGACGGAGAAGTGGTATTTAGGAGTGTGAAAGGACAAAAGGAAGACAGTTCGGCCGGAACCTCTTCAGCAGTCAGGATTGCTGGTGTGACACTGCAAAGGCAGGAGACATAACAGGCTCTGATGGATACCTGAGTTTGCTTTGTGGCTTCCAGCCCCCGGTGGGAGCGCTCAGCAGCCTGGAGCCCCCGAAGCCCAGAGAAGGGGGTCTGCTCAGGGACTCGAGTGAGGGGCTCTTGCGGAGATAAGGGTCTGGTCTCAGGTCCTCGGCCCTTCCCTTCAGAAGATCTGTGGGGACAACAGAATCACCCGTGTGAGAAGAAGAGGCCCGACGGGTCACCACACTCCCCAGTACAACCCTCACATCAGTGTCACGTACAAATGCACAACAGACACTGAATCACTGTGCTGTGCACCTGAAACCAACACAACATTTTAAATCAACTACACTCCAGTAAAATTATTACAGAAATACACAACAGATACAGATGGAGATACATAGATACACTTTTTGGACTGAGTGATGAAAATGCAAACAGGGACGTGGTGTTTTCTAGAAAGGATTCTCCAGGCAGAACTGGCTCTGTAATTCATAGGGACTAATGCCAAGTTAGCCCCTTGTTCAAAAATTACTCTGAATTTCAAGATGGCACCAGCAGGGTACTGAACAGAGATCCTGCTTCTAAGAGCCTTTGGCAGGTGCACGGGTGGCCAGGCCCATGAAGCCAGCCCGACCCCCGGTGAAGTGCCGTGTTCTAATCGACGCGCATCTGAGGGAGGGCGCCAGCAGGAAGACCCCTAGTGGGATTATCGGGTCAAAATGCCGGGAACAGGAATGACACCCATTTCCCAGGACAGGAAGCCATGCCAACCACAGGGCCTGGCTTGCCAAAAATCAGTCACGATATTTCTTCTAAGGTTCCTCTCTGCTGTCATATTAGTTTGTGGCAAAACAGCTAATGAAACAGCCTAACCCTCCAGAGGATATTTCCTAAAGGATCACAAAAGTGCAGAATGGGAGAAAATTCCCAAGACTGTCAAGTTTGTATGTACAGAGGATTTGGGAGCAGGAAACTGGTCACTTGCTTGATGCCACACACAGCTGGTGACCAGGCTGAGCCCAGGGTCCCTCCCTCTGATGCCACAGTCGTGGAGAAAACGATACTTGTACAGCTGATAGCATCAATTATGGGTGCTCAAGCTGGGAGTGAGGCTAATTAGCTGGGAAGAGCAGAGAAAAACAGAGTTTACGTCACTAAAGGGAACAACAAAAACAGTGTATTAACCCCGGGTCCTGCAGCTTCTGGGGACGTGATGCTGCAAGGCTGGCCAGAAAGCAGGCCATTGTCACCGTGCGGTCCTTTCCGAGCCAGGTAAACAGAATCACCTGGGTGGACAGGCGCCTGCGGGGGGGGAAGGGGGGTGGCTGAGGATGAACTGTTTACTTCCGGGCAATTGCTGCTGTGGGCTCAGCGTCAGTATTTATCTTGTCAATGAAAAGAACGGTTTCTCTACACAAAGGAAACTTTAGAGCTGGAGGAACAGAGATTACCAATACTAAGACCAAAAGTTCACCTGATGCACTGGAAAATGGTTCAGATGGTAAACTTGATGTTACAGATATTTTACCACCATTGAAAAAACATAACACACACAGCCCTGTGCTTATAACCAAGTTATTCCTATTTCACGCTACGTGGCCAATGTGGAGAACTCAACGCGGGCACCCCCTCTGGTTTCCTTATTCCTCTGACCCTGGACAACCCGTGGTCTCTGGTCACCATTTCCTTCTTCCTGGAAGTCATTATGACAACTTGAAGCCCTGTACAAACCGTGACCACTTCTTTATGAAGCTGCTCATCAAAGCGATCACCAGCCTCGTCACCCGAAGGCAACCGGGTAGAAGGAATCAGGAAAAGTCCTATCCTGGTCCCAGAGCTACTCAAAATCAGTGTGGCCTTTGTAAATCGCTTAAGCTCTTCAGGGCTTGAGCCTCTTACCCGTAAAATGCAGGGAATGGACCAAGGTAATCTTTAAATTCTCAATGTCAGTGTTTATCTAAGGCTAAAATCCTATTAATTCCATGAAAAAGAAAAAATTCAGAAGGGAAAAAAATAAGGTGGTGAGGTGAAACAGTTTACAGTCAAAGGGTGAAACTTGCCTCACAGAAACAACTATTTTAAGGATAAACCTGTGTTTGACCATGGCCTAAAAGGACAGTGGGGATGTCTTTTTTATTCACCATGTCACAGAAACTGTCTAAGACACAACGGATTTCTCTCCATGCGGTCTAGATTTCTGGCTTTCTCTCCTTCTAACAGGCACCAGGAATAAGTCAGTTCGTGTTCTTTTCACCGTTTTTGTTTCCTCATAGCAGTGACCTCGCAGCCAGCCATCAATTTCCAGGGTGCAGGTTCTAGACAGCCGGAACCTTCCGCTGACGCCTCCCGGCTCTGGGGTGTGAGCCGACTCCGCAGGCGACAGTGCGTAGGTGACAACAGCCCCTCCGCGGCTCTGTCCCCAGCCCGGCTGGGTTCACTCAACCCTCCAGGCCGTCCCGCGAGGCGGACAGCACGATTTCTGTTTCGGAGATGGGGGAACCCCAGCGCCGAGGGCTGGAACAGCCGGGCCAGAGCCAGACGGTAGGCAGCAGGGGGGCCAAGGTGCAAGCCCACACGCCGTCCCACCCCGGTTCCCCCTCAACAGCTCCTTCACATCAGCCATCAGCACGGCACGTGCAGCAGGAGCGAAAATGAGGCGCGTGAGGCCCTGCGGTCACAAGCAGCGCTTCACCGTCGGGATCCGAAGTTTTAAAAACATGGCATAACAACAGGAAGAGGTCTACACTCAGAGCCAAAGATGGCTCAGAAGAGGCATATTTTAGGTACTGTGGGAGCGATAGACCTTCAGAATCAGGTAAGATTTTTTTCTCAAAATAGTTACTTTTAAAGATGAGATATGCTCTTGAGATTTAGTTAAAAGAACAGACAAAAGACCTCCAGAGCCTGACATTTCTCCCAAACTCATGCACCCTGAGAAGTGCAGCCAGCAGAACACAGCTGGGGTCTTGTGTCCATAACACATACACTCAGAATCTGAAATCGTTTGCAATAAATGCCACTTATTGCAAATAAATGATTCTTTTTCTAAGCTCAGTTTCATGCAAAGAAAAGAAGAAAAGTTTACCTCACAATACGTAAGTCAAAACTACTTCCTATTTAAGGTGATTTACCTGAGAGGGGAAGGTCTGGGAGATCCAAGTGCTGAGTCACTCCTTTGCTGGCCGGCCGAGCACTGCTGAAGGTTGAATGCCTCTGAAACCAAAAGGTACCCACACAGGTGGACGTGTCACATCAGGGACAGCATGAGCAAGGGGTGTGTGCGCGTGTGTGCGCGTGTGTGTGCGGGTGCGTTGTGTGCGCACGCGCATAAAACAGTTCTCAAGCTCGTTAGAATCCCCAGGGGGACCTTTTAAAACGACTTCTTTATTTGAATAGGTAATAAATCCTATTAGGAACAGAAGGGACACAGAGTGAAAACAAAGTCTCCCTTTCACTCCCATCACCCAGTTCTTCTCCCTGGGGTAACTGTTATTAACCAGGTTTGTGAACATCTTCCTGGAATATTCTATGTATATTCAAGGATGCGTGTAAAAAATACTGTTTTTTAATGGCCAACGGGCACATGAAAAGATGCTCCACATCGCTAGTGATCAGGGAAAAGCAAATCAAAACCACAATGAGATATCACCTCACACCTGCGAGGATGGTCATTATAAAAAAAACAACCACCACAGAAAAAACAAGTGTTGGTGAGGGTGTGGAGAAAACCCTCGTGCACTGCTGGTGGGAATGTGAAATGGTGCCGCTGGTACAGAAAACAGTAGGGAGGTTCCTCAAAAACATAAAAATAGAACTACCACGTGATCCAGCAATACCACTTCTGGGTAGATACGCAAAGGAACTGAAAACGGGATCTTGAAGAGGTACTTGCACACCCATGTTCACTGTAGCATGATTCACATTAGCCAAGAGGTGGAAACAACCTAAAAGTTTATTAACAGATAAATGGATAAAGGAAATGTGGTCTTTGCATGCAATGGAATGCTGTTTAGCCTTAAAAAAGAAAGGAATCCTGTCACTAGCTACGACCTGGATGGACCTAGAGGGCAGGACCTGCTGACAGGGGACTGCACCTGTGCCGTGGCCCGAAGCCTGAACCTACATGTTGACAGGAGTGGTCCCAGGCTGCACTTAGAGGAAGACTTCCTGATTCTGGCAGGAATAAATGTTCCTTTAATGGGCCGACCCCGGGGTGTTGTGGGAACGTTTGCTGAAGCGCAGTGCAGACCAGAGCGTCCCCCGCAGCCTTCCCTGTGTTAAATTCCTTCCTGCTTAACTAGCTAGAGTGACTGACGTACTTACAAAAGAATGGGGGTACACATTCATACAGAAATCGCCCCTTGAGTGGGGAAAAATTTGTAGAAGGAATTTCACTTTTGTAATAAGTTTAATCCAAAACAACCTAAATGCCTATCAACAGAGGAGAGGTTAAGTTAATCACTGCATTATCATATAGCCTTCAAAAAGAATGAATTACTTCTCCAAACACTGACATTGAAAGATATCTGATACATTCCTTCATTTATTCAACATATATTTATTGAGCTTCTACTATGATATGATTACGTGCAGCCACTGTTCTAGACAAGAGATATAACATCGAGCCGAAGGGATAAAAATCCCTGCCCTCGGGGGTACATGCCAATGACAAAGCGAAAGGAGCCAGTGTCTGAATAACACGTAGTGTAACCCAATTTATAACACTTTCTCTCCCTCACTACACACACACACACACACATTTTTTTTAACTACTCTTTTTTTTTTTAAAGTATTTATTTATTTATTTATTTATGGCTGTGTTGGGTCTTCGTTTCTGTGCGAGGGCTTTCTCTAGTTGCGGCAAGCGGGGGCCACTCTTCATCGCGGTGCGCGGGCCTCTCACTATCGCGGCCTCTCTTGTTGCGGAGCACAGGCTCCAGACGCGCAGGCTCAGTAATTGTGGCTCACGGGCCCAGCTGCTCCGCGGCATGTGGGATCTTTCCAGACCAGGGCTCGAATCCGTGTCCCCTGCATTGGCAGACTCAACCACTGCGCCACCAGGGAAGCCCCCCACACACATTTTTATGTTAAAGAAAAACATCTAGAATATACAACAAGCCATAAACAGTGGTTAATTCTGGGGCTAGGGAACAAGGGGGATTTTTCACTTTTTCCCTTTTATACTGAAATTTTTGAAAAAAGATATTTTAAAAATAAGGACAAGGGCTTCCCTGGTGGTGCAATGGTTAAGAATCCGCCTGCCAATGCAGGGGCATGGGTTCGAGCCCTGGTCCGGGAAGATCTCACATGCCGCAGAGCAACTAAGCCCATGCGCCACAACTACTGAGCCCGCGTGCCACAACCACTGAAGCCCGTGTGCCTAGAGCCCGTGCTCCGCAACAAGAGAGGCCACCGCAGTGAGAAGCCCACGCACCGCAATGAAGAGTGGCCCCCGCTCGCTGCAGCTAGAGAAAGCTTACGCGCAGCAACGAAGACCCAGTGCAGCCAAAGATACATAAATAAATTTATAAAATAAAATAAAATAAGCACAAGAGTTAAAAATTGGAAATAATCCAAAAGTCAACCATCAGTAGGATGGATAAACCATCAGTAGAATGGTATATTTACACAAAGGAACGTGACACCGCAACGAGAAAAGGACAAAGTGCCACAAAAATAGGAACGAATCTCACAGACTCAACGTTGAGCACAACAATCCAGTGACGAAGTCTGAGATCCCAGAGGACTGATCTGTGGCGAGAGAGGTCAGAGAACGGTTCTTTCTAGGGGGTCACTGACGAGACGGTGGCACGAGAGGCCCTTCTGAGGTGACCGACATGCTTTATCTTGGTGTTGGTTACACATGGAAACATTCAAGTTACGTACTGAAGAGGTCTGTACTTCACGGTATGTGAATTATAGCCAGCAGTGTGCTGCAGCTGGTGTGCACCTGCTCATAGGGCCAATTGATAAATCTTCAGGAATTCCACAGGCTAAGCTACTAAACACAGCCATTATTAAAATGAGACTATGTTAAAAGCAAAAGTAATAAATACTCAAAACTCACTGCTTCCTAATCATTTTTCTACATTTTGCTAATGGGGTTTACACACCTGCTGTGTCTGTCTTGTACAAATACTATCTAACGTACATCTCTTCTCAACCCCATATGCACTGAGGTCGTAGAAACAGCTTGAAATTGGCCACAACGGGAATATTTACCAAGAAATTGGCAAACACTACAAATCGGGGCTCTTTCCCCCAAGGAGCCAGTTGTAAAACATTTACTAGCAAACTTGTGTTTATAGCTCAACAAAGATAAGTAAAAACGAAGCATGACCTCTTTCACTTTTATTAAATAAAAAATGATTATCATAAAATAAATAATTGTTTTATCTGGTTTTACACAGAAGGTGGTGGAAGTTACCTTCAAGGGCAAAAAAGTGAAAAAAGTATTTTTTTTTAAAGCTTAAACGATCCCAAACAATACCCATAACTACTAATAGCATCAAAAATGGAACTTGTTGATGACAACATCAGTCTTAGCTCAGCAGAGGCAACATGCTGAGTGCCATTAATAGCAACAAAGGCCCTGGTCATAGAAATGCCAAGAGGCTTTGGTCTAAAACCTTCAGGTTTTACATGCAGTTACATGCAGTGAACTCTAAGAATTTATAAACTGTAAACATTCTCTCTCTCTGGGGGCATTTTAAAAAATCGATTCTTTGAGAGATATATCCAGTTCAATGTCCACTTCTAATAAAAATTACAATCTTCATTTAACTGAAAACTTTGACAGCGTCATCTTATGGGAAACCAAGAAAGAGGCGTTAACAAACCTGTACGACGTTTGCAGCATCTCAGACCTTCCTCAGGAACCAACAGGTAATTTTTAACGAAAGTTTCATTAGTATTATTTTAAGTGCACTAAAAAAAATGTTCCATGTGCCTCAAAAAAATAAACCCGCTGGTTCTCGGTTCCCTTTTGTTGCCTGGGTACCGCGTGACACCAGCCCTACCCCCCGCCCCACGCCGTTGGCTCTGATACCTGCATTGGAGAAACAGCGGCGGCTGGAGTGGTCCTCACGGGGATCCCACTCAGGGGGCTCCTGGAGGCCTTATGGACAGAAATGTCCTGCCCAGTTCCACCTGCCAAGAAAAGAGATGGGGACATTTCTACGCTGCTCTGGTTCAAAACAGCAAATAATAGTTCCTGACTTGCTACTCTTTTGGTGGCTAAAGAAGTATCCCATGATGCTAATTAGGTATTACGTGTACTCTTTCACCCTCTTCTGCCCTGGACCAGTATTGAATTGGGGAATGAGTTGGGGGGAGTTAACTAAATGGGGGCTGCTCTTAGATGTAGGACTCACGAGGAACAAGAAAACATACAGGGGATGAGTCACCTACAGCAGGCAGAACAGAACACTCTTGCATAAACCATTATTGTTCATTCCTTTCCCACCTTCACAGACCGAATGCAGTCACTGAGCCTTCACAGCTTCCGGTCTTTGTAGTCTAATCTTAATCTAATTTAGCCCCAAACTATTTTAGCAGAGACGGCATCCTAGGGTTAGCTGTTACTCTGGCCTTCCACTACAACAGGCATATCTGTTGCAATCAAGGGAAGAAATACATTGTATTTTGCATACAGGCACATTTGGTTTCTTCTCTTCCCTGTCTTTATGGGTGTACAGTAGAGAGATGCATTTTTCTCATGTGGCGGTAACAGTGAATAAAGGTGAATTGTGGGTCAGGCAGACACTGCCAGAAAAAGCTGGGCATGTCCCACGATCAGGAACACAGGTCAGCACCAGGGGCCGCACACAAGACCACGGGGAGAAGCTTGTAGCAGCACGTTCTAGGATAACGAAGGCCAGGGTGTCAGCAAGGCGGCCGAACACACAGATCTGTGCCTCATTTCCCAAGAGATGGAGCCTCTGGCCGACCCTGCTAATCCTCACGAGATGGCAAGAAGGCCATCAGCAGTGGCCTGGATTTCACAGACACAGAGGCAGAAAAGGAAGGTGGAGAGGCAGGAACTGGAGTTGAGGAGAGGAGGACAGGAGAGCTGGCTCTCTCTGTTGTCTCACTGGAGCCCCAGAGGGCATCGCGCACCATGTCTACACGTGGATGGCCTGGGAAGGGCCCCGTGGTCACACCAATGTGGGACCAGAGTGGTGGAGGATGGGCTTGATCCATGGGGCCACGGTCTGAATTTGAGTTTCGCTTATGAAACAGAATGATGAAATACCTGGACGTCCCAAGTCAAATGACTTGATAAGGGACTTAACGGTGGTTGCAGACTCTGAAGACGTGGAAGGAGCTCTGTTCACGTAGACGCCGTGCCACCGGCCAGGGGCGTCCACCTCGGAGGGCTCCGAGTCTTCCTTCACAGGTCTGCATGGCAAAGAGCAAATCAGATTGAAAAGGTGGAGGATGTCCCCACAGGACACAGAACAGAGACGGAAAGAACCAACGTCGAGAAGAGGAAACAAATCTGGGAGGAGGATCCCAAACTGAAAATCCTGTTTTCCCTAACAGCTTTGCATTTTAGGAAATAACGTGGGTACCGCTCTTAATTTTCATCAGAGAGATGTCTTCTCCGGAATGGCCAGAGATAGCATTTTTATATGTAGAGTGACTTGACATGAGCTCTAAATAAAAAGGATGTAACTGTAAACTGCAAAAAAAAACCCAGACAAATGTTATTTATCATAAAATAGTTAGCTTACTGTCCGTGGTGGATACAACGGGTTGGTGTGTCAATGTGAATCTCATCCCCACCTGGCGCACAGAGGTTGGAAAGATGACATTTCGGGACCCCCCCCGCAGCTAGGATTTCCGATGGGGGATTTAGGCTCCCAGCAGAAAGACTGGACGAGCCGTGGATCGGGACCCGAGTCAGGAAGGAGAGGCAGGGCACAGGGCTTTCACTACGCGGAGACAGACGGAAGCAGAGGCAAGGTGCGCCTGCGGCTGGAAACTGGTGGCAGCTTTCCGACCAGGCAGGCAGCGTCCTGGTTTAAGGCTCCCCTTCACGGCAGAGGCAGCAGCTCTCCTGGCAGCCCAGTTCTGTGCGCTGTGACTTCGAGCGTTGCTCCCGGAAGCTCAGCCTGGAGTCTGTCTCTCCAGCCGTCCCCCCATCCCCCAACGATCCTGCAAGCCCTTTGGTGCCTTCCTGCTTAAACCCACGAGGCTGCCACCTCTTAGGTACAAGAGAATCCTGACTCATGTGTTTGCCCCCCAAGAGAATGGTAATTGTACTCTAGAGCAACAGTGCAACTCTGCGTGAGCTGAGGCTTCTCCACTCTCCCACACTTTCCTGGCGAGTTCTCTCTGTGGTTTCCAGACTGCAGCACAGACTCATAGAAGAGCCTTTTAAAGACAGACCATCGGCGTCAATCCTCTCATGCATGGCTTCCTCATCCAGGGGACGTTAGCCTGTCATTTAATCTCCCTGTGAATGAGCCAAGACAACACCTCCCGACTTCCGATTCCTAAATCACTGCTCTTTCTATTGTGTCAAATTGCCACAGCTGTTTTGCAAAAAGGTGACTAATGTATGAGAATGGCTCAAACAGAACACTTCTGGCAGTGTACTTTAAATAAGGTCAGTGGAAGTTTAAAATATTCATTTATTGATCTTTTTGAAAGGAACCTAGCTACTCATAAGCTTCTGTGCTTGAATTTACTTGTCCTTAATTCTCAAAGCTTTCTCCTGTTGCTCTGTAATCAACGTGAGTAGAATAAATTTAAGTGAAACAGAACTTAAAACACTTAAGTCACACTGCCCTACGCTCTTGTCTCCACAGTCCCTTCTTTTGAGTGAAAAAAAAGAAAAAATCAGTAAATTGATGACTTTTTCTGGAACGAAATATCAGGTATTTCAGAAATTGGTAAGGGTTTTTTTTTTTTTTTTTTTTTTTTTAATCGAATGGGGTTGGTTTTTGTTATTTTCCCTGTTGTGTCACACAGTATGAAATCAGATGGTAAGTATGCAGAAAGAGAGCGAAATCAGGTTAGGTACGAGCAGGGAAAAAACCTCTCATTTCTGTCCCAGCCATTCTCAGGAAGGTGATAAAGAGGGCACCTTCTTACCCATCCATGTACCCGTCCTGCCACCTGGCCTGGAGGATTTAAAGCACCCCTCAAAGGAAGACTGTTTTTAAAAATCCATTTTTATTTCACTCCTTGATAATTTAATGAGAATAAAATTACATTCCGCCAAGGTGCTCCCTTTGATTACCTAAGTTTCTCTGTGACTCACAACATCAAATGATACAGAAGACTCATTTCGACACCATAAGGAAGTAGCAAGGATGCAAGAACCAATCCCAGCCCCCCTGCTTTCAGGTATCAAGGGCAGCGTTCCACACTAGCAACGCTAGTCTGCTGGGCTAGGACAGCAAGAATGAGTGTGAGAAAACCCCGCCAGCTGTTTAAGTAGGTTAACGAAGCTACTGGACTAAAGACCTACCACGTTACATAACAGCGATATATGTGTGTGTGTGTGTGTGTGTGTGTGTGGTGTGTAGGGAGAAGACCCACAGAAGTGTGTGTGTGTGTGTGTGTGTGTCTAGGGAGAAGCACAGGGGTGTGTGTGTATGTAGGGAGAAGATGCATAGGGGTGTGTGTGTGTGTGTGTCTAGGGAGAAGACGCATAAGGGTGTGTGTGTCTGTGTGTGTGTGTAGGGAGAAGACCCATAGAAGTGTGTGTGTGCATGTGTGTGTCTAGGGAGAAGCACAGGGGGTTGTGTGTGTGTGTGTGTGTTTCTAGGGAGAAGAAGCATAGGGGTAGGGGTGTGTGTGTGTGTGTGTCTAGGGAGAAGCAGCACAGGGGTGTGTATGTGTCTGTGTGTGTGTCTGTGTGTGTGTGTCTAGGGAGAAGAAGCATAGGGGTAAGGGTGTGTGTGTGTGTGTGTGTGTAGGGAGAAGAAGCATAGAAGTGTGTCTGTGTGTGTGTGTGTGTGTGTAGGGAGAAGAACCATAGAAGTGTGTGTGTGTGTCTAGGGAGAAGAAGCACAGGGGTGTGTGTGTGTGTCTCTGTGTGTGTGTGTGTGTGTGTCTAGGGAGAAGAAGCATAGGGGTAGGGGTGTGTGTGTGTGTGTTTGTGTGTAGGGAGAAGAACCACAGAAGTGTGTCTGTGTGTGTGTGTGTGTGTGTGTGTGTGTAGGGAGCAGAACCATAGAAGTGTGTGTGTGTGTAGGGAGAAGACCCACAGAAGTGTGTGTGTGTGTGTGTGTGTGTGTGTGTCTAGGGAGAAGCAGCATAGGGGTGTGTCTGTGTGTGTGTGTGTGTGTCTAGGGAGAAGAAGCATAGGGGTAGGGGTGTGTGTGTATGTGTGTGTGTGTGTGTGTGTGTAGGGAGAAGAACCATAGAAGTGTGGCTGTGTGTGTGTGTGTGTAGGGAGAAGACCCACAGAAGTGTGTGTGTGTGTGTGTAGGGAGAAGAAGCATAGGACGCTGTTGGTCCCATCAGCGCTGTAACCGTGAGCAGGGACACCGCTTGGCTTCAGACTGTTGGGATCGACCAGCAACAACCCCAGCGATAAACCGAGTACGACATTCCCTCTGTTCTGCAGAAGAATAAAGACTCTGTATTCTATAAAGGATACTAAGAAATACTCAAGCATACAACCAGGTGTACACTAGCCAATTCACTAAGTAAAGGAAACACTCCAAGGGCCCACTGTGGGTTAGACACTGTTCACGGTCAGCTGCGGCCTCCTAAGACACATGAGAGGCTCTCGGGTTGATCTGCAAAGTAAAACTCACACGTATAGCCAACAGAGCCTTGGAAATCCCTTGAATCGCCCAAAAGGACAGCTCGCGCGGTGCTGTAAATACAACTGCACACAAAAGCCTCCTGCAGCTGCACTTCTTGCGCTTTGCTCAATCTGCTTCTCAGTGCAGCTCAGACAGCTGCGTCGTTTAGCGACCACGTTTAACCAACCACAGAAACGAGGCGTGTTTCCCGTCTGCTCCCAGCATGTACAACTCTGGTGACAATGAATAATTTCCACAAAAAAATCTGTGTCTGATATATAACTCCACGGCCCGTGCCATGGGTCTTAAAATCATTATCTAATTTACTTTTCCGCAAAAACTCCGTAAGTTACAATCCTTCATTTTAGATGAAACACTTGATGAAGGTCATAAGGCTTGTATGTGGGGAATCTGGGGTGAAAACCCAGCTGTTTGACATGCCTTTCTCAGGTTTTTCTATGATGCGTGGGTGTCCTGTGAGAGGCACAAAGGGCTCTTAAAAAAAAAAGTAATAATGCTGATGGGACTTCTCCAAATTTGTTTAATGTATATTTAAGAAAAATGCTACCAATATTTCTTTCCTTGCTCTTATTTTTATGGGGTAATCTGCTCTTAGGAGGTGCAACCCACCCCTGAGAACGACAGATAGTCAGTTGTATGTGAGGCCACCCGAGGCACCAACACGGGAGATGGGGGTGTGTCCTGCCCGTGGACCACGTCCCCTGCTCGCTGACTGCTGCCTACCTTCTGTACCTCTCACTGGTATTTAAACGTGTACATGCGCCTATGTCTGTACTCACCCCTTACTTATTAAATGTTGTCTAATGCCTCTAACGCATGGCTTCCCTTGTTTGGTTACAGAACAGAATCTTCAAATAGTGTCGGTTTTCTACGGCTCTTAGGTCATCACACAGGGCACAGCTCGGCGTTGCTGTCGGTTTTGATCCAAGGACATGCGAGTTATTGCTCGCAATTAGTTTTAAGGTATTCAAAGGTTAACTATGTTTGGGAAACGTCGCATTACACCACTGATGCCTTCACAATCGGGAGACTAGTATTTGTAAAGAAGACGGGGCACATCCATCTCGCACTCAGCACAGCTCTTTCCTGAACAACTGAATGGAGCCCACCCAGGCCCTTCCTGGGGCCGCACAGACCGACGGCCCGTGACTCCCCTCCACCCACTGGCTTCCGGACCAAAGCCCGGCCGCCTGATGCTCTCTTCCTCTTCTGTCCTCCGTGCCTTTGCTTGTTCTGTATCCTGACCTGGAAGGAAATGTTCCCAAGATGTTTCTTCTTATTGTGCACAACACAAACCTAAAAGAAGTCTGCAGGTCCACAGCGAGACAGAAATCAGTTAAGCATTCTGTCTCAGGTGTCAGTGTCCTCGGAATTTCAGTGTAAGTATGTCTATGACAATAAAAACAAACAGCGTAAAACGGCATTTTGAACACAAGCCTCTTACCCTCCAAATCCCAACGGCAAGCAACACAGGAATACATCGTAAAAACCCTGCATCGGCACCAGAAACTACAGAAAGATAGCATGTCCGTGCCTCTGACTTTGAAGAATTTCTGTGACGCAGAGAATAAGTGGGGGAAAGTGACGAGAAAAATACTACCGGTTTACCCCGATTCCCTTGCAAAGAGATTGAAGATGTGGGAAACCCCACTGAGGCCCTGGGTCCTGGAGGGCGGCCAGGGCTGGAAGCAACACCTGGGGGACAGGCAGAGCACCCCTCCCGCAAAGGATCAGTGACACAAAGAAAGACACGCCTGTCCGAGGAGGCCGGGGTGGTTGATCCCCGGCACAAAGGACAGTAGTAAAAGGGGGCAGATCGGGAATGGCCACAGGACACGCCTGAAATGGACAACGGCCAAGCAAAACAGACCCCAAAACCAGCTCCTACATGCCGCCTTCACCAAACAGAGAAGAAACTGGACACGGGTGAATCCCCCCCGCTGGCACCTCCTCCTCTGCACTCCTTGCCCTGTCTGTGTCTCCGACATGCGACAGAAATTTACCTTAAAGAGGCTTCCTTCAAGTTCAAGATATGAGAAGAAGATTTCAAGAGCAGTCAGGCAGAGTGAGCACAGATCGAGGCAGAATCCAGCCACTGATCCAGGGCGAGTGACAGGGCCCTGATACACTTTTATCCACTGAAGCAAGAATAAGTGATGGGAAAAAACAGGCCCTGATCCATGAATAGATTTCACAGTATAAACTGAAAAGAATCACCGCACTCAAGGGAGAACAGACATTTGTAAATACAGAACAGGAAACAGATTTAGACACTTAAAAGCATCTGCCTTCAGAATACAATAAAATTCAAGAAAGTATATGAAAGATGACACTTTAAGATGAAAGGCCAAGTGTAAAAAATTGTATTAGCAATCATATAATCCCATGAAGACAGTTTAAAGCAGAATCAGCTCCAGAGAAAGAAGAACAAGAGCACACTGGGAAAGTCTCTCTGAAAACGGATGAAATGAACGACGTCAAGGTGGGATTTCAGTTCTGCGGGCAAAGGATGGTGTGGTGATATAATAAACGGTGCTGGCGTGACTGCTGTCCATCTGGAAGAAGAAGACCCACTCCTCACATCAGACTAAATAAAGAAAGCAGACCAAATATCTGAGAGAGTATGTGTGTAAAACAGATGAAGAATACTGATTACCTTCCAGGACGCTACTCAAGGGGGAGAAGGATGAATATTTTCTTTAACACCTCCATTTTATTACCGGTTCACCTAAATATTACTTCATAATTAAGAAGAAATCCAATACAGTAAATCACCAAACAATCTGCTATTTGTCTTTAAATTTCAACAAGACAGTTCTAGACTTCAAATACCATGTCCTGTACTTTCCAATACTCCAGAATCTTTAATTAAAAATTCATTTATGCAAAATTATTATACTTGCTCCTTGCCCTCGTTTCCAATAATGAAATCATTTAAAAAAAAAAATAACATTTGTACTTAAAACTCAACCTCCTATCTACAACTTGCATTGAAAATACCGTTTGCTTCTGCCTCAATTCCAGTCATCTGACGTGGCTTTAAAGTTCTGAAACTACACACCCTGGAAAATTGAGAACAAAGTGACCAGAAGGCCCCGCAGAAACGTGGCCAGTGATTAAAAATCAGGCAAAAGACTCTTCTAAATAACGACATGTTTATTTAGCACTTCATAAACGCTTACATATAAAAATACTTGACAGTCCCCAGAGGAAGACAGATCAAAATATGTGGGGCAGAGACAGCTGTGCATTTGAAGCTGAGGTTGCATTTTTCTTGTTTGTATTTGAAAACACCCGGCAAATGAGTTTTATATCATCCTAAGGATTCTCAGTCCGAGGTAAAGATCTCCCAGTATGTAAATTCCTGTCCCACCAGGACAACTCCAGCGAATGTCAGAACTATTTTTACAGAGAGGACATCGACCTCTCCTCTTTCTGTCACCACGTCGAATTTTTCTAGTGACTCTGTGCTCTCTTGTATGACACCCACAATGTCCTCCTGAGTTAAAGGGCTTTCCTGTTCCTAATTTTCCGTGGATCCCATCTTGTCTCACCTTCCTGATGACGTAGCTAATGGTCTAGAAGTTCTTCACACGAGAGCTGCAATGAGTTCTGCCTGACGGAGGTTGCTGAATTGGACCCAGATCTTCACAAACGTACGTACTTCCAAGAGTTTCAAGTCACGCTTTGAATCTTGGATCCCGCTGAGTTATATGCTTCTGGATTGAAAAAGTCTTTAGATTTCCAGGGTGAGTTTTATTCACGAGGCTTTTGTCGTTGTTCGTTAGTTCTCAGTTCAATTCCAATTAGCACCGTCACCACAGAAACTTATCTGATTCAACTACATCCTTTATGATCAAGCAAACATCTATGCATATTGAACCCCAAAGAGATTTTGGAAATCAGCCCAAAACATGGTGGTGGCTTGTTTCAGACGAGCTTAAGGAAGTCAGACCCCAGCGTGAAAAGGTGAAATCAAGACTTGACACAGAGGAAGCAGAACTTTCTAACTTCTTCAGAACGAGACGTCATGCAGACGGCTTCCTATTTCACCTAAAACAGTGTTAATTCCAAGCTTATCAGACACTGTATTCAAAAGGAAACATAAAAATAAACTCCAAAAAAGTAAAGCACGGCCTGGGCTGCGTTCACTCTGCACGTGCAACGCCACGGCCCTCGCTCAGCACTCTGGCTGCATCTCGAAAATTTTTTCACGACAGACTTTGTTTTGCAGAACAACTTTATTTTGTGCTCCAAACAAAAGACTGCTGAATCTTCTGAGAAGAACAAAGAAAAAAAAAAAAAAAAGAGGGAAGGATCATCTTTGTGTAGAGTTGACTCCAAAATGCAAAAAGAAAAAAAAAAAAAAAAAGGTAAAGAGACTTGATGACAATGACTCTGGGCAACAGTGGCTGTTCTAAGGAGACCGTTTGGTTCTTTATCAAAAGGTTATTTCTCCTCTACACATTCCCCCTTTCACACAGAAATGGCTGTGGTTTCCCATCATGGCAAGGGCTGGGCGGCCTCTCTTCCACCACCTGCTCTGCTATAGCTGACAGAGACCATGGAGCTGGAAAATAGAAACGGGAGGCAAAGGCTGGTAAAGGTGTCACTTAACGCAACACGACCTTAGTCTACACACACAAGGGCTAACAGCTGGCGCTGTCCACGGGGAAAAGCTCAGAGCAGCACGTCTGAATTTCGACTGTCCCCATCTCTTTTGGAAGTCAAAGGTCTTCAGACAGAGAAAATGCTAAAACTTCAACACGCCGGGCTCCTCCCACTAGACCGTCACCAACAGACAAGGGTGTCGGCAGAGATGTCCAAGACCAACCAAATCAGGCCCCTGTAATTGACAGAATGGCTCGTGCTTCCCTCTACTGTCCTACAGTTAAGGCCAAAAAAAAAAAAAAAAAAAGATTTCTTTTACTATTACAGTACACACACTCTAAAGGCTTCAGGGAAGCTCACGCCCACTTCTCAAAGCAAATCTGTAAAGACAGGGGCCTGGGAGCAGGGAAGTAGACGTAGCTCTTTAGAATCATAGGCTACAGCTCTAATGCCACAGATGCAAACTGAAGCTTTGAAAAAATAAGTCATGTGAGAGTGAAAGGATTATGCTTGTTGGGATACCAGAGGACCGGTTTCTACTTCGAGGGGCAAATAAAATGCCAGAGGCCCCCAGCAGTTGGAGGTTCGCATGTGAGGTTCGCTCGGAAACTGCTCAGGAATCCCCACGAGAACTGGCCCCCTCGCTGAAGGGCCGGAGATGCTGTATCAAAGCATCCACAGGGAGAGAGCCGGACAAGTCATCTCAGTGACCCAAGAAGCTATGCCTCCAACTTCCTACTTTCCCTCTCCAGCGACAGCTCCAGACACCCAGCGAGCGGCTGTGACACATTACAGCTGTAAGAACAACACACAGGGCGCGCAGGCACACAACTGACGTCAGGGCAGAATGCACGTGTGCACACACAGAGTTAAAAGCCAATTCCAGAGAGTCTGGCAGTGACCGGCCGCCATGCTGCTCAGTTCAGAGGTGACAACGAGAGAACCAGTGGTACAAGCTAAACACACTGGGAACCTTCGACGTTCTATTTTAGAAACTGATACAGTTATTTAGGCACAGACATTCAGTGTGTTTAACTCTTTAAGAGGCTGCTTATTGGTGTCATATGATACATACAGCAAAAATCGAATGAGTCACCCTAAAAACAATGGTCCATACTGTGTCAGAGAAACAGAAGGCACACAAAGGTCTCTCCCTGCTACTGTTTGAGACGCCCGTGTCATGTACATATCACCGACAGTGTCTTCTGTTAGAAAGGCTGCGTGTGGCCCATCAAGGCATTAAGTCGAGCTGCACGTGTGTTCTCTGAATCCCAAGGACTTAACTTTTCAGGAAAAAGGTCTGATGTTTTAACTTTGGTGAAAGTTTTAATTTCATTGTATTTCTCTTAATGGTTCAAAACAAGAAGCAGCCAGAGTTGAAAAAGTTATTCATTATCCTTCCATCCAATAATTTCTGTGTCTGGCGAAACAGATCATTTTCAGGTCCACAAAAACTACACGGGTTTGTTCAAATTTCTGGAAGAGAAAGAGGAGGTCCACAGCCCAGCTACAATACGGAGATGCCACTGTGTAAGGGAGACCCAAGGCTTGTGCTGGGAACGTGGTACTGGGGGCACATGTGTCCCTGACTCCCCCATCAGAGAAAGGCCCCCTGACCAAACAGTCTCAGAACAGAGCTTAGGGGGGTCTTAAAATCCGACCTACTCTTACCTTCTCATTTTTTTTTTTTTATTTATATTTTATTTTTGGCTGTGTTGGGTCTTTGTTTCTGTGCGAGGGCTTTCTCTAGTTGTGGCAAGCGGGGGCCACTCTTCATCACGGTGCGCAGGCCTCTCCTTATCGCGGCCTCTCTTGTTGCGGAGCACAGGCTCCAGACGCGCAGGCTCAGCAATTGTGGCTCACGGGCCTAGTCGCTCCGCGGCATGTGGGATCTTCCCAGACCAGGGCTCGAACCCGTGTCCCCTGCATTGGCAGGCAGATTCTCAACCACTGCGCCACCAGGGAAGCCCATCATTTTTTTTTTTTTTTAATTTATTTATTTTTGGCTGTGTTGGGTCTTCATTTCTGTGCGAGAGCTTTCTCCAGTTGCGGCGAGCGGGGGCCACTCTTCACCGCGGTGCGCAGGCCTCTCACCGCCGCGGCCTCTCGCTGCGGAGCACAGGCTCCAGACACGCAGGCTCAGCAGTTGTGGCTCACGGGCCCAGCCGCTCCACGGCATGTGGGATCCTCCCAGACCAGGGCTCGAACCCGTGTCCCCTGCATTGGCAGGCAGGTTCCCAACCACTGCGCCACCACGGAAGCCCCTCATTTTTTTTTTTAAATAAATTTATTTATTTATTTATTTATTTATTGGCTGCGTTGGGTCTTCATTGCTGTGCGCGGGCTTTCTCTAGTTGCGGCGAGCGGGGGCTACTCTTCGTTGTGGTGCACGGGCTTCTCTTGTTGCGGAGCACGGGCTCTATGCGTGCGGGCTTCAGTAGCTGTGGCACGCGGGCTCAGTTGTGGCTTGCGGGCTCTAGAGCGCAGGCTCAGTAGTTGTGGCGCACAGGCTTAGTTGCTCCACGGCCTGTGGGATCTTCCCCGACCAGGGCTCGAACCCGTGTCCCCTATATTGGCAGGCGGATTCTTAACCACTGCGCCACCAGGGAAGCCCTTACCTTCTCATTTAAGAGAGGAAGGAGCTCGGTCTGGGAAGAAAACCTTGCCAGTTTGTGGCAAAGATGAGACCAGAGCCTCATTTTCCCATGTGCCTTAGTAACAGTTATTCTGACTCCAAAATAAAAATACCTCTGAAAACATCACAGGATTGAAGATGGCTAATGAGCTAAGCTTTAGAATCATCTAAAACTACTACGTTAAATAACGTTCCACTTTAACTATTGAGTTCTTGGTAATAAACGCTAACTTGCCTTCACACCCAGGCACCCCACCTGCCTGCCTACTGGCCTATGATCTCTCGAATGCCAGTTGATGAGAATGTGAATCAGTCCATCCAGGGTCACGATCAAGTCGCTTTTCTGATGCTCTTACTTTCTCTTGGTTGTACTTAGAGGACCCCATCAGAGAATTTTCTGCAAGTTCTTTGGCTGTGGCTGAACCGAGAAGGACTTCTGAGTTCTCGTCAGAAGACTGTCAAAGTCAAGAACCCAGGCAGCCAAGATGGAAACACTCTGCGGCTTTGGGACCTCGGAGGGTGTGAGCTGGCTGCAAGTCTGGCTCACGTGGTAGGTTCAGGAAGAGGTGGAGGCATCAGCAAGTAACTTTCCAATAGCCAATGCTTTAGAAGGGGCAGCTAGCCGGGGCAGCACAAAATCAGACAAGAAACCACTCTGGCAATCATCTGAAGGGCAATGACAGCCAAGAAACCCACGGACGCCTGCAGGGTTTCAGTAACACGCTATGTTCTGAACTGGTGTCAGTTCTCGAATTTTGAAACATTTTGTGATAAAGGGATTAAACTGCTGGAATTAGGAGGTAGGTTTGCAAATCACTTGAAAATCAAAAGAGAAACATACTGTGTTTGAAAAAAAAAGTGACCCTAAGTTTGAAAATGTTGGATGTAGCACATGGGGCCCTAAATTGTCAAGACGCACTCAAATTTCCTGTGGTATCAGGGTTCGAGTTGTATAATCTGACCTGTATCTTAGAATCTAAGTAAGAAATGCAGCATCCCATACAATAACTTATTTAGGGTCACCTCTTAAACTCAAGGCTTGTCTTTTATCATTCATCTGTAAATTCACGTATATATGAAGCAATGCAGGTTATGACGTGGTTCCTCTTCCAAAGACACATAACAGAAAAACAAGACACGTGGACAAATAACAAAAGCAGACACCAAAGCAAACCAGAATGACCTCACAATCATTTCAATAGGGAACACTATGAAATCTAGTTTTCCTATTCTGCTTCTCCCTTAAAATTCACGTGCTTTTGGTGGCCAGAGGGTATAGGTGTGACTATAAAATTATGATCTTGATTTTCATAAACAAAGGGCCGCCAGATTGATTGAAGCAAGTTTGGTAAGAGAATCAAAAGAGAATTCTGAGCAGAAATCTACTCCTTCCACTGCTGTGAAGTTCATGATACTATATCAGACCCAGAGGCTCGGAATCCAGCCTCTGTCAACCCTGGAAAACAGGTAAAAAGGGAAAACTGTACAAATCTGCATCCAGAACTTAATAAATCTGATTTTTAAATTCTACTACGTTTTATGTTGAGAGAAATCCAAAAATTCAAAATAACTTCTAATAACCAAGAATCTCAACGTCAAGGACATCTATTCCTGATTGGGAAAAAGACAGCACTGCATCAGCTGAAGCCTAAAATACTGTTGATAGTCTTGTGTGTAAACCATTTACATTTTAAACAATAACCAACTCTGGGCTCACTTTGGGAACAGCTTATTCTGAAAGCTCGCTGCTAAGAAGGGCCTGCTTGGGTAACGGACTGTGCTGTCCCCCTCGAGAGCAGAAGGGAATCACGTATCAGCCGGACGTATGTTCTCCACGCTCACCCTTTTTAATAAAGCGGCTTATTTCAAGGTCTTCTGCAGGGAGCCCACGGGGGCTGCTAATACAGAAGCAGGTCCTGGGCCAGGACGGTGAGGCCTCCACCTGGTGGCCAGGCCCCAGGAAGCGGTCAAGTTTCTCCCACTGGGCGAGGGTGACCGACACGAGTGGCCCGGACCAGCAGTGAGATGTAAGAGCATCCTCTCCTCCAAACCCAGAGAGGACCTGGCTAAAACTTTGTCCCCTCGAGTGACGAGCTTTCTCACCACCGGGAACGGCGGTGACGGTGCTGGGCGGAATATTTCTACCGTGGAGCTAGTTATGCCCTGGCCGTGGGGTTCATTATACCCTGGCTGTGGGGTTAGTTATTCCCTGGCCTTGGGGTTAGTTACTCCCTGGCCGGGGGTTACTTATTCCCTGCCCACAGGTTACTTATTCTTTGGCTTGGGTCAGTTATTCCCTGGCCGTGGGGTTAGTTATTCCCTGGCCGTGGGGTTCGTTATTCCCTGGCCGCGGGGTTAGTTATTCCCTGGCCACGGGTTAGTTATTCCCTGGCCTTGGGGTTAGTTATTCCCTGGCCGTGGGGTTAGTTATTCCCTGGCCGTGGGGTTAGTTATTCCCTGGCCGCGGGGTTAGTTATTCCCTGGCCTTGGGGTTAGTTATTCCCTGACCGGGGGTTAGTTATTCCCTGGCCGGGGGTTAGTTATTCCCTGGCCTTGGGGTTAGTTATTCCCTGGCCGTGGGGTTAGTTATTCCTTCGCTGGGGGTTAGTTATTCCCTGGCCGGGGGTTAGTTATTCCCTGGCCTTGGGGTTAGTTATTCCCTGGCCGTGGGGTTAGTTATCCCCTGGCCGTGGGGTTAGTTATTCCCTGGCCGGGGGTTAGTTATTCCCTGGCCTTGGGGTTAGTTATTCCCTGGGCTTGGGGTTAGTTATTCCCTGGGCTTGGGGTTAGTTATTCCCTGGCCGTGGGGTTAGTTATTCCCTGGCCGGGGGTTAGTTATTCCCTGGCCTTGGGGTTAGTTATTCCCTGGCCGTGGGGTTAGTTATTCCCTGGCCTTGGGGTTAGTTATTCCCTGGCCTTGGGGTTAGTTATTCCCTGGCCGTGGGGTTAGTTATGCCTTTGTTGGGGGTTAGTTATTCCCTGGCCGGGTGTTAGTTATTCCCTGGCCTTGGGGTTAGTTATTCCCTGGCCGTGGGGTTAGTTATTCCTTCGCTGGGGGTTAGTTATTCCCTGGCCGGGGGTTAGTTATTCCCTGGCCTTGGGGTTAGTTATTCCCTGGCCTTGGGGTTAGTTATTCCCTGGCCTTGGGGTTAGTTATTCCCTGGCCGGGGGTTAGTTATTCCTTAGCCGTGGAGTTAGTTATTCCCTGGCTGGGGCTGGGGGCAGAGGAACCTGGAGGGGAGGCGAGGGCTCAGGACAGACGCCCAGCATCACGTGCGTGGATGCCGGCAGCCCCGGCCAGGAGAGCAGGTGGGCCCGGCCCCGGGTACCTGCGGCACTGACCCACCTGCCGCGGGCCCGCGCGTCCCCCAGGGCCTTCTGCAGCCGGGCGTTCTTCTCCTCCTCCTCCAGCAGCCGCCGCTTGACGGCACGCAGCTCCTGCTGGGCCTCGCACTTGATGTCGTTGGCCACCACCACCGCTGTCTGCAGGTCAGCCTGGAAGCGCCGCCACTCCTCCGTCTCGTCCTGGAAGAGCCGCAGTCCGCGCCCGCATTAGACCGGCCCCCGGGCTGGGCTGCGGGGCCCCAGGTGGGTCCCCGGGCGAGGTCGGCTGTAGCAGCCTCGCCACCGGGAAAAGGCCCAGGCGGGGCTGCACCCTCAGGTGTCGGAGTGCCCGTCCTGAAATCAAGGCCGCCTGAACTTCCCTCCCGGCCACGCCGTTCGTGGTTCCAGGGCCCGGGCCCCGCAAACCTGCTATACGCAGCGGGCCAGAGAGTCGTCAGGGTACCTCTCAGAGGTGTCCAAACCTAAGTTAACGGGGACACTTCCAGTAAAATGATGGAGGGCGTCCCACCCCTGCCGTGACCGCGTCTCACCTTTATCTGCTTCGTCAGAGTCTTCAGCTGCCTCTCCAGGTCCGACTTCTGTTCCTCCAGTTTCATCACATTGCCTGGAAATGAACAGGCAGACGGAGTTGGAAAAGTCTCGAGACTCTGGGGAGAAGCTAAGTTCGGAAGCAGAGCAGACCCAGATCCTGCAACAGGCTTTGAAGCCCACCCCTTCTGCCGGGGCCCCATTCAGCGTCCTGAGCACGGGAGCCAGAGGCAGGGGCTCCTCCAGGAGAGAGCGGGATGATTCGGGAAAGCGGTGGTGTGAGGTTAGGGCACAGCCTCACAGAGCTCTGGGAAGAGAGCAAACAGCGGCTCACACTCACACACTTACTCTCGGCCTCCCTGGAAGTGCACGCGGCACCCTGAACATCCTTCATCACCGTGAGGTGGAGGGAGGGCTTTTGCGTAACAGCAGATATGGCTGGTTATTACCGTTGTGACTTTTAGGTCAGTTTCTACAGCCGTGGGACTTAACTGCAGTTAAAACTCTGAATCACTTGGGAAGCTTTCCAAAAGAGCAGATGTTCAAGCCCCAGACTCTGACCCACAGACTCAGAATCTCCAGGGTGACAAGGGTCTGGCGGGTGTACGTCAACAGCTCCACTGGGGACTGGACTTCCTTTCCCTAGTAAAGAACATCTTACTTGGAGGGTGTTATGCTCAGTGAAATAAGTCAGAACGAGAAAGACAAATACTCTATGATCTCACTTACACGTGGAATCTAAAGAATACAACAAACCAGTGAATACAACAAAAAAGAAGCAGACTCGCAGACATAGAGAACAAACTAGCGGTTACCAGTGGGGAGAGGAAAGCGGGGGCAATATAGGGGCTGGGGATTAAGAGGTACAAACTATTAGGTATAAAATAAGCTAGAAGGATATATTTTACAACATGGGAAATATAGCCAATATTTTATAATAACTATAAATGGACTAACACTTCAAAAATTCTGACTCACTATCTTATACACCCATAACTTACACAATATTCTACATCAACTCTACTTCAATAAAAAAATAATAAAATAAAATTGAATTAGAAACTTAAAAAAAAAATCCTCAGTCCCTCTCTGTCTCTGGTTCTCTCCACATTGCTGTCAAGAGTCGCTCAGTTTAAATCTGATCGCGTCCGTTACACGTAGTGTAAGTTCTCCAGTGGGTCCTCATGGTCCCTCCAAAGCTGTCCTTGTCTATTAAGGATACGAACCGGAATTACCAGAAAAGCTTCAGAAAACCCACACGTGGTCAGGTTCTACCCCAGCAGCTCAGGTTCACACGTGGGGCCTGAGGATTTGTGTTTGGGGTCAATGGTGCAGAAAAAGACGGCACTCCTTAACTTCTTTTTATCTTTCTGGCCATTCCTCTGAAGGGTCTTAAGGGGGAGGAGCGGTTTATCTCGAGATGGATTTTCGTGTCCCCGCATCTCCTGGTGAAAAGACACCTATCAACACCCTAACGTCCCCAACAGATGTTAACGGCTTCTCAAAAGATGCAGGTCCGTCATTGTTCTTTTCGGTCTTGGACACATTATGACGTAACCAGAGGGAGTGGGCCTGACCTGTGCTCTGGACGGTAATTACATGCTGCTTTCTTGGTGTGTCTGTGCTGACTTTTTAGGATTTGGGGACAGCACGACCGAATTCTCGACAACAATAAATCACTGAAGCAAAAACAAACAAAATACAAACGAAACGGGTCTCCTCCTGTTTGGCCTTGTACTTGTCCGGTCCGGCGTCGGGTGTTCTGCTGTACTCTCAGGTGTGACCTCTGAGAAGAGCCTGGGTGACGGTGATGCTGAGTGTCCTGTTGTCACCCCCACATTGCACACGAAGTAGCTGTGACGCGACCACTGGACCGAGGCGTAGACTACGCGGCCAGGTGCCACGGTCGAGGCAGGTACGTACAGTCGCCAGGCGCACGGGATCAGCTCCCGCGGCAAAGACAGGTTACGTTCCCGCGGGCCTCTGGTCCCGATGTTTTGCACGTCGTGAGCCTCAAGCTTTCCACTGCTCTGCACGGGCACCAGCGGCAGTGGGAGCGCTGTGAGTACTGATTTTGGGGGTTACAAGTCGGTCTGGGCGAGCAGGTGAATTCGAAAATAAGGGTTCCTCAAATAATCAGGATGGGCTGTACCCGTGGGGGAACTTTTCAGGCCACCAGCCGTGCTATTGTCACTAAAAGCTCTGCAAGCTAATTCTTTTGTTACGAAGGGAAAACACAGTAGATGCGATCATTTGATAAGGCTTATTTGGACAAGGCAGGCAATGTTTAACTAATCTCTGACAAACATCCCTCCCTATTCAAAACAAGCAACCGGTTCACAAGTAAGCCGTACACTGGTGCCTCTTCAGTAAGAAGTGGGTAACCTCTGTGAGTCATTTGATACCAACCATCCATGGGGCCCATGCTGGAATTGTTTTCTCCCGAGGCCAGGAGCACAGGCTGTTCGAATCAGTCCGACCCCCTGCCCCCTACCTCTCTAGCCATCAGAGCCCAATGGCAAACACCTGTTGGCACCCGCCGTGTGGTCGGCAGCGGCTCACACGCGGTGCCCCTAACTCCACACACTGTCCGCCCACGATCCACAGGCTTCCTTCTGTATCACCTGCTTTGCGGCTCAGTCGAGGAGGCTGATGATTCTGCCTCTGTTACCTGCCGTTCTTCCCGGGAGACCACAGCACACGCACGAGGAAGACCTCTCGGCAGCAGCCCCCCGCCTCCCGACCCACGCCGCCCAGGGCTCGGGCCCACCGACCTTCCAGCTCGCCAATGCGCTGCTTGTTGTGTAACTTGACCGCTCGATGTTGCTCCACCTGGTCCTCCAGCTCGAAGATGGTCTCCTTCATGTCCTTGATCTCCGCGTCGCTCTCCGACGCTCTCTCCTGCAGCTTCAGGCTGGTTCTGCTCAGCTGTTCTGCCTGATGATCGCAGACCTCCTTCAGGTAAGAATAATCCTTTTCCACCTGGAAGACAAGGACGGTTCCCCAGTCACCTGGACAGGAAAAAGCTCCCCGCACGTCAGCGTCAGGCCCATCGATGCAGCGGCAGAGGAAGCTCTGGGCACGTGTGTGCCTGGCACCGTCTTTGTATCCTGAGCCTCGGAAACAGCCAAGGCAACAGATGTGCAGAGGAACGTGATGGATGTTAAGTGGCCAAACGGGGGGATTCTGGGCCCCTGCCTACAGCCTACGGAAAGCTGCACGTGCTTATTAAATACCCGCCCTTCCTGCCCCTTCCGCGGTGCTGCCCAGCCGCCTCGCGTCCGCTATGCCGCCGCGCCCCCTGCTGGGGCCCCAGGAGGCTGACACCTCCCCTGCACACCCCAAACCTCTGTAGCTACAGTGTTTCTTTAGAGGAACATCCATGTGACAGCAATGCCAGAAACGTGCACATGCCAGACACGGAGAAGCGCACAGCACGCCCATTTCACCTGTTCAAGTTTAATCAGCGAACGTTCTCAATATACAGAAAAGCACCAAAGGTGACGGTAACCAGGCACCAAAACAGACGAGCCAATGGTTAAATTTTGCCACGTCTGCGAAATCTTTAACGTTTGTTAAAGCCTCAACCTTCCTTCCCACACCAGAGAGTGTCCAAAAATTGGCAAGTGGTTTTTCCTCGAATGGTTTTTCAGGTTTACTATATGTGGACGTGCCCATGATAATACACAGTATTGTTCTGGATGTTTTTAAATTTTGACACAAATGGTATTACACTGTATTAAGCTTTTGCAGGGCACTGTATTATACTGCATTGTATCCTACGGTAAGATGCTCTTGTCCTGTATTATACTGTGTCCTGTTATATGCTACGCTGATTACACTTCTGTAACTTGTTTTCAACTATGTTTTTGAGATGTATTCATGATACACATTGCTCTGGTCAGTACTTTTTTTTTTTTTTTTTAAAGGAAAGCTTTATTCTTTTTTATTTTTTTTGGCCGTGCCACAAGGCTTGTGGGATCTTAGTTCCCCAACCAGGGATTGAACCCGGGCCCCTCGGCCATGAAAGCGCCAAGTGCTAACCACTGGACTGCCAGGGGATTCCTTAAGTCACTACTTTAGATGCTGCATAGTGTTCTATTGTCTGAATATACTAATCATTTTATTATTATGAACTATACCCTGTTTCTGTAGTTCTCTGTTATTAAATAACTATATATTTGGTAGGTAACATAAGCTTGATACCTAACAGATTTCTTACTAGATTTGGGAGAGGGGGGTCTCCATATATGATACAATTTTTTTCCAATTGCATTTAATGTACAAAACGTGTGGGCCGTAAGCTCTGTGGGGACAGAGTCCGTCTGCAGTCTTCCCCGGTGTATCCCTGGTGCTGACACTGTCAGACCCATAGGAGGCATTTAATGAGTAGCTGATGAATGAATAAACAAACACTGGAGGGCAGTATTGCACTGGTTTTCAACTGGGAGCTTGTGACAAAGGATAAATAAGGAAGGAAGGGAAGAAGGGAGGAGAAAGAGAGAGAAAGAGAGAGAGAGAGAGAGAGAGAGAGAGAGAGAGCGCGAGTGCCGGTGTGGGCAAGGTAAGGGGGAGAGTGATCGGGAGAAAGGGTGGCTCTGGAGGGCCGTGCCCATCGCTGCAGGGGGGTCAGGAGCCTGAAGGCTGCTGTGTGACATCCAAGGGGCGGAGGCTGCAGGCCCGGAGCCAGACTGCAGAGTTTAAATCCCAGTTCTGCCAGACCAAGCCCTGTATCCTTCCAGCTCCCTGCCTCAGTTTCCTCATCTGAACAATTAAATGAAACAGTGCACTTCACGAGTTTATCACAGTGCCTGGCATATGGTAGGCATGCGAAGAAAACTATTATTTCTCTCTGTCTTCGTGTATGCACATTAAATGATAATACAGGTCCAAGAAAATTACAACACATGGAAAAGACCAGAAGTCTTCTGTTCTACAATAGCTACTTTAATAAACGGAAGGCAACTCTTAAAGAGAAAGAGCCACTACATCTTAGCTACTAGAAGGCTGACGTCTGGCAGCCTTTAAAAAGCAGCCACGGAGGGCAACTGTGAGTCAGACCTGGCTTTTCTTCTGCAGAGTGGCCGGGCTGCATCATGGAACCCTCAGGCTGAGGGCTGCTCCCCTGGGGTCTAGAAACACGCCCATTACTTGGCTGGGACTAAAACGGGAGGATAGGACCAGGTGAGGCAAGGCCGAGGGCCTGAGGAGGCTCTCCGCGTGCAGCAGAGGCTGCCGGCCTCTCCCGTTACGTCCTCCGTGCTGGGGTCATGAGCGCAGGCACCAGCGTAAGCTCAGGGGCGGGGAGGGGCCCCTGTGATGTGTGCCGAGCACGGCTGAGGTCAGCCAACCCATAAGCCAGTGCACCCTTCCAAATTACACACATCGCTCTTCCTTCTCGATTTTGGGATAATTCTCTCAGGTTTAGCCATGTATTCTGGAAAGCTCTTTTATTTAAAAGAAGAAGAAAAAGAAAAACCCTAAGTAGCTTCACAACTCCTCCCGCAGGGGCTGGGTAGTAACAGGGAGGTACTGTTATATTCCTCTCACAGAGTAACTAACGGAGAGAGAGAAAGATTAAATCATTTGAAAAGAGCAGTCTGTTCAGCCGCTCAGGCCAGCACCCTGCCCCCCGCGACTGTCGGGTTCCAGCTGCCCCCGCACCCAGCCACTTCCCGAGTCCAGCTTCCCTAGTCCGAGAACCGCACTCCGCACTCACACACCCGGTGACGCGGTTTCTTTCCAACGCTTCCCTTTAAAGTGAGAAATCACTCACGCGTTCCAAGCGCCTCTCCTCTTCAGAAGTCAACTTTCTCTAGAAATGGGCCGTGCAGAATTGCATCACAAATATGTCAAATGAATTCCCCGGAAGCCCGGGAAAGGGGGCGCTTAAAGCCGGCCCCTGATGCTCTGACAACCACTAAAGGCAGGTGGCAGCAGAGACCACTCGGGAGGGACCGTCTTGCGGGGCTCAGCCTGAGCCGGACGGACGGGGCTGGGATCTCAGCAAGGCTCACCTCCTTTCCTCTGGCCTGTCAGACACTGAAACTGAGGACCTGCTATTGTCGCAGGCCTGTTCCCAGGGAAACAGACCCTGAGATCTCTGGGCTGTGCACAAGGAACTCACCCGGGAGCACTGTGGAGACCCGCACCTGCAGGGGCGGGGACGGGGTGGGGGGAGCAGGGCCGGCAGCAGAGGGGGGGAGCGGTGGGGTGGTCACAGCGGAGGCTCGGCTCCTCCCAGGGCGGCTCTGCCCCAGGACGCCCTCCAGGGCTGCCCCACGCCGAAGCCAGGCCTTTCTCCACGCCCTCACCCCCAGGGGATTAGCCATGGGGGTGGTCACCCCAGGAAGGAGATGGCTCTCCCCACAGAGGGCAGGTTCGGGGAGGGGCTCCGGCGGGGCACTCGGGGGAAGAGGGCTTCAGTCCTGGGGGCCCTGGGGGCGCCCCCCGGCCCCCCCAGATATTACAGAGCATTCCTGGGCTGGCCACGGGGGGCACTACACACACCCCTAGATTCTCTCCCAGGGGAGTGGACAAGTGGTTGGGATGGTTTCACTGCCAGGTGATCTGACCACGGCGGGTGAGGGTCGTCTACACGGGCAGAGGGTGGTGACGGAAAGTTTAGAATCCTACCCACCCCACCTGCAAGGACGTGTCCTCCCCTGACGCCGCTGAGACGCTTTGCAAACCCCAGCGAAGGGAAATGCAGGGTGTTCTCCTACTCGTATTCTTCCCGTGTCTCAGATACTGGAGGGGCAAGGGGTCCTCGGACACGAGAACAGAGGGGCCTCCTGGACTCGGAGGTATCTCCGCCCGGCCTCGGCGTCCGCCCGTGGCTGGGTCGGCAGCTTCCGAGAGCAGCCGGGCTTTGCCGGCCTGGACCTCCCTTCTGGCTCCACCACACCCACATCCGACAGCCGTCCCTCCTCAAACCTGCTCCGTGTTCCGTAACACCCCACCTCACGGTAAGCAGCACAACCACAGATCTGCAATGAGCTGAACCCCTCCTCTCTCCTGCACACCCCCAAACGACCCGCCTGTCCATCAACTGACGAAGAGATAAACAAAACGTGGCCCGTCCGGACAACGGACTATCGCTCAGCTCTGAGCAGGAATGAAATTCTGGCTCACGGTACGACGCGGATGAACCTCGAAAACATCATGTCAAGGGAAAGAAGCCAGACGCAAAAGGCCACACACTGCGATTCCATTTAGATGAAACGTCCAGATCAGACAAATCTGCAGGGACAGAAAATAGAGCAGCCGTGGTTGCCAGGGGCTGGAGGGAGGGGACTGCTCCCAGGTACGAGGTGACAAATACGCTCTAAAAGCGATTGTGGGGACGGCTGCACAACTGAGAATATACTAAACCCCACAGACCTGTACATATACTAAACCCCACAGACCTGTACACTTTATATGAATTGTATCTCAATTAAGCTGGTATTAAAAAAGAATTCTTCAGAGGCTCCCGCTGGCTTGAGGGAACAGTTCAAAGCTCTCGACTGGGTCTCCTCCGGGCCCACCGCAGGTGGCCACCGTGCACTCAGCAACTGCAAACCACTTCCTTGATCGGCAGCCGAGAACTTACTGTTCTCTCCCTGCGACATTCCCGCTGTCCCCGCCCCACCAACACACCTGGGTAACCCCGACTCCCCTCAGGATTCAGGTTATAAATCAAACAAGAGGACGTGTCTTGATGACTCAGCTTTTCGCTGTGGACTTCTCTACTGTGTTTACACGTAAGAAAATTTTTCCTAGTTCATCGACACCCAACAGGTTGCTCTCTTCAAACCCAAGGGCTTTGGCCATAAGACTACAGTGTATTTGAGCCCTTAGGTCTGCTTTCAATGGTTCTTTCTCTCTCCTCTTTATTTTCATGTAACCAGGAAGCAGTATAAGTCAGGGATTAAGAATAAGAGTTCGGGGGTCAGACCCAACTTTGAATCCTGGCCTTCATCAGTTAATTAATTAAGCCTCGTAACTTAATCATTCTCTGCCTCAGTTTCCTCAACGGAAAAAAAAAAAAGATAATGACAGTACCTACAGCCTAAAATTACGATGATTAATTGAGATTAAATGACCTAAAGGCCCTAAGAGTGCCTACTAAAACGGTAGCTGTTATTAAAATATGATAAACTTTTATTTTTTAACATACTGATATAAAATTCTAGCAGCCTCTCTCTCCTAATTCTGTTGCAAGTTTCTCTGACATTCATTCCTTCATTCATTTACTCACTCACTCAACAAGCATTTACCGGGTGCTTAATACATGGAAGAAGTCACATGTCATGACTGTACATAGCATGACGGCTTGAGTAACTGTACCATGAGTGTGTGTTATTTTGTTGTGTTTGTTTTACATCGAACTTGGTTATTCCAAAACTCCTTCTGCTGACTCTTGGCCCTGCTCTGAGCAGACACCGCTGATGGAGAGCCGGGTCTCACGCACTCTGGCCTACGTTTGCACTAGTTTTTTACAATGCTACTCTGCCACGGGAGAGGAAATAGGCTAACTCAGTCTGCACTTTTGTTCTGGAAAAAGAAAAATGGCGACGGAAAACTCAAGGAAGAGGGTAAAAATCTGTATTTCACCGGGGAACCCTCGAGGAGACCTTCAGAAGCCAGGGCTGTGATGCTCCCCGAGGTGGTTCCCAAGATCTCACCGGGGAGGCAAGCGCTGGGGTGGCCAGAGGCTTCACAGACCAGCCCTGTGGTCAAGTTAAAGAAGAGAATGGCGCTCAGGCCCAACTCAGCACCTCCGAGGTGCCCAGGGTGGGGGGCAAGAGGTCCCAGCTCATCCGGGACATGGCCACCTGGGTCCACAAGCCCACAGCCCCCCCAGAGCTGAGGGTCTCCCTAAAGAAGGGACGCTGCAGTTGAGACCGAAGGCTTAAGACAGGACCGGCAGGGGGAGGAAGGGGGCAGCCACAGCGCCGCCCCGCAGACACCTGAGGACGAGAACTTCGCCCGGCGCCCGGCGGGGATAGGGGTGGAGGGCAGTGAAGGGGCCGAGGCTGGAGGGGAAAGCAGACAAGCCGACGGGTGGCGAAGTGACCACGCGGAGTCCTGCTGGCTGCGGCAACGGCTCACCTACCCAGGGGCCACTCCCCCTTCTTTTCTTACTTAGAACGAACGCCCATTTATTCAGGAATCAGGCTGTGGCCCTGTGATTTCAGGGAAGGTGACCAAGGGAGGGTGTGTGACCCAGTTCTGACCAGGTATAAAGGGAGGGCTGCTGAGGGGCTCCCAGGGAAGAGTTCTTCCCACGGGACTGAGAGCCTCCTGCCTGCAGGGACCGTGGGACCAGACACTGAAGAGGTCGTGCTCACCTGCACCCCAGGCAGGAGGGCTGAGAGGGTCACGGAGCCGCCAGCCTGGAGCCGTGAGGTTACCCCGCCTGGACCCCAGACTCTGGGTTACGGAGTAGAGCGCGCATCTGCCGGCTCGGGCACCGACGTCGACCAGGGGTCTGTTTCTCACGGTCCAAAGCATCACCTGGGTGTCCTCACGGACCATCTGCTATTTAAGCCAGGGTCCAGGTCCCGCCAGTCCTGGCAGGGTCCTATTCTCAGTCCCAGAGATGGGATCATCCACTTGGCCACGCCGTCCTCTCAAATTCTGCTTCTGCCGTTTGTGGCCAGTGGCTACCCTAATTATTCTGCCTTGGTGACCAACGCTGGTTGCACGATGATCATGTCACCTCTAGTTTTCCCCGACCACTCACAGCAAGTGTTTCTTTACGATCCCCTTACACCTCGGGAAAAAACACCTGAGTTTTTGCAGAAAGAACTGAATCTCTAAAGATACCACCTATAAGCTTTCAACCTCAGGAGGGGAAAAACATCAGTGTTTTCTCTGAAAACGTCTAGGTTCCAAGCCTTATAAATTCTCTACCTTGACATCAAGATCCCAAATGAATGAAAACTTGAAAGTCAAAAAAATGTAAACCTGGGTTGCATTACAGTCTGGAAACAACGATGTGGTCCAACTCCACGCCCCTGGCTGGCTGGGGCAGGCACCTGTGCGATCGCAGGAGGCCGAGACTTCAGGATTCTGTGGAAATCAGCCCCTCCCTCAAAGCTGTGCAGAGGTAGGTTACACACTCACAAAGAAAGCTGTCAGCAAAGTTATATAATGGGTGTCACAGAAGCTCAAAGAATGAAGACATTAGCTGAAGACAAAGAAATGAGAGGAAGGGAAAGCCTACAAAACATTCACACCATTGACAAACACACCCGCCAACTGTCCACTCACTGTATAAGGAACTGATAACACACGCCCCCCCGCCCCGTACCAAAAAAAAGTACCTTTTAAGGCCTTTCCGAGGCTCTTCTAACAGTATCTGAGTCACTTAAGTATCTTATCTAAACTGGAGACTTCTATAGATTTACTAAATCTAAAAGGTCACAGAATGGTTTGGCGTTGCCTTTCCTCTCTGTAAATAGGTTATTTTGTTCTTTTCTCGTAATATTCACCTTCTGCCAAGAATTAGGGTGGACGGATGCAGGGCTCAAGGGCAAGAGCTGTTCAGCACCACGCAGTCTGCTCAGTGACAAAGAGGACAGCCACCCTGGCATCTGCTTAAGGAGGTTACGTTTGAAAGTTCTATGCAAAGCGTCCAGTGAAGCAGTTGAGAACTGGAGACTTAGAATTTACCCAGGAATGCAAAAGTGGCTTAACACCAGACTGCCTTAGAAAGTCTGTTACCCTAATCCACCTCATTCACACATTAAAGGAGAAAACTCATTATGATTATATAAAAACTATAAGATTTTAGTAGATGTACAAGATCTACTGCATAGATCTTACAGATGTCTAAGATCTACAGTAGATATAGAAAAATTCAATCCCCAACCTTTTTTTAAAAAACAAGCAATGAAGTTAAAACACTAATTCTTCGCAAAATACTCGCATAACTCAATAAAAGGTATATAGCCAATGCCTACCATGGACATCCTTCATGATGAAATGCTGAAAGCACTCCCTTTAAATCAGGAACAAGGCCAGGATCCCTCTACCATCACGCTTCTACTGTACACTTGGAAGGGGCCCACGGTCACCAAATTAACCATCAGCTGAGTCCGGAGGACCCAAGCGTTCCAGCTGGTCCAGCATTTATATCCTCATTAGAGTTTTGTGCTAAAAGTGCTCTGGTTTCCTTTGGGCAAGAGTCCCTACGTCTCATCATCTAAGTTCACGGTTGCTGGTGGGTCAGTTGATATGCTTCGGTGGGGCTACAATAAGCTATTAGTCAGGCTCGGAGATCTGGGTTTTACTTTCCTACGTAACAGAAAAGGGCATGAAGATTAGAAGTTACAACTTCTCTGTGTACACACACAAAATCACAGGCCTAAGATCTCGATCCGTGACATCATGCCTCACACCTTTTACCTCCAACTCATATCAAAATACGAGCTAGGACCTTTTTCATCCTACTGTCAAGTATTTGATCATTCTAATCAGCAAGCAATTAATAAAGATATGGAATATACGAATAATATAATAAACAGCTTGATTTAAAAATTCTAGACTTTACCGTCTTCATTTAGCCAAAGCTATAATAAGGGGCAAATTCACAGCTTTAAATACTTATACTATCAACCAAGAAAGGATAAACTTAAATGAACAAAGAATTCTACTCAAGAAACTAGGAAGAAACCAAAGAAATATACAAAAGGCAGGATGAAAGAACTGATAAAGATAAAAGTAGAAACAGATTAATAGGAGAATTGATAAACCAATCCAACTGGGTCTTTGTGTTCACGGAATGTGGAGTGACATACTCTATTCTCCTGAATAGGAAGATTAAATATGGTAATTATGCCAATTCAAGTTTGTATGCATGTCAAAATGTGCTTAACCTAGGAAAATGTCTGAAAAGACAAAGAGTAAAATGTTAGCCGCATTTTTTTCCTCCAAGTAGTGAGATTAAATGTAATATTTATTTTCTTCTTAAAACTTTTCTGTGATGAATATACAACTTTTTGATCAGAAAAATAAGCTATTGTCTTAAGATGCCAAATTATTTCTCGCTGACACGTGTATTTAATGTAATGCCAATGGAAATAACAAAGAGACAGATGAAGGACTGAGGGAGAACTTCAAGAAAGTTGCCTGGGAGATCAAACATTTTGCAACAGAGTAACGGAAGGGGGATTATTCCAGACAGGAAATCTCAATGTAAAGCTACAAATTACCAACCAACAGTTCACATGGGCACCTGGCTAGTACCTGCCAAGGGCACTGCTTCCACACTTTCAATAAAATGCTGTGAATTCAGAACACAATGATAAAAACTTCTAACACTGCCCACCACTCAGATCAGCCCAATGCCAGAATCAGGTTGCAAGTGACAATTCTTAAGGCAGATGAAGCAGGAAAGAGAAATCCCCCTGGGGGTTCAGGGCAAATTTGTTTCTTAAAAGAGTGACAGCCTCTGAAATAAGGTGGGAAGATGTTTTCAACCTCTCTCACCAAGGGACCCCTAAGCACAGACCCAGAGCTTAGAGGAAACAGGAAATTGGAAGCCACCTGTCTACACTTTTCCAGCACTGCTCTGTGGGTGGGCAGAATATCACACAATCGGGCTTCCCTGGTGGCACAGTGGTTGAGAATCCGCCTGCCAATGCAGGGGACACGGGTTCGAGCCCTGTCCGGGAAGATCCCACATGCCGCACAGCAACTGAGCCCGTGCGCCACAACTACTGAGCCTGCGCTCTAGAGCCCGCGAACCACAACTACTGAGCCTGCGTGCCACAACTGCTGAAGCCCGTGTGCCTAGAGCCCGTGCTCTGCAACAAGAGAGGCCGCTGTGATGAGGCCCGCGCACCACAACAAAGAGTAGCCCCCGCTCGCCACAACTAGAGAAAGCCCGCGCACAGCAACGAAGACCCAACGCAGCCAAAATAAATAAATAAATTTATAAAAAAATAAAAATAAAAAACAAAGAATATCACACAATCACCAGCAATCTTCACCACAGAACAAAGGTCCAGACTGATTAAAGGATTATTTTTAAAAATGAAGGTGGTGATCATTTATTCGATCCTGGGTTGGGGAAGATCTTTCCAAGTAAAAAGGGGAAGGGTAAAGGAGGAAATGAAAACCAGATCTGAATGACCCAACAACTTGATACCAAGTGTTGGCTAGGGGTCAGGGAATCCCTCTGCTGGTGGGAGCACACCTGTGTCACACTCCTGGCGGCCAATCTGGCCAAACGCATTCAACGTCCTTAAAACAGTCATACTCTGACACAGTAAGTCAATGAGTAGGAATTTTTCCTAAGACAGAGGGACAAAAAATGATTTACACTATTGAAAGACCGGAAAAGAACATAAATGTTCAACAACAGGTGACTAGCAAAGTACTTAGGAAATATTTATAGAACAGAGTACTGTCTGGCCTTCAACATCATGTTTCAAAGAATAGTTAATGATGAGAACATGCTCAGGAAACATCAGATTTTTAAAAACTTAATATACACAGGATGACTCTAAAAAAAATTTGTTTTAACTTGTGGGATACACACACACACACACACACACACATATCTGGAAAAAAACACCAAAGTAGTGGTTATAGCATTACTTGGTGGGGAAACTTGGGGTGGTTTTCGATTTCTGTTCCGAGGTGCCCAAAGCATGGTATCCGAGACACCTGGATGCCTCACACTCACTCCTTCAAGACTCCGCTAACTGCCACCTCTTCCAGCAAGTCCTCTGGCACTACCACCTCCTTTATCCACGTTATTCTAGGTGTTCCTCTGGGCACTGGACTCCGGGCTGTCCCCTGCGATGTTCTTTATCCCCGCACCATCTTTATCCCTGCACCAGACTCACTATATCCCCACTACACATTCAACTGCTGTAGCCAGAAACGGGGGTGTCTCATTTCTGCATCCCCAGTCTGTCTGGACTCTGACAGATCTTCAGGCTAGAATGCTGGATTATGAATGCAGTCGAGGGCCTGATTCTCTGTGCCGTGTGCCTCTAAAGGCCGAGGAGGGCTGTGTTGACGAGGATGAGCAAACACTGGCAGAGAGAACGCCCCTTACCTTGGACAGCAGGCTTGAGACACGCTTAACCTCACCATGTGCCGTCAGCAATTCCTGTCTGAGCTCCGCGCAGGACTGTTCCAGCTGGTCCTTCTCGGCTCGGGCCACTGTCAGCATCTCCTGAACGTCACAGCCCTCGGCCGTGTGCCCCGGGGGGCTGCTCTCTACAGCTTTCGGCTTCTCATTCTCCAGGTGAGCCTTCAGAGACCCGTTCTCCACCTTGAGCCCTTCCAAGGTAACCCGACACTCCTCCAGGGTCTTGGCCATCGCCCCGCTGTCACGCCGCTCCAGCTCCAGGAAGGCGGTCAGTTTCCCGTTCTCCTCCTTCAGGTGTCGGACCGTCTCCAGAGCCCCCCGGTGCTCCTCCTCCACCGTCCTCAGACGGCAGGTCAGCTGCTGCTGGATGTTGAGCAGCTTCTCTCGCTCGAAGCGGCCCTGCTCCAGGACCTCCGTGCACTTCTGCTCCAGCTCCAGGACTTTTCCTTCCTGGGTGCCGGGCTCCTCGCTCTTGACTCGCTCCTGCAGGAGGGCCATCAGCTTCTCGTTCTCCTGACTCAGCTGCTCCGCCCTCTCCCGATGCTGATGAAAGGACGCTTCCAAGAGCGTCTTCTCGTCCGTCAGCTTCTCGTTTTCAGCCGTCAGTTCCTGCACCATCTGCTGCTGGTCCGACAGCTCCTGCAACGTGGCCTGCAGCTCCTCGGCGGTGCTGTGGTGGTTTTCTTCCATCCTGTGGATCTTCTCCGTCAGGGACGCCAGGGACAGCTCGCTCGCGGTGTGCGGGGAGCTGCCGGCCGCCGAGCACTTGGAGCTCTTCACCAGGCTCCCGGCGGGGGACAGGGGCCCTGGGGGGGCGTCTGCTGGGATGTGCTCAAAGTCGGAGGCGTCCGGGGACAAGGAAGCCTTGGTGACATCGCTGCTCGAAGAGCCCGACGTCCGCAACACACCTTCGTGTGGGTTTTTTTTATACGCGTCGATTTCGCCCGACAACTCATTTCCCATCGGGCTCCCGAAGCTGGACTCCTGAGTTACCGACGTCCGGCAGCTGCTGTCCCCGGTGTGACTCGCTCCCCCCTCTGAATTTGGGGAATGCTCAAAATAAGTCAGTTTCTCCTTCAAGGCCCGGTTTTCATCCTCAAGCTCAGCGAGCTCTTTCTGGAAGTTCTTGTTCTTCTCCTCGAGGGCTCTGATCAAAGGCTCCGAGTCACCCGGCAAGACTGACGCTCCGTCCACGCTTGGGTCCAAAGCGTCAGCCCCTTCGGTGTTCTGAGTCCACTTCTCCATCCATTTCTTGAGTTCACTTCGGAGCCTGTTAATTTCACCATCTTTCTCTTTGGCTTCTGCCAAGAGTTCCCGGACCTGGGACTCGAGCGCGGCCTTCTCTGCGTCTTCGTGCTCCGGCCTGGGTCTCGTGGGAGTGGCCCGCACGTGCTTGGTGGGGGTGGGCGTGCTGGAAGAGGTGGGGCTGGATACCGCTTTCCTGGAGTTGGAGGGACCGCGTGGCACCGTTCTCTCTCTCGAGACAGCTACCGCGAGTTCTCGAGGGGTGGGAATGCCTGTCCGCTTGGCTGCTGCCACAGCCCCTGAAGAGAGAAGGAGAAACCAATGAAACCCAGCGAGCGCTTGTATAAACAACTCCAACTACAGGGCATGGTGAGCAGGGCGGCTGTTGCCTCCCTCCATCCCCCCTCCCCTAGGTAACTACCCGGCTCTGACTGGGGTTTCTGTACCTGTACTTCGGCGGGGAGCTGACTTCAAGCCGAGCTACTCAGCATAACCCCATCCCCAGCCATGGCTGCTGGTTCAAGGCACGGCACGAGCCCCCCCAGTCAAGGTCAATGAGACACAAGGAGAGGTTTCCTGGGCGAGTTTCTAAAACATACTGGACACGGGTGAGCGATCATGTTAAGTCTGGCGATGGCTGGCAACCACCACCACAAGAGGAAGGTGAGGATGCAGGGTAGAAAGAAGGAAACCGAGCATTTAGTGGGCTGTGGAGCTGTGGACCAGTCACCCTGAGGCGGGCCCTACCCCGGCCTTCCAATTACACAAGCCAACAGTCACCCTTCATAAGTCACCCTGAACTGGGTTTTCTGTAACTTGCAACGGAACACATCTGAACTGAGAGTCCTGGCAACTAAACAAAATACAGGATTGTTGTGAATTCCTAAATAAACACTCAAAAAAAATTTATCATTAACATATTTTGACTGGGCACAAATTCGATGAAGAAATCAGAAGACCCAAATAATACTAAGGAGACATTGATCTGATTCAATGACCTATTATTTTTAACCTAAGTGTGAATGCTGTGTGCATTTATATTCATAGAGAAACAAGAACCAACAGGATAAGGGCCCAGTACGTTCATCTATGGTATGGTTTTCAATGCCAAACGGATTTACATAACATGGAAATGATTCAGGATTTATAATACTTATAATGGGAAATGTAAGGTACGGAATTATTTGTTATTTTCCCCTATACCACCATCGTTATTTTTTTAGTCTTCATCTATACTACATTTTTAATTTTCACTTATACTATTTACTCTAGACGATGTCAAAAAAAATTCTAGGGGTGAAAACCCAGATATCGATCTCCTAAGTGCTCTAGAAATAAAACCCCCTTGGAGGTTAAAGTATAAAATGAAAAATCTGGACCTGTTTTACAAACTCAAAAGACATTTGATGAATCACAGCCAATCGCAGTAACTTATACGTTTGCACCGTGGGCTGGAGGCCTCTGCTGTGTAGGGAGGGTTGGAAGCAGGGACGCGCCCACAGGCTGGCAGAGGCCTCCGTCTTCTGAGGCAGAAGCAGAAACCACTGTGGCGAAACAGCTCTGAACCCACTGCCAAGACAGCTACTGAGACGTGAGCAGCTGCATCTCCCAGCATCCCAGAATCCAAGGGGATGAAGTGGAGGCGGGTGGCGTCCTCTTTAAGTGCCTGACGGCTGAGTGCTTTGAAAACTTTGACATAATAAAGACTAAACTGTCATTTCATATACTGGAAAACTATGGTTTTTAAGTTAACTTTTCCAAATTAAGTTACCAGAAAGCTAAGAGCACAATAATACACATGTAATGCATGTAGGTGTCCAGATGCCTCACTTGCCATCACGCTAAACAGTGACGAAGAAAAGATGCATTTAATTATTCTTGTAAAATGAAGATTAAAACCACTAAGCAATAAAACATTTTAGTAACACCAGCCCTCTGGAGTGAAGTAATCTTGGCAAGGACCATAATGAAAACTGGAGGGTAACTAAAGTTTCAACATAATTATAGTCAGAACAGGCAAAACTGAGAGTCCAGGACTGACTGCCATAGAGGCGTTTGCCATTCCTAATGATGCCACTAAAAGTAAGGCTCCTTTTCAGCTATTTGTTGGTTTGGGAAGAACGACAGAGGACCGGAGACCAACCCGGGCATCATTCCCAGCTACAGCTTCAGCCCTTCCTTTTGCCAACAAATCTTGGTCTGTTCGCCACTTGGTGTTACTTATGCCTTATCTAAACCACTAGGAATTTGCTTACATCAAACCAAAGTACATTAATGAAATGCATCCAGTTGTAGATTATGAAGCACACAGTCCAGCTATACTTTCACCACATCTGCTCCTTTTTCCGTTCTTGCCACTTCATCCCCGGAAGATCAGTATAATTTGCCCCCTGATCTTCTGAAAGGCTCTTCCCATCTCTGGACGCATCTTTCCAGAAACTGTAATGAGCTGAGGTTAAGTTGAGAGGGTTGCTAAAATTCATCATCAGGCCAAACTAAGGTGGGTGTCGCTGCCCCACCTGTGCTCAGACAGCCCGGCACGGTCACTGGCAGGGGCGCAGTCCCCCGGCTTATGATGTCATCCACCAGCAGGGTTCCTCTTCTCAGTCTCCTTCAAGTACTGAGTTCAGAAGCCTCACCACGGAACCATCCATCCTGCGCACGCTCCCTCACACAGGACAGCGGGGCAGGGCGACAGCAGGGGTGGCGGGAAGCCTGAGTCCGTGGACAGGGCCCGGCTCAGCTGGCGCCCTGAATCTTTCGTCTTCTTCCCCTCCTCACACCAGGCTTACTCCTACCGAGGCTGGTGGTCCAACTGCAAGAAGTTAAAATAAAAGCAAGCTCCACCTAACACGATAATTTTTTTAAACCGCGTGTGACGTGTCACGTTTCACAATGCCAAATGAAAAACTGTATTATACTGTGGTTGATCACAGGTGCATCCAACTACATATCACAGAGACACAGAACAGGAGAGTGTTAAGCTGGTCGGACTGTGAGTAATTTTCCTGTTTCTTTTTATAGTTACATTTATGCAATAAAGAAAAAAAGAGGAGGGAAAAATCCTATCATGCCAACACACAGAGAGAGAAGGGGGTGGGAAAAATTAATCTTTCCACAGAACAAAAAGCATGTTGTTGTACGTAACAATAGCGCGATCATTTCAATCATCGACCGGGTTTTCAGAAGTGATTCTCAGCAGCTGAAGGTAAACTATTTTCAGTCCCTTTCTGACTTCCTCATCTTACCTAAAGAACATGCTACTGGGGCTGTTCTAACGTGCACGGCTGAGGGAAACGGTGGCATTCTGAAGTAAATGATTAACCTTTGATTTATTCACCAAGGATTAGAGGACCTGCTCTACAGGAGATACATGTGGTTCACATCGTCACACGCCTGTTGCCCTGCCTCCTAAACACAAGGGGACTCACTCGTTCTGTGTCTAAAAATCTAAACTACTAGGTTAGTCTTTACTGTAAGTCTTCATAACCTTTTTTCTCGGAAAGTTCCAATAATTTCTTCACCGTCAAATCTAATTTCCCCGGGCTCCTCGTCCCTCTCCGCTCTTGGCCGGCGGCTCACTTTTGAGAATCTTCACTCTTTTTATTCACGTTTGACACTGGCATCAAACGTTTTTCAGGTTCTCCCGTTCAAGGAACCTTGAAAACATATTTAAAACTTCCCTCCCCCTTTCTTTTTGTAACCAACCAGTGGGTCACTCAAACGTATTAACTGGTTTTGGAAAAGTCTCCATATTTTTCCTTTCCCTTCAGTACTGAATCTAGGCCAGGTCCTTGGGATGTTCTGTTGAAATTTCTGAAACGTTCTCACAGGGCTTCCTGATTCCAGCATCTCCCACCTCTGATATGTTCTGGATCAGTAACCCTTAAATAACTCTCATTTTTCTGTTCCAGAATCTGTAGGTATCTCCTCTCGTCTGCTGCATCAACGTCAAACCTCTTCCCGTGGCTTCAAGGTCACTCCAAGGTCATGCATAATCTCTAAGCACACAGCCAACCATACTCACTATTTGGGTGTTTCTGCTCTCCACCACCCCCACTGAGCTCTAGCCAGTGTCCCCAATACACATGTGACTTGTGGAACTATCATTCTCTTTCCACTGGATACTTCTGACTGGCATTTAAACACACTTAATTCTCTTTAATTTAAAAGATACACGCACCCCTATGTTCACAGCAGCACTATTTACAACAGCCAAGACATGGAAACAACCTAAGTGTCCACTCACGAATGAATGGATGAAGAAGATGTGAGATACACACACACACACACACACACACACACACACACAATGGAATACTACTCAGCCATAAAAAAGAACGAAATAATGCTATTTGAAACAACATGGATAGACCTAGAGATTATCATACTAAGTGAAGTAAGCCAGATAAAGAGAAATATCATACGATATCCCTTATATGTGGAATCTTTTAAAAATGATACAAATGAACTTATTTACAAAACAGAAACAGACTCATAGACATAGAAAACAAACTTATGGTTAGCAGGGGGAAAAGGGGACAGAGGGATAAATTAGGAGTTTGGGATTAACAGATACACACCACTATATATAAAACAGATAAATAACAAGGACCTACTATATAGTACAGAGAACTATACTCAATATCTTGTAATAACCTATAACGGAAAAGAATCTGAAAAAGAATAGACAAATATATATGTATAACCGAATCACTTTGTTGTATACCTGAAACTAACGCAACACTGTAAATCAACTATACAATAAAAAATTTTTTTAAATAATAAAAATAAAAAGAATATCTGAATCCACATCTTCCTCCAGCTCATCTCTGATCTGCCCCTCCCCCTCACAGCAGAATCCTGCCCCAAGCTGTGTTTACTGGTTGTCTTCATTTCTCCCCCCATATCCCCTCCTCTGCCCACTCCCATTACTCAACCAAACGCCAGTTCATCAGTGACCTCCACGTGGTCCACTGCAATGGGCGTTTCCAATCCTCTCAGCACGGTGGGAACAATACCTCCCTTTTTGACACATGCCTCCGGTGTCACGCTGACCTAGCGCTCTCTGACCTCAGCAGCCACCCCCTGTCTGGTTCCTCCCCCTCCCGACTCTCTGCATGCTGGAATTCCTCAGGTCTCGGTCCTGGGCCTTTTCCCTTCTCTTACTACGAATATTTTCCTGGTGCTTCTACTCAGTGCCATGATTTTAAATACCACCTACATACTGATGACTTCTACATCCCTTCTCTCATACGGTCCTCTCCTCTGAGCAACATCTGAATATCAAACTACTTAACTTGATAAGCATAATTGAATTACCACAAAAATACCTCAAACTAGATAAAAGGGAGAAAGGAAGGCTAGGAAAGTGTGAACAGAATGGGCAAAGGCCCTGGAGTGCAGGGGAGGTGAGGTAGAAGGCTAACTGGCTGAAGGCACTCAAGGAAGGTCTCGCCATTGAGATTCAAGGTGACACACATCCACTAAAACAAGGCCAGGATGCTATGGAAAAGGAACAGAGATAAAACAAGAAGAAGCTCTCAGAAAATTTAAATATGTTTGTCAAATTAAAAGATTCAGTGGAAGGAATGGAATGCAAAATTAAGGAACTCTCTCAATGTGTACAACAGAATCGAAACAAGATGAAAACAGAAAAGATAAACACAGAGGGCCAATCCAGGCAATCAAACAATCAGTTAATAGAAGTTCCAGAACTATAGATCAGTGGGAACAGAGTGGAGGAAATAATCAAAGAACGGACACAAGACAATTCCCCAAAATTGAAGAATGTGAGTCTCCAGAATTCGTGTCAGGCAAAACAAACGAAAAAAGATCTACATGGAGATAGATACATCTTTTTTTAAAGTTTCAAAATACCAAGAATGCCTGAAAGTTTAGGGAAGGGGTGTGAACTGAGAATGAGACTGGCCATCATCATGTATAGGCAATACTGAATTCTAGAAGGCAACAAAGTAAATGCCTTCAGAGTTCTGTGGGAAAATGATTTTCAACCTAGAATTCTATACCCAATCTAACTATAAATCAATCAGAGAGGTGGAAAACACGTTTCAAGACACACAAAGTCTCAGAAAATTAAATTGTGAACACCCTTTCTGAGGAAGTCATTTGAGGATGTGCTCCAGGAAAACAAGGAAACAAATCACAGAGAAGAGGAGGAGTGATCCAGGAAGCATGGCCCTATCAGAGGAAAGCAGTCAAGGGAAGTCCAAGATGGTATCCATGGAGCAAGTCTGGAGAACAAGCCCAAGCTGGGTGAGAGGACAAAGTGCCTAAGAAGGGAATTTCTTTAACAGAACACCTCACTGGATGACGAGTACGGGGGGTGGGGGTGGCGGTGGGGGGTGGGAATGAGGGTATAATAAACATGGTGAAAAAAACAGAAACCTCATAAAAACAAGAAGCCACACAAGAAAGGTAACAAAATCATAGCACATGACTTCACTCTGCAAGGAAGACTATCTATGTAGTCATAATAACATTAATACTACTTAAATTGACCCAAAGTAGGATAGACTATTTTATAGAACATTTGAATATTATCATCCTTGCTAGCAAAAAAAGTTAAAGTACAGATGAAAGAAATTGGGAGGTATAAGACAAGGTGGAGAGAGCTGGCAGAAAGGGGTAGTAACAATAATATCCATCCTCATCTTACAAATGGAGAGTCAAAGATACTAATACAGTTGACAAAACAAGAAAAAAGATAAAATACATTATTAAAGTACAAGAGGTAACCACGAAAGGAACTAAAAATAGTGATATTATGACACTGGGAGGAGGTGAAATGTTATGAGTTAAATCCTCATCTATCATAGCAGGAATCCACAGAATGTCTAAACTTGAAAAATTAAAATACAGCAATGTCAAGAGAATGATTAGACAAGCCACAGACGGGGAGAAAAAATTCGCCAAAGACACATCTGATCAAGAACTGTTATCCAAAATACACACAGAACTCAACAATAAGAAAATGAACAGAGGAGTAGGGGCAAGATGGCGGAAGAGTAAGACGCGGAGATCACCTTCCTTCCCACAGATACAGTAGAAATACATCTACACGTGGAACTGCTCCTACAGAACACCCACTGAACGCTGGCAGAAGACGTCAGACCTCCCAAAAGGCAAGAAAATCCCCACGTACTTGGGTAGGGTAAAAGAAAAAAGAAATAACAGAGACAAAAGAATAGGGACGGGACCTGCGCCAGTGGGAGGGAGCCGTGAAGGAGGAAAGGTTTCCAGGCACTAGGAAGCCCCTTTGCGGGCAGAGACTGTGGGTGGCAGAGGGGGGAAGCTTCGGAGCCGCGGAGGAGAGCGCAGCCACAGGGGTGCGGAGGGCAAAGCGGAGAGATTCCCGCACGGAGGCTCGGCGCCAACCAGCACTCACCAGCCCGAGAGGCTTGTCTGCTCACCCGCCGGGGCGGGCGGGGGCTGGGAGCTGAGGCTCGGGCTTTGGTGCTAGCCGGGAGGGAGTCCGGGAAAAAGTCTGCAGCTGCCGAAGAGGCAAGAGACTTTTTCTTGCCTCTTTGTTTCGCGGCGCGCAAGGAGAGGGGATTCAGAGCGCTACCTAAACGAAATCCAGAGACGGGTGCGAGCCGCGGCTATCAGCGCGGATCCCACAGCAACAGGGGCGCAGAGGGAAAAATGGAGAGATTCCCGCACAGAGGCTCAGCGCCGAGCAGCGCTCACCAGCCCGAGAGGCTTGTCTGCTCACCCGCTGGGGCAGGCGGGGCTGGGAGCTGAGGCGCGGGCTTCGGTCGGATCGCAGGGAGAGGACTGGGGTTGGCGGCGTGAACACAGCCTGAAGGGGTTGGCGTGCCGCGGCGAGCCGGGAGGGAGCCGGAGAGGAGGTCTGCAGCCGCCGAAGAGGCAAGAGACTTTTTCTTGCCTCTTTGTTTCGCGGCGCTCAAGGAGAGGGGATTCAGAGCGCCGCCTAGACGAACTCCAGAGGCGGGCGCGAGCCGCGGCTAACAGCGCCAGAGACTGGTAGGAAACGCTAAGGCTGCTGCTGCCGCCACCAAGAAGCCTGTGTGCGAGCACAGGTCACTCTCCACACTGCCCCTCCCGGGAGCCGGTGCAGCTCGCCACTGCCAGGCTCCCGTGATCCGGGGACAACTTCCCCGGGAGAACACACGGCGCGCCTCAGGCTGCTGCAACTTCACGATGCCTCTGACGCCGCAGGCTCGCCCCGCCTCCTCCGTACCGCTCCCTCCCCCGGCCTGAGTGAGCCAGAGCCCCCGAAGCAGCTGCTCCTTTAACCCCGTTCTGTCTGGGCGGGGAACGGACGCCCTCAGGTGACGTACATGCAGAGGCGGGTCCAAATCCAAAGCTGAACGCTGGGAGCTGTGAGAACAGAGAAGAGTAAGGGAAATCTCTACCAGCAGCCTCAGAAGCAGCGGATTAAAGCTCCACAAACAACTTGATGTGCCTGCATCTGTTGAATACCTGAATAGACAACGAATCATCCCAAATTCAAAAGGTGGACTTTAGGAGCAGGATATATTAATTTCCCCTTTTCCTTTTTTTGTGAGTGTATATGTGTATGCTTCTGGGTGAGATTTTGTCTGTATAGCTATGCTTTCACCATCAGTCCTAGGGTTAGGTCCGTCCATTTTTTTTTTTTTTTTTACTTAAAAAATTTTTTTTTCCTAATATATGTTTTCTTAATAATTTTTTCTGTATTTTCTATTTTTAGAAATTAAAAATTTTTTTAATAAGTTTTTTCATATTTTTTATTTTAAAAAATTAAAAATTTTTTTTTCTTAATAAATATTTTCTTAAAAATTTTTTTATTTTTTACTATAAAAAATTAATAAATCTATTTTTAAAAATTAAAAAAAAATTTTTTTCTGAATACATTTATTCAATAATTTTTTTTCTTATTTTTTATTATAATAGCTTTATTTCATTTTATTTTATCCTCTTTTTTTCTTTCTATTTTTTTCTCCCTTATATTCTGAGCTGTGTGGATGAAAGGCTCTTGGTGCTCCAGCCAGGCATCAGGGCTGTGCCTCTGAGGTGGGAGAGCCAACTTCAGGACACTGGTCCACAAGAGACCTACCAGCTCCACGTAATACCAAACAGCAAAAATTTCTCAGAGATCTCCATCTCAACATCAAGACCCAGCTTCACTCAACGACCAGCAAGCTACAGGGCTGGACACCCTATGCCAAACAACTAGCAAGACAGGAACACAGCCCCATCCATTAGCAGGGAGGCTGCCTAAAATCTTAAGGCCACAGACACCCCAAAACACACCACCAGACGTGGACGTGCCCACCAGAAAGACAAGATTCAACCTCATCCACCAGAACACAGGCAATAGTCCCCTCCACCAGGAAGCCTACACAACCCACTGAACCAACCTTACCCACTGGGGACAGATACCAAAAACAACGGGAACTACGAACCTGCAGCCTGTGAAAAGGAGACCCCAAACACAGTAAGATAAGCAAAATGAGACGACAGAAAAACACACAGCAGATGAAGGAACAGGGTCAAAACACACCAGACCTAACAAATGAAGAGGAAATAGGTAGTCTACCTGAAAAAGAATTCAGAATAATGATAGTAAGGATGATCCAAAATCTTGGAAATAGAATAGACAAAATGCAAGAAACATTTAACAAGGACGTAGAAGAACTAAAGAGGAACCAAGCAACTATGAAAAACACAATACATGAAATTAAAAATACTCTAGATGGGATCAATAGCAGAATAACTGAGGCAGAAGAAAGGATAAGTGACCTGGAAGATAAAATGGTGGAAATAACTACTGCAGAGCAGGATAAAGAAAAAAGAATGAAAAGAACTGAGGACAGTCTCAGAGACCTCTGGGACAACATTAAACGCACCAACATTCGAATTATAGGGGTCCCAGAAGAAGAAGAGAAAAAGAAAGGGACTGAGAAAATATTTGAAGAGATTATAGTTGAAAACTTCCCTAATATGGGAAAGGAAATAGTTAATCAAGTCCAGGAAGCACAGAGAGTCCCATACAGGATAAACCCAAGGAGAAACACGCCAAGACACATATTAATCAAACTGTCAAAAATTAAATATAAAGAAAACATATTAAAAGCAGCAAGGGAAAAACAACAAATAACACACAAGGGAATCCCCATAAGGTTAACATCTGATCTTTCAGCAGAAACTCTGCAAGCCAGAAGGGAGTGGCAGGATATACTTAAAGTGATGAAGGAGAAAAACTTACAACCAAGATTACTCTACCCAGCAAGGATCTCATTCAGATGTGACGGAGAAATTAAAACCTTTACAGACAAGCAAAAGCTGAGAGAGTTCAGCACCACAAAACCAGCTTTACAACAAATGCTAAAGGAACTTCTCTAGGCAAGAAACACAAGAGAAGGAAAACACCTACAATAACAAACCCAAAACATTTAAGAAAATGGGAATAGGAACATACATATCAATAATTACCTTGAATGTAAATGGATTAAATGCTCCCACCAAAAGACACAGACTGGCTGAATGGATACAAAAACAAGACCCATATATATGCTGTCTACAAGAGACCCACTTCAGACCTAGAGACACATACAGACTGAAAGTGAGGGGATGGAAAAAGATATTCCATGCAAATGGAAATCAAAAGAAAGCTGGAGTAGCAATTCTCATATCAGACAAAATAGACTTTAAAATAAAGACTATTGTAAGAGACAAAGAAGGACACTATATAATGATCAAGGGATCGATCCAAGAGGAAGGTATAACAATTGTAAATATTTATGCACCCAACATAGGAGCACCTCAATACATAAGGCAAATACTAACAGCCATAAAAGGGGAAATCGACAGCAACACAATCATAGTAGGGGACTTTAACACCCCACTTTCACCAATGGACAGATCATCCAAAATGAAAATAAATAAGGAAACACAAGCTTTAAATGATACATTAAACAAGATGGACTTAATTGATATTTATAGGACATTCCACCCAAAAACAACAGAATACACATTTTTCTCAAGTGCGCATGGAACATTCTCCAGGATAGATCATATCTTGGGTCACAAATCAAGCCTTGGTAAATTTAAGAAAATTGAAATCGTATCAAGTATCTTTTCCGACCACAACGCTATGAGACTAGATATCAATTACAGGAAAAGATGTGTAAAAAATACAAACACATGGAGGCTACATAATACACTACTTAATAACGAAGTGATCACTGAAGAAATCAAAGGGGAAATCAAAAAATACCTAGAAACAAATGACAATGGAGATACGATGGCCCAAAACCTATGGGACGCAGCAAAGGCAGTGCTAAGAGGGAAGTTTATAGCAATACAAGCCTACCTCAAGAAACAGGAAACATCTCGAATAAACAACCTAACCTTGCACCTAAAGCAATTAGAGAAAGAAGAACAAAAAACCCCCAAAGCTAGCAGAAGGAAAGAAATCATAAAGATCAGGTCAGAAATAAATGAAAAAGAAATGAAGGAAACAATAGCAAAAATCAATAAAACTAAAAGCTGGTTCTTTGAGAAGATAAACAAAATTGATAAACCATTAGCCAGACTCATCAAGAGAAAAAGGGAGAAGACTCAAATCAATAGAATTAGAAATGAAAAAGGAGAAGTAACCACTGACACTGCAGAAATACAAAAGATCATGAGAGATTACTACAAGCAACTCTACGCCAATAAAATGGACAACCTGGAAGAAATGGACAGATTCTTAGAAATGCACAAACTGCCGAGACTGAACCAGGAAGAAATAGAAAATATGAACAGACCAATCACAAGCACTGAAATTGAAACTGTGATTAAAAACCTTCCAACAAACAAAAGCCCAGGACCAGATGGCTTCACAGGTGAATTCTATCAAACATTCAGAGAAGAGCTAACACCTATCCTTCTCAAACTCTTCCAAAATATTGCAGAGGGAGGAACACTCCCAAACTCATTCTACGAGGCCACCATCACCCTGATACCAAAACCAGACAAAGATGTCACAAAGAAAGAAAACTACAGGCCAATATCACTGATGAACATAGATGCAAAAATCCTCAACAAAATACTAGCAAACAGAATCCAACAGCACATTAAAAGGATCATACACCATGATCAAGTGGGGTTTATCCCAGGAATGCAAGGATTCTTCAATATACGTAAATCAATCAATGTGATAAACCATATTAACAAATTGAAGGAGAAAAACCATATGATCATCTCAGTAGATGCAGAGAAAGCTTTCGACAAAATTCAACACCCATTTATGATAAAAGCCCTGCAGAAAGTAGGCATAGAGGGAACTTTCCTCAACATAATAAAGGCCATATATGACAAACCCACAGCCAACATTGTCCTCAATGGTGAAAAACTGAAACCATTTCCACTAAGATCAGGAACAAGACAAGGTTGCCCACTCTCACCACTATTATTCAACATAGTTTTGGAAGTGTTAGCCACAGCAATCAGAGAAGACAAAGAAATAAAAGGAATCCAAATCGGAAAAGAAGAAGTAAAGCTGTCACTGTTTGCAGATGACATGATACTATACATAGAGAATCCTAAAGATGCTACCAGAAAACTCCTAGAGCTAATCAATGAATTTGGTAAAGTAGCAGGATACAAAATTAATGAACAGAAATCTCTTGCATTTCTATACACTAATGACGAAAAATCTGAAAGTGAAATTAAGAAAACACTCCCGTTTACCATTGCAACAAAAAGAATAAAATATCTAGGAATAAACCTACCTAAGGAGACAAAAGACCTGTATGCAGAAAATTATAAGACACTGATGAAAGAAATTAAAGATGATACAAATAGATGGAAAGATATACCATGTTCCTGGATTGGAAGAATCAACATTGTGAAAATGACTCTACTACCCAAAGCAATCTACAGATTCAATGCAATCCCTATCAAACTACCACTGGCATTTTTCACAGAACTAGAACAAAAAATTTCACAATTTGTATGGAAACACAAAAGACCCCGAATAGCCAAAGCAATCTTGAGAACGAAAAATGGAGCTGGGGGAATCAGGCTCCCTGACTTCAGACTGTATTACAAAGCTACAATAATAAAGACAGCTTGGTACTGGCACAAAAACAGAAATATTGATCAATGGAACAGGATAGAAAGCCCAGAGATAAACCCACGCACATATGGTCACCTTATCTTTGATAAAGGAGGCAAGCATATACAGTGGAGAAAAGACAGCCTCTTCAATAAGTGGTGCTGGGAAAATTGGACAGATACATGTAAAAGTATGAAATTAGAACACTCCCTGACACCATGCACAAAAATAAACTCAAAATGGATTAAAGACCTAAGTGTAAGACCAGACACTATCAAACTCTTAGAGGAAAACATAGGCAGAACACTCTATGACATACATCACAGCAAGATTCTTTTTGACCCAGCTCCCAGAGAAATGGAAATAAGAACACAAATAAACAAATGGGACCTAATGAAACTTAAAAGCTTTTGCACAGCAAAGGAAACCATAAACAAGACCAAAAGACAACCATCAGAATGGGAGAAAATATTTGCAAATGAAGCAACTGACAAAGGATTAATCTCCAAGATTTACAAGCAGCTCATGCAGCTCAATAACAAAAAAACGAACAACCCAATCCAAAAATGGGCAGAAGACCTAAATAGACATTTGTCCAAAGAAGATATACAGATTGCCAACAGACACATGAAAGAATGCTCAACATCATTAATCATTAGAGAAATGCAAATCAAAACTACAATGAGATATCATCTCACACCAGTCAGAATGGCCATCATCAAAAAATCTAGAAACAATAAATGCTGGAGAGGGTGTGGAGGAAAGGGAACTCTCTTGCACTGTTGGTGGGAATGTAAATTGATACAGCCACTATGGAGAACAGTATGGAGGTTCCTTAAAAAACTACAAATAGAACTACCATACGATCCAGCAATCCCACTACTGGGCATATACCCTGAGAAAACCATAGTTCAAAGAGTCATGTACCAAAATGTTCATTGCAGCTCTATTTACAATAGCCGGGACATGGAAGCAACCTAAATGTCCATCGACAGATGAATGGATAAAGAAGATGTGGCACATATATACAATGGAATATTACTCAGCCATAAAAAGAAATGAAATGGAGGTATTTGTAATGAGGTGGATGGAGTTAGAGTCTGTCATACAGAGTGAAGTAAGTCAGAAAGAGAAAAACAAATACAGTATGCTAACACATATATACGGAATCTAAGGGGAAAAAAAGCCATGAAGAACCTAGTGGCAAGACGGGAATAAAGACACAGACCTACTAGAGAATGGACTTGAGGATATGGGGAGGGGGTGGGGTGGGATGTGACAGGGTGAGAGAGTGTCATGGACATATATACACTACCAAATGTAAAATAGATAGCTAGTGGGAAGCAGCCGCATAGCACAGGGAGATCAGCTCGGTGCTTTGTGACCACCTAGAGGGGTGGGATGGGGAGGGTGGGAGGGAGGGAGATGCAAGAGGGAAGAGATATGGTAACATATTGTATATGTATAACTGATTAACTTTGTTATAAAGCAGAAGCTAACACACCATTGTAAGGCAATTATACTCCAATAAAGATGTTTAAAAAAAAAAAAAAGAAAATGAACAATCTAATTAATGGGCAAAATATGGGAACAGACACCAAGGAAGATATACAGATGACAAATAAGCATATGAAAAGATGCTCAGTGTCATATGTCATTAGGGAATTGCAAATTAAAACAACAATGAGATGCCACTGCACACCTGTCAGAACTGCGAAAACCCCAAACACTGTCACCAAATGCTGGTGAGGATGCGGAGCGACAGGAGCTCGTACTTTGCTGCTGGGCACGCAAAGCGGTACAGCCACTTGGGAAGACACACTCGTGGTTTCTTACAGAACTAAATATCCTCTTGCTGTGCAGTCCAGCGATTGCACTCCTTGGTATTTACCCAAATGAGTTGAAAATGTATGTCCGCACAAAAACCTGCACACGGATATCGACAGCAGCTTTAGTCACAGCTGCCGAAACTTGGAAGCAACCAGGATGCCCTTCGGTGGGGGAATGGATAAACTGTGGTACCTCAAGCAACGGAGTATTAATCAGTGCTAAAAAGAAATGAGCTATCAAGCCATGAAAAGACACAGAAGAACCTTAAATGCATATGACTAAGTGAAAGAGGCCAATCCGAAAAAGGCTGCATTCTGCACGATTCCAACAACATGACATTCTGGAAAAGGCAAAACTATGGAGACAGTAAAAGAAGTCAGTGATTGCCAGGCTTTTAAGGGGGGCGGGAATGAACAGGCAGAGCATGAAGTATCTTATGGGCGGTGAAGCTCTTCCGTATAATACTTAGATGATGGATATATGTCGTTATACACTTGTCTAAACCCATCTAATGTACAAACACCAAGAATGAGCCCTGATGCAAACTACGGACTCTGGGTGACGATGACATGTAGGCCCACCGACTGTCACAAGCCCGCCACTCCAGTGCGGGTCGCTGCTGGTGGGCGGGGCCGGGCGTGGGTGGGAGGGAGCAGGGGGCATATGGGAGGAATCTCTGTACTTTCTGCTCAGTTTTGCTGTGAACCTAAAACTGCTCTAAAAGTCTACTGAAAAAAAGTAAGCAGCATAAGATGATGAAATGGTTACCTTGAAGAAGAGGGACGTGAAAGGAGAAGGGGACAGGCAGCGGTGGCCTGGATTTTCATAATACGGGTCTTGCCCTATTTCTTTTTTTTAACCTGTGCGTCTACCACTCTGTTAATAAGATTTAAGAAAAAGAAATGTGAGCGCCTGTGGACGCAGTGCGGAAGGAGGTAATCAGCAGTTGGTTTTATAGGCAGCGCTGACCCTTTGGACTTGGAACGAATGAGATAAAAGAGGACAGCTCGAGGCCACTCAGCCAGCAGCAGCACTGCGGCAGAGTCTGTTATCACATCTCCGGGCCGCACCTTGCCTGGGGCAGTTAAATGTTTCCATAGCTGGACTGCCTTCTGGAGAATCTCAGTCGAGTGGTTGCTAGAAATTCATACTTACCTCATATTAAAGTTCACGGAAACTCCCTTTGCAAACCAAACAGAGGAAAAAACACGGAAGAGTTCTACACACACACAAATGAACCAAATGACTTGCTCATCTGGCTTCCTTCACTGAAGGCAAGCAGTAGGGTCCACATTCAGAGATGGTTTTTGTAACAGGACAAATGGTGTGTCTCAGCGTCATTTCACTTTTCTTTTTCCAGAACGCAGAATTAATTTTGCTCACAGCTCCACTTGGTCTGCGACTTGGGTGAGGTTTCAAAACACCCGTAGATCTGCATTCTTCTCCTTCCCAAACACTCACACTGGACCACGGCCACCACGTACAGCGCTCCAGAACCGGGGAGCTTCTGAACAAAAGACCCCTAACACTCAGGAGGGGCTCTGGCCTGGGGAGGACACAGTGGCCGCTCTGTGCCGGGTTCAAGGCGAGATGGGGCAGGAGACAAAGCGGCAGTGTTTGCAGAAGAGCTTCTTGCAGGCGGCCTAAACAGCCGCTCGATTTGTCATCACCAGGAGGAGCCGAAATGCAAACGAGAGCCGGACGGGCAGCTCCCAACGCGCCGGCCGGAAGGCACAGGGACAGCTAGTTTCCCCTGAAACCAAAGTGGCCTGGAATTCGCTCTGCAGGCCACGTGAGCCTCCTGGTCCATCGTGCAGGTCAGATACCATCCTCATCACCTAACCCTAGAGCTTGGCATCCGCACGCAGGAATCTCCCAGCATCCCCAGGGTCTCCAGGCAGCAAACGTGAAGAATGAGGAGGAGCTGGGGGAGGAGGGACTCTAGTGAATGAAAAGACCTGCCTCTCCATGGGCAGCCTTTCTTCAGGTCAGACGGAAAAGATGGACCTTGAGAGGCTTGATGCAGGGGGGAATGACCTATCTCGGATCATGATTTAGCTCTGGCTCCTTAAGATGAGACACTTGGCTCTATCTCACAGCGACCCCCAAGAAACTTCCGAGTTCCACCATTAAAAGATATGAAATTCACCTGAATTTGCACTTGGAGAAACAAGAGAATTAGGGGGACTGGGCAAGCTGAATCCTATTTATCTGATAAGTATCACTTCTTTTTCTCTCTCTCTCTTTTTTTTTTTTTTAACCACCCATAGGTCAAAACAAACAAAGAACTTTAAGGAACTGTCCACATTCTTTAAACTGGAGTTCACAATGTAGGCAGTTGTAACAGCCCTTGACATGTGTGGAGGGAGCGCTTTGGTTTTCACAGCATTTTCATACACATTATGAGGCTCACAAAAATCAGCTGGCAACCTACTGTTATCTTCATTTTATGGAAAAGGAAAATGAGAGTCTGAGAGGCCTCACTATTTGCCTAAGGGTCACATAATAAGTACATCTTCTGAGACCTAAGGAGGCTCAAAATCCTGTTATTTCGGGGCTTCCCTGGTGGCGCAGTGGTTGAGAATCCGCCTGCCAATGCAGGGGACACAGGTTCGAGCCCTGGTCTGGGAAGATCCCACATGCCGCGGAGTGACTGGGCCCGTGAGCCACAACTACTGAGCCTGTGCGTCTGGAGCCTGTGCTCCGCAACAAGAGAGGCCATGATAGTGAGAGGCCTGCGCACCGCGATGAAGAGTGGCCCCCACTTGCCACAACTAGAGAAAGCCCTCGCACAGAAGCGAAGACCCAACGCAGCCAAAAATAAAATAATTAATTAATTAATTTAAAAAATATATGTACTTAAAAAAAAAAATTTAAAAAAAAAATCCTGTTATTTCAGAACTGGAAGAAAAAGAGAAATCATGTAGCCTAATCTTCCACGAAAAGTAGTTATCGATAGCATCCAACTTCTGTTGCTATTTTGAACTCTCACGTTGGACCCAGCATTAGCTGCTTCCACTGTTGAGCAGCTCAAACAGTCAGACGATCCTTCTTTATACCCGGCTGAACGGTGTCTTCATGAACATGGCACATGTGGGTTCCAGTTCGGAAACCATCTGGAACCACAAACAACAAATGGATTGCCTTTTCCACGTGACATCTGAACATCTGAGGGCAGCTTTCATCCCCCCGCTCTTCTATTCTCGAAGCAGGACGTTCCTAACCCTTCCCACCAGGCCTCCCAGGACCCGGGGCCAGTCATCGGATGAACTGGCTGGAGATCCTCTGATTTAGCAAGGTCCCTCCGAAATGTCACCCAGAATCTCAAAACTGCTGCGGATGTGGTCACTAGGAGTTTTTGCAACAGAAAACCCAAGTCAAGCTTGCAGTAATAAAAAGAGAGGTTTTGGGTTCGCAGAACTGGAAGTCCATGAGCGGCCCAATGTCAAGTCCAGCTCAGCAGAAAGATGTCCTCAGGGCCCATTTCCCTCCATCCCTTGCTCCGGGCTTCCCGGACAGGTGCCCTTCATCAGTAAGCTGCTCTGCCTCAGGGCCGCGGGATGCCCCTGGCAGCTCCAGGCCTCGTATCTGCACACCCCCAAACCCAGTGAAGAGCGCTAAGTCTCTCCCAGAAGCCCTGACAATGTCTCCTCACATCTCAGTCTGATTGGACCATCCTTGTCTCACTGATGTCAAGGGATCGGCTGATCTACTAAAAGTGGAGAAATGGTGAATTGGCCAAGAAGAGTTCCTGAAAGAAGAGGGAAGTAGATGCTGGAAACAAACACCAAAGTTTCAGAAAGTGTTCGTAACGTGGTCTGAGCAAAGCTGAGTTAGTTTCCTGGTACAGTACGCCAGTATGGGAATACAGCATAGAGAAAACGGCATAGTACTCCAGTTCAAAATGAAGAAACAAAAAAGGCTTCAGACCCCAGCACGGGCTATTAGGCAACAATTAAAAACGAATCGACAGATGAATGGATAAAGAAGATGTGGTGTGTGTGTGTGTGTGTGTGTGTATATCACACACACACACACACACACACACACACACACACACACAATGGAATATTACTCAGCCATAAAAAAGAATGAAATAATGCCATTTGCAGCAACATGGAGGCAAGTAGAGATTATCATATTAAGCGAGGTAAATCAGAAAAGAGAAAGACAAATACCATATGACATCACTTATATGTGGAATCTAAAATATGACACAAATGAACCTATCTACAAAACAGAAAGAGACTCACAGACAGAGAGAACAAACCCGTGGTTGCCAAGAGGGGCGTGGGGGAGGGATGGATTGGGAGTTTGGGATTAGCAGAGGCAAACTATTATATATAGGATATAGAGACAACAAGGTCCTACTGTAGAGCACAGAGAACTATATTCAATATCCTGGGATAAACCATAATGGAAAAGAATATGAAAAAGAATATATATATATATATATATATATATAATTATATGAGTCAATTTGCTGTACAGCAGAAATTAGTACAACATCGTAAATCAACTATGCTTCAATAAAATTTTTTTAAATATATATTGTTTGCCATACTTTTAGTGTATATAATGCATACTATATAATACATATATGTAATACTTAAAAATAAAACATTATACGTAAAAAGGCCAAGTGGGATACCGAATTTTAAGAGTACTCATCGTAACCAGGCAAACCTTTCTTGTTTATGGGATGGTTTATCTGCGTGCAACACGCAGCTGGGATCAGCCCTATGAAGGCTCCTCTACCCTGAGTGTGTGAACACCGTCACAGTCACGCTGCTATCTACCAACCCTGCGTGTCTCAGTTACTGCTGTTTCAGGACTAGCTTCCCCATAACCTCAACGCTTTAAACAACCATTTTATTTCGCTCATGGTTCTGCAGGTCAGGAAATGTGGGAGGGGCCGGGCTGGCTTGCCCGCACGGCCGGCAGGTGGGAGCTTGGCTGGGTTTGGTGGGAGCACTGGGGTGGCCTCCCGGCAAGGTGGGCGCAGGGCTCCCAGCGTCCCTGTTTCTGCAAACAAGGGGGGCTGCACGGCCTGTCGTAACCCGGCCAGCCCCGGTGGTCACACGGCATCACTTCTGTCATATCTAGTGGTCGGAGCACCTCCACAGGTGGACACGACAGAGCTGCATCTCATAAAACCAGCGACCGCTCACTGAGCCGTCCAGACGTGAAGCCAACGTCCGCGCTACTCACGACCCGCTAGTGCCCAAGGCACAGTGAAGACACCTGTAAAGTCCCCTCTGCTAAGCACACAACTCTCTGTGGTCTGCACTTTCCTGGACAAGCTGGTCCCACGTCTTCACTACATGCCAAGGAGTGAAGCCACACAGAGATAACAATGCTCTTTCTAAAACTGAAATAATCAAAATCCCCTACCTTCCTGAGCCATCGAGAAGAACTGTGAGATATGGAAAGAACGCGTTCTTCCACGTTGAGACAAAAGGGCTGAGTCTTTTGTTTGGGATCATGACATCTGCATACACGGCATAAAGCTGCAAACACTCCTTTGTGAATTCTATTTCATCACGTTAGAATACACTGCATTTACAACCTTCCAGGACAGTGGGAATAGATCTCGCTGCTATATATTTTTTTAAATTATTTATTTATTTATTTTTGGCTGTGTTGGGTCTCCGTTTCTGTGCGAGGGCTTTCTCTAGTTGCGGCAAGTGGGGGCCACTCTTCATCGCGGTGCGCGGGCCTCTCACTATCGCAGCCTCTCTTGTTGCGCAGCACAAGCTCCAGACGCGCAGGCTCAGTAGTTGTGGCTCACGGGCTCAGTTGCTCCGCGGCATGTGGGATCTTCCCAGACCAGGGCTCGAACCCGTGTCCCCTGCATTGGCAGGCAGATTCTCAACCACTGCGCCACCAGGGAAGCCCCTGATCTCGCTGCTTTTTTAATAATAGAATACTTCCTAAGAATAATGTCCTGCAATTTATTTAGCCAGTTCCTACCAAGGAACATTCAGACTGTTCCTAGATTTGGGCCATTACAAAAAAAGTACTGCAATTGACAAACTTTTTCTACCTTCACTGCATGCTTAAGTACTGATGCTTTTATTTCTAGAGGACAGAATCCCCCAAACGGAACTGCTTTGTCAAAAGAAACGTGTATTTTCAATCTCAACAGCTACTGCCGGGTTGCCTTCCAAAAAGACTGCAATCACTCACACTGCCACCAGGACGTAGGGGGGTAACTGTTTCTCTAGTCCCTGACCAGCCAGGGAAGCTGTTACTCTTTTCTATGGGCGAAAAATGGTAACGTTTGACTTCCACTTCTCTGATTACAACTGATGTTCACTCTTTGTTTTTTCTTTTCTTTCTTTTTTGCCATTTAGTTGCTTGTCATACTATTGCCAGTTGACCTGGACCACCACCTCCTCTGGCATTTAGTTTTTCCTTATTTATTTCTAGGTGGACATCATAGACGCAGGGTATCCTGCAATATTTCCCCCGATTGTTACATATCTGTAAGCAGAGGTTGGCTGTAGCCCAGAATTCCTTCCCTTTTCCTCCTCAGTAACTTGACTTTTCACTGGGCACTGCTTTCAGGATGAGGACATTTTCCAGCCTCTTTGCAGCTGGGTGTGGCTGGGTGACTAGGTTCTGGCCAACTGGATGAAGTATTTTCTGGAAGGTCTCCTTAACACCCCTTTCCTCCATCCTTAAGCCTGAAGTACAAACGCCACGTTTGGGACCACGAAGTCAGGGTCTCACACGGTGGAGCCGGAAGTCACCGGGAGCCCAGGTCCGGAACATCAAGCCCCATGCCGGCCTGGACCACGTACCCAGACTTTCACGCGAGAAATAAACTTGGGTCTGGGGTCAACCTCTATCATTTGGGGGAGGGGGGTTGTCACTTGTAGCCAAATGTAATCCTAAAATGGAGTGACTCTGAATCTAAGGTGATACCCATCTCCCAAAGAGCAAAAAAACAAAAACAAAACAAAATACAAGCTTCTTGACCAACCTGAGAAAGGTCTCATTGCTGCAGACAAAGGAGTCAAATCCCTATCTTTAATTTATATATTATATCTATTTAACATGTAATAGGTATTCCATATTTCCATATAAAATATGTACTTTAAGTATATATTTATATTATATGTGTTAATATATTATGATTAGATATAATGCCTTACTGTATTACATATGTATATTAATACATTAAATTTCTATTTATATGTACATATTTAAAATCACCTTATATAAAATATATTCGTTCAGAAACATTGATCCCATACTCACATTTCAAGAAAATGTCCAGATCTGTCACAAGCCATGTTCTACATCACAGTCTCCATCATCACTAGAGCTACTTTTAAACCATCTATTCAATTTACAGGAGAACCGCTGAAGCTGTCTGAGATTCTGTGCTTTTTGAGTCCAGTGACAGTATCATGCTGTCACTGAAAATGTTATACCAAGTCACAAATACTTATCTGCATGATATCAGGTTGATTCTTTAAAAAACTGTTCTTCCCGTGGGTATATATTTCAGAACTCTACGACCTAACCACCTACTGTACTGTCATGTAATCTTTCAAAGCCTCACGCCAACAACCTATAATGCTTGGAACTCTGAGATCATATCTCATGGCATAAGTACTAAGTTTGTTTTAAATGTGCCTCCCTTTTTCTAGACCAACTCTATAATTAAAACTCTAAAATTAAATCAGAGTCAGGTTATTTTAGTCTGTCTTCCCCAAATATTACTTTGTTATTCAGAATAAAGTAGTTAAGGACATGCTCAGTTAAAAATGACATTTTGTGAGGCTTGCATGTAAGGAGCTTCCTTTTTCCCTAAGAAATAATTCTGGGGAGAAATTAGTCTCATATCCACGCATATTAATTGAGAAGTACAGTTTCTGTATCATTTCAAGTCTTGTTTTATGAACCACACTGAGATTTAATATTTTTCACCTTATGTTCTATAATAGTATAGTTAAAATTAATCCTAGATATTTTATGGCACCCGTGATTTTCTTTCTTTTTTTTTTAATTTCCAGGGTTAACCAGTTCCTGCTAGTATAGAAAAAAAGCTATTGTTCTTTTTATATTTCTCTTACAATCAAATTCCCTTATTCTTGGGTCTAATTTGTTTTTTCTTTTCAATATTTAAACCAAAAGACGTTTTTGCTTAATAGCATTAATACCAGAAGAATGTTAAATGCTAGGGATAATACTTCAAGTTTTCTAGTTTTTCTAGGAACAGTTTTGTGAATTTATATTTTGAGGGAAATTCATCCACGTCCTTCAGTTTTTCAAATGTAGGTGTAGGCTGAATTTTTCATTTCTTTCATACTATAACAATAGATCCTTACTCATTTTTAATATTTTTCCTTTTTTTAAAATGAAAGCTTCTTTATTTATTTTATTTTATTGGCTGTGTTGGGTCTTTGTTTCTGGGCGAGGGCCTTCTCTAGTTGCGGCGAGCGGGGGCCACTCTTCATCGTGGTGCGCGGGCCTCTCACTATCGCGGCCTCTCTTGCTGCGGGGTACAAGCTCCAGATGCGCAGGCTCAGTAGTTGTGGCTCACGGGCCTAGCTGCTCCGCGGCATGTGGGATCTTCCCAGACCAGGGCTCGAACCCGTGTCCCCTGCATTGGCAGGCAGATTCTCAACCACTGCGCCACCAGGGAAGCCCTCCTTTTTTTTTTTAATCAGAGATAATTTCCATTATTTGCCTTTCAAAGAACTAGTGTTTGCCTTATTTATCTTCTTTACCATTTTATGTTTTCTATTTCACTCGTTTCAGCTTTTATCATTATTAACTTATTTCTCTTTTATTTTTTTCCTGTTTCATAAGTTGAATATTTCACTCATATATTTTCAGTCTTTCTTGTCTTATATACTAATAAAGGCATCTATGATTATACATTTTCCTCTGAGTATGGCTTTAGTTCTATTCCATGAATTTTGCTACAAAACTCTCCTCCCTCCGTTTATTTCTAGGTGATTTGTAGTTTCTGTTTTGACTTTCTTTTGGTGCAGAGATTATTTAAAAAGTGTCTCTGAATTCCAAAGCAGTTTTTTTAATAATCATCTTTTTTTTTTTTTACCACTAATTTCACTGGATTAAGATGACATATTGCAAATACAATCACAATGTTTATATTTTACTTTTTGTTTTCTGTGACAAAGCACATGACCAACTTCTGTCAACAATCCTAAGGTCTAGAGGAAGAATAAATAAATTTGCTGAGTGTGCTATTTATAACCTGTATACTTTGCTTTTTTAATTTGTTTCAGAGGTTGAAAACTGGCAGCCTGCAAGGTACAGATATGTTTTCTTTGGCTGGCAAAGTGCTTTAAAATGTATGAATCTCAATGCCCTTAGGCAAGGCATGCATCCTCCAGTTCAACGTGCAATCCTGTCATCTGTGCTGTTTTACACCAGGAATTCACATATTCACGCTGCCCAACTGGTCCCTGTGGGCATCCCAAGTTGGCAACCTAGTTTCCCTGGCCCGTCAAATTAGAAAAGACACATAATTAACATCTCCTGGCATAACATGGTTTTTTTTAAATTCAATTCTTCTTTTACTCCCAGTTTTTGTTCTGCGTAGTTACTTAAAGATTAAAGATGGTCACGTATTTTTGGTTTTTATCAGTATATATCTCTCTTTGTGCTGTTCAACGCTTTTGTTCTTCACTCTACTTTGTCTGACACTAATATTGCTATCTCTGTTTTTAATGGGTGAATTTGGCTTAAGAATACTTATTGTGAGGCTGTTTCTTTGGCTTTGTTGTTTCCACTTCATTTTGTTTACTGTTTATTAACTCTTGGTTCACCATTTTTCCTCTCCCCACTTTGGCTGATTTGGTACTATTTCTCTCCATTCCTCTGTGGCCTGCTTACCCCTCATGATCACCCTCAATCCCTGTTATTTGGGGAAAACTAGCTTTTCTACTCTGTTCGTGGTTACCAGGCGTTCCTAACAGTCCTAACCACACGTTCATCAAAATTAAATAACGATGCCCCCCAATCCCTTGCCAACAAAGACGAGATTACTTTCACAGTAATTCTACATCTGAATGTCTTGAATGCCCCCAGCCGCAAGCCTGGGTTTTGCTGAGGTAGGCAAGAGTTCTTGGTTCTGGGCTATTCCCCAGATTTTCCCTGAGAGGGCAATCCTTCTTTTCAAGAATCCTACTTCACATTTTCAGCCGCATTAGCGTCCTACACTTGTGTGCAGTGTTTCCTGAATTCTTCACCCCCCTCCTCCATATTTCTACTGATCCAGTCACCAGCATCTCATTGGACGTGTGAATATGTGCTCAAGTAGGGGACATAAGTCCTTCATGTCTAAAAATACCCTTCTCTTGCCCTGATTCATTGGACTGACTCACCTTGGCAGGGGGAGCTGCAGCCGGCACCCTTTCTGTCCTGTGCTTGGGGACTTCCACACCCTGCGAGTCCCGGGGGAGGGCAGGGCCCACCTCCCATCAGAGAAGCTGAGAACGTCACCTGCTTGCTTTCCCAGCTGCCGCCCCCCCGCCCCTTGCAGCCAGGGAGGCCGCTTGTGCTGACGTCGTGTGCGCCTGCGCTGGACTCTGACTCCGGAATTCCCGCTGCGCGGCGACGCCGAGACGGGGGTGCTCGCTGGCAGGCACGGTGGCTGCAGCAAGACCCCCAGGTCCCGGCAGGCGGCGGCTCAGGCGCTGGCCGTGGCCCCGGTGCCAGCGTGTCTGGGGCCAGGCGCACTGGCCGCGCTCCCGCACACGCAGTGGCGTGTCCAGCCGGAGCCGACCTTGCCTGCGGTTCTGCGCGCTGCTCCTGGCTGCAGCATCGCCGAGCCTCGCTCGCCAGCCCTCGGGACAAGTCCACCACCACTCAGTGGCCTCTACGAGCTGATTTTTCTTCCTCAAGGAACCGAAACCAGCCGCTGTGGCTGCAGGGAAACACCCAGGCCCGCAGGGCTGGCACGGAAGCCGCGAAGACCTTCAGCGTCACTCGTCCCTACAGATGTGACCCTAGCCCCCAGGGCAGGGGCACCCGGTGCCATCCCCACGCTCCTCAAAGCTGGACTGCCCTCCTGTGGAGAAGCTGCCAGGATTTTTATCTTCATTTCTGCAGTCTAGCCACCAAGTTACGTCTTTTCCCAGAATTCTGTGAGCCCCCTTCATCTGACGTCTAACATTTTCTTTGGCTCAGGTCTTCTCCCTTTACTTATGTCTTCTCCCTTTTACTGATTATTTTATTTTTATTTTTTATTTTTTGGCTGGGCCACGCAGCTGGTGGGATCTTAGTTTCCCGACCGGGGATGAAACCGGGGCCCTCGGCAGTGAGAGCGCGGAGTCCTAACCACTGGACCGCCAGGGAAGTCCCTCTTTATGTCTTCTCCATCTGTTCCTTTTTCCCTGCTAGAAATCCTAGTGTTCAATGATTAGGTCTCCTGGATTGACCTCAAGCATCTTCCCTTATTCACCTCATGGTATCAATATCTTTGTGTTTACAAGACACTCCTTCCAGAAAACTAATTCAGTTCTCAATAGGGGCTGTGATCCTTTGTATTTCATCTTGTAAAAGTGTCATCAGGAATGCTAACTCCTTGAGAATTATCACTTTCTTCTGGTGAATGCTTTCTTCTGTCTCTTTATTCTGAATGTTCAGCTTGAGGTTTCTAGCTCAAGTTAGTCAATCTCTCTTAAGGTGGATCAGGTTTGTCCTTTGCAAAAAAAAACGGTTTGGCCCCCGGCATCCAAACACAGCAATGCTTCTAGGGCAGCGGCAAATCATCACGCATCACAGAGCAAGTTTCATTCTGGAACCCAGCAGTGAACGGGCTGGCACACTGGGACCCCCTCCACCCAGCCATGGGGAACATTTCCGTCTGAGCTCATATCTCTGAGAATAAACAGAGGAGACGCGCTCTTTCCCAACTGCCAGCTCCTCCCTGCTCCAGGTTCCTGGGCTCTAGGCACATGGCTTCAGTAGTTGTGGCTCGTGGGCTCAGTAGTTGTGGCTCACGGGCTCAGTAGTTGTGGCTCGCGGGCTCTAGAGCACAGGCTCAGTCGTTGTGGCGCACGGCCTTAGTTGCTCCGCGGCATGTGGGATCTTCCCAGACCAGGGCTCGAACCCGTGTCCCCTGCATTGGCAGGCGGATTCTTAACCACTGCGCCACCAGGGAAGTCCCAGATTATATGCATTTTAACAAAGCTTTCCTGAATATCTTGTATGTGCCAAGCACCCTGGTACACGGTACTGATGCCAGAACGTATGTAACAGATACCCAAAGAGGTGCTTTCAATACAGCACGGTAGAAAGAGAGACTTGGGAGCACAGAAGGGCACTGGGTCCAGCCCAGTGGGTCAGGGGAGGTGGTCAAGGAAGGGATCACAACTAAGCTGGGTCTTGAGGACAGACCAATGAGAGCAGTGAGGACAGGTCACCCCAACAGAGCTGGTGGACCTGCAGATGAAGAAAGTGCAGCAGAGAGATGAAGCTACAAAACCCAGTAAAATAAACAGCACGTAATAAAACAACAAAGAGTGCACCAGCATTTCAGAAATTAGGGAGGAGCCAATCTCACCCCATCATCTTGAAAAGCGCCATCCTGAGACAGAACAGTTAAGAGGATGAAACCCAGGGCTTCCCTGGTGGCGCAGTGGTTGAGAATCTGCCTGCCAATGCAGGGGACACGGGTTCGAGCCCTGGTGCGGGAGGATCCCACGTGCCGCGGAGCAACTGGGCCCCTGAGCCACAACTACTGAGCCTGCGCGTCTGGAGCCTGTGCTCCGCAACAAGAGAGGCCACGATAGTGAGAGGCCCGCGCACCACGATGAAGAGTGGCCCCCGCTCGCCGCAACTAGAGAAAGCCCTCGCATAGAAACGAAGACCCAACACAACCAAAAATAAATAAATTTATTAAAAAAAAAAAGAAAAAAGAGGATGAAACCCAGAAAGGACTCTATAAAGACTGAGAACAGCGCAGCAGGGATGACAGCAAACGTACCTGTTGTACTATGAATTGTAAAAGATACTAGCACAGCTGTCCACCCCTCCTAGAGGAAAGGAAGCATATCTGGGGGGCGGGGGGTGGGGGGCGGTGAGGGAGGTACTTAGACCATCTCCATTGACCAGCAACCACTTTCCCCTACACAAATCGATGGCAGCTTAACAGAAGACAGCAGAGCCATTCAGATGTGCCCATGCGCTAAAACTCAACATTTCTAAAAGTGAATTCTTCACGTTGTCTCTCACACCCTCCTCCGGATGTCCCTGTTTTCAGCCTCTGTCTCTCTCTCTCTCTCTCTTTTACTGATATCACCATTTTCCCAATCACCCAATCTTAACACACATCACCTTTAATTCATTTCTCCCTTTATGGGAAGAAAGTTAAAATTTTTACTAGATAATACAAAAGATAATTAATGAAGACATTTATCACATTCCTAGAAGGAAAAGCTCTGTACTGGAAAATGTGCTAACTCCCTCCTAGAGTAATACAATTTCGCCAAAATTCAAATTGGATTTTTTGGAAACCAGCTAAAGTGACTCAAATACTCATTTGGAAGAATAAATAAGAAAAACAGTAAAAAAAAAAAAAAAAAAAAAAAATTACAATGAAGAAAACTTGCCTTGTCAGATACTAAGATACTGCATAGCTACAATTAAAATCATACAACCAGTGAGCAAAATATAGAGAACAGAAAATATATTCAAGAATATACAAGCATCTAACGTAAGTTAAAAAATGGCAAATTCAAATCAGCGAGGAAAAGAAATCTTGCTCAGTAAATGCTGCTGGAATAATTGCCAAATGTTTTAAAGACATTTTCTTACAACATATGTCAAGGTACATTCCAAATGGATTAAAGACAAAAATATTAAAAAATGGGAACATGAAACCCCAAAACATCTGACCTTTGGGAAGGAAAAATCTTTCTAAGCCTAGAAACAATGCTAGAAATCACAATGGAAAAAAAAGACTTCTATATTTCAAAAAACTGAATAATTAATATACTACCAAAAAAAAAACAACCCTGTACAAATTATCTGCAACAATATAACAGAAATGGGTTGGCAGTGTTCACATGCCAAAAAATAAACAAGAATAATACTAAAACTCCAATGGAACATTGCGAAAAGACAGCAGTAGACAAACCACAAGAAAAAATGACCAATAAATATATGAAATTCAAGAGACACACAAATTAAAACAGTGAAATACTTATTTGCCTATCTAACTAGGAGAAATCATTTAGGACCAGAATAACACCGGCAAGGCTACCACGAGACCAACAGGACCACTCTCCTCCTACCAGCTGCGTGTATTTTATAACACTTCCCGAAAGGACACAGAATACCTATCAAGAGGTTTACAAATGATCTTATATCTTGGCCAAGCAAATATCTATCTAATAATTTAGCCTAAGGATATATTCAGAAACATAGACACATTAATACATACAACAGAATATCACGGAGATGTTAAGAATATTTGGGAATATTTAATGACACCAAGAAACTTTATGATACGCTGTTAAGTAAAGAAGTCAGGATGTGAATCTGAATACACAATACGGTCTAACTGTGTGAAAGTGCGCATCAAAAAGGCTCAGTAACCACACCACACAGAAATGTCAAGAGTCATGATCTCTGAGTGGCAGGAGGATTATGAGTGATTTTTACTGTCTGGACACAGTTCTTTAGTGTCTTCATTTTCTACAAAATGAGCACATATTAACTTACATAACCAGACAAGACGTTTGTATTTCTAAAAAAACCACCACAACAGCTCCACTGGCTCCCCTCTCCCCACGGGATGCGTTCTAAACCCCTGACCACAGCACACTCACTGCCTTTTGAACCTCCACATCTTTGCCTCCCATCCCCCCGTAATGCTCTGGCAACAACAGAGAGCGAACCAGCCCTCAACACGGCTGCATTCTCGCACAGCTCCACTTCTTGGCAGGTGCTGCGCCCGCTGCCGAAAGGCCCTTCCGCCCCCAAAAGGCCTCTTCATCCCGAAAGACTCACTCGGATGTCCCTCTTCTGTGAAAACCTCCCCAATGTCCCCGGGAAGAAATACTGCTTCCTGGTCTGGGTTCCACACCTCTTTGCTCAGGGCAGCACTGTGGAGGGAGTGCACCGTAACAAGGTTTACTGTGTGTCTTCCTCCCTGTGGTAGACGCGATGATGCCCCAAAGATGTCCACTCCGAACCCCCGGCACCCGGGAATATGTCACGTGGCAAAGCGGCTTTGCAGGAGTGATGAGATTACGGATCTTGACTCGGGGAGATTATCTTGGATCATCTAGGGGGTCAGTATAATCACAAGGGTCTTATAAGAGGGAGGCAGGAGGGTCAAAGACAGAAAAAGGAGATGTGACCATAGAACCAGAGGCTGGAGGAGGAACTTTGAAGGTGGAGGGAAAATGCAGGTGACCTTTAGAAGTTGGAAAAGGCAAGGAAACAGATTTGTCCTGAAGGCTCCAGAAGGAATGGAGCCCGGCCAACACCTTGATTGTAGACATCTAACCTCTAGAACTACAGGCAAATAAATCTGTGCTCTTTTAAGCCCATAAGTTTGTGGATTTGTTACAGCAGCAATAGGAAACTAATACACTCCTGACCACGCCAAAAGCACCTTGGGGCGGGCATGGGGAGGGGAGGGGAGGGGAGGGTGGGACAGGGCAGCAGGGGACACACTCCGCCAACATCAGGGGATAAACGAACCACTGTCTACCTGAAGGAAAACGATGGAAAATAAGTAGGAAAATGAGAGGAAGGAGGAGAAAGAAGAGGAGGAGGGGTTAACATTTACTGAGACGTTAAAGTTTATTGCTAATTTATTTGTTAATGTTTATTAACATTTTTTGAGAACTTATTCCCCCTTCCAGGCATTGTTCTGAGAACCTTACGTTGTTCTGGGAATTCCTTTAAGGAAGTGCTATTATCCCCATTTTACAGAGAAGGAAAACAAAGCAAGAAATTAAGCAACTAGCCTAGGATCACCCAGCTGGTAAATAGGGAAGCCAGGATAAGAATGCAGGAATTCTCGCTCCAGAGCCCAGGCTGTTGAATATTAAGAAGAAACAGCGTACACACACGCTGAGGGACCTGCAGGAATTTGCACGTTTGCGTAAGACACAGGGAATAAATATACTTTAAATTAGGCTGAACTTATTAAAGGACTATTCTCTATTCGACCTGCCATGCTCGGTGCAGCTCTGTTTTCTGCGTGGTCCGACTCACACGTGGACGCAAACCCCGCGGCCTGATGCCGAAGGGGCTGTTTGAAGGCTGCGGGGACGCCGCCTGGGGCCTATCCTTCCCAGGCACCCAGCCCTCCCTCTTACCCCTGCCCAGGCTGTCCGCCCTGTCCGGCAGTCCAGCGCACACTCCCCGCGCGAGGACCTGAGTGGTCAGAGAAGCCCCAGGACCTGTAAGAAGTGTTCTTTTTGGTCAGGAGAGCCGACGGAAGGGAGGTGGGTGACTGAAGGCCGGCAGCAGCACTGACCCCCCCGGAAGCAAATCAGTCATGGTTCCCAGATTACAAGGCAAGGCCAGTGGGGAAACACATCTTTGCAAAGTCTCCCTTCCCTATTTTCAGTAAGATCTGAAAGGAAAACACCTTCCTTCAAGGGGAAAACTTGGCCTCAGGAAAGACTGCTTTCAGGTGCTAAATACCGATGCCTGGCAATACTGCCCAAGACAGAAAACCAGTCCGTGAGTGAGAAGACCAGCTAAGGAAAGTCACTCCGAATCCTGAGAAAAAGGATAATGGGATGAATACAATTTTTTTTTTAAATTGAGAGACATGGAGGACGGTCAGCGAGACCAACCTAAGCACTGCAGGAAAGCCAGGTGGCAAGAAAAAAGCAACGGGAGAAAATTAACCTGAGATAAAGAACAGGGCTAACAGACTTCAGGGATCACCAGTTACCTGGCAAAGCACCACCAGGCGTGTGAGCCGAGCCGGGCCGGCCCGCGGCAGAGGCAGGAGGGAGGGTTCCGACGTCTGACGAGGGCGCTAGAGGCGGGAGCCTAGGAATGACTGGCCCCGACTGGGGGCTCCCCATCCTCCGGGGGGCGCTGCAGATGGAGGTGCCGAGCCCACAGCGAAGGTGCCAGGCTGAGCCGGAGGAGGTGGGGAGGACCCTGGCTGGAAAGAAGGAACCCTGCTTCCCCGCTGCACTCGCCCCGACAGCCGACCCCAGAGGAGTGGGTTCCCCACTCCGGCCGCCTCTCTCAGCCGCCTCAATTCTGCCCTAACTAACTACCTGGACTTAACCCGGGACCCACAGGTTACAGTAAGGACTCAGTCCCCAAGATTGCCTCCCCCCCACCCCCCAGAGGTGCTGTCACAAGTCCCACGTTGTCGCCTGTACTTCTGACCAACCAGCTATGAACCACCGGTCTCACGGCCTCCCCCTCAGCTTTGATCATCGGCTAGAGCCGCTCACTGAATTCCGCAAACAGGTAGATCACCGGTTTATTGCAGACGACACAACTCAGCACGGCTGGATGGAAGAGAAGCCCGTCCAGGGGCCACACCCTCCAGCACCTCGACGCCCTTGGCAGCCCGGAAGCTCCACGGCCCACCGTGAGCAGTTTAGGGAGGTTCCGCTATGCAGGCAAGATTGATGGGACCCCTGGCCATTGGTGGTGAAACCCCTCCACACCCCCTCCCCGCCCCAGGGGTCCCAAGCCTCCGACCCACCGCCCGCTGGTCCCTCTGCCACCAGCCCCGCCCTCAGGTACGGGAGAAGGAGCTCGTTCCAAGTAAGAAAAGACGTTCCCCTCACCCCATCACTCAGAAATCCCACTGGTCTCGGGGCTCTGCGCGGGAGCCGGGGCCCAGAGGCACATGTCTCACCCTGCCAGGCGTCACCAGGCCTGTGGCTCTGCAGGGCAGGCAGTGACCCGGCCTCCCCGCCCGGCCTCCGGCGCACGCGTCCCGCGGGGGGACAGAGCGAGCCAGGCCCCGCGCTGACCTCCCGAGTCAGCCAGGCCCTGTGCGGGCAGGACCTGTGGTCAGCGTGCAGCCAGCTCCCCGCCAGTGAACTTTTAAGGAAGAGAGCTCCGCGTGGTCTTCATCTGCTTTCAGGACATCAGAGGGCTCCCTTCGGGGCAGAATTCGTAACGGAAATGAAAGATTGCCAGAAAAAGCCAGGAAACAGATTCTCCCCTGGGGCCTTCCCCTGGCTGATGGCGGACGACAAAGGTCTGACCACCCGGCCTCAATGTGGGACAGGTGTCAGCACCGTCCCAGCTCCAGCTCCCCCGGGACTGACGGACAGCGGCTGTGACTGCATCACTCCCCCTCTGCCACCCCACTTCCGTGGCCCCCTCACACGTACTGTTTCCACGGGGACCCCCCCATAAACCTGCTGCACACAGATCTCTGTCTCGAGGCCTATTTCCCCAGAAGCAACCAGAACTATCCATTATAACCTCATTACACGTGTGTAGTGTGTTCATTTAATTATTTGATCTTAAAATAATCTTTCTTTTAATTTAGCCTTATTTCGTTTTTTTAACATATAAATTTATTTATTTTATTTATTTATTTTGGGCTGCGTTGGGTCTTCATTGCTGCGCATGGCGTCTCTCTAGTTGTGGCGAGCGGGGGCTACTCTTTGTTGCGGTGCGCGGTCTCCTCATTGCGGTGGCTTCTCTGTTGTGGAGCACGGGCTCAGTAGTTGTGGCGCACGGGCCCAGTTGCTCCGCGGCATGTGGGATCTTCCTGGACCAGGGCTCGAACCCGTGTCCCCTGCACTGGCAGGTGGATTCTCAACCACTGCGCCACCAGGGAAATCCCAAGTCTTATTTCGTTTTAATTCGTCTTATTATTTCTTTAATCAGAGGTCAAAAGCTCAACTGCCAAGAGATCCACACAGGTAAATAAAGGTCTGAAAGGCAAAGTAAGGAGCCAAAGGGAGTGGAGGGAAATATGACATGTGGAGCTCAGGCCCCATCCCAAAACTTCCAGACACTCTGTAAGTAAAGGAGGTTTGCCCATCCACATCCTCTGTACCGTACTTCCGCAAAGACATAATCGGTACACACACAACTCTGCACTCGGCTTTGTTCATCCCCCTAGACATCACATGCTTCTCAACCTTGGGTGTAATCCTGACGGTTCCGTCTGGCGCTACCCAGTGAGTCAAATCACCACAATCACTGAACCATTCCTTCTGTTTAGACGGCTACACTGTGGGGAAGTGACCTAGCAATGCTTGTGACGGTTATCAGATGGGGTGCTGACTAAATGTCTACTGTCAACATTCATGGGCCTAGATTAATTTTTTCTAAATTTGGCTTTCAGGCACTGCTCCTGATACACAGACAATGAAGCATGGCAGTTTCACAGATAAAAGTGCGCACAAGGCTCTCAAGGATAATATAATCCACTCGGTGTTACACAAACATCTTTAAAGTCTAAATAGCAACTTCTTTGGGAATAATGGTCAAAGCTGCCCATTTCACCTAAATATGAAATAAAACAGAAACCTTTAGGTCAGTCAGCAGTCTGCATTCTTTTCATGCCAAGGCAAAGGCTAGACTTGTATTTTAGTATGATTTCCCTTTGTTTCCCAGAGTAGCTCATGCACCCTTATTTGGAAGTTTTCCTTTCTGGCCTGCAATTGGGGGAAAAAAACAGTACTCTAGAAACCCAAACTGCTTTCTAGTCTGGCACCTCCAAAGTACCCCATGGAGTCATGCACTCCTTCTAAAAGGTGGAAGGGGCGTCACGAATGCAGCTCAGGCCCTCATCTGACCAACGTGAAAACCCGCCGAGGTCAAAAAAGGAGAAATGAACCTCCAGGGTCTGTCTCTGAATCCAGGGCTCTGTCTAATATACGACCTGTCACCGAGAGAAGATGCAGTTTATTTCACGCAATCCGTGTAGAATCAACCCCCTCCCTCCATGGTGCACGCTGACTGTCTCATTTCTGAAGCACTCAAATCCGATGCTACAGCCTTGAGGGGAAGAGGGGATTAGAACTCCTTGAGGGATGATACCCAGGATCACACCAGTGACACCCCCCCCTCCCCACACAGACCGTGTCCCCTTGCTTCTTCCTCCCTTCCTCCTCTTCCATCTCACCTCCCTCCCCGGCCCCGCGCCACCTAAGCATCTCCTCTCTCACTCCTCCCGGTCTGGCCCTGCTCCGTCCCGTCCTCTCGTGGAAAGAAGCCTACATTTCTCTACTTCGCACAAACCCCAGCGGCTCAGCCCGGCCCAGCCCAGCCCAGGGGGGCGTTCAGCAGCCACACAAAGAATCTTCCCTCACCCCCCGCCCCCCCCCAGGGGGAGAAGGGAGCCTGCCCAGGCTGGTGGGGAAAGGTCCACCTGGGGAGGCCACATCCGAGCTGAGGCCTGGGAGGATGAGCTGTAGGTTAAAGGTATTGTTTATCTTCCCAATGGCGGCACTTTTGACGGTGATGATAACAAGAGTAAACCGGGACGGTGGCAGGCAGGGTGACCCGCGGCAGGCTGTGAGTCCTGTGACAGGAGCATCCCAGGAAAGGGGCAAGGACAGCGGAAGGTGGGTCACGGGACACAGAGGACACACCTTAGGCAGGAACGGCACGTGACTACACAGGTGCGCACTGAGGCCCCGGCTAAGGCTCACCTGGACGGCCCTTCAGCCTCCTGCGGTGTTGTCATTAACCGGGAACAAGAAGAGATCTCCAGAGATGGTAAACATGTCTGTGCCCTAAACTTCACACTCTTTCATCAACAGGAGAAGCACCTCTGCTTTAGACACATCTGGCAGCTTTGGTTACTGGTTTCCAGGTGCGTGGGAACACACTTGCGGCAAGAGATAAGTGGCGGGGGGAGTCCAGAGTGTGACCAGCACATGACCCCGTGTGGACTGACCACAGCCATCAAGGAGCCCCAGGGCACCCCAGAGTCAAGGCTGGGGACAGAACTGACATGGACAGTGACGACCTGAGTAAACAAAAGGAGGACGTTGGTAACACTTCTGGGGATGATTCTGGATCCGAAGTGGTTAGCATAAGACTCTGGATACCAGAATTTATTACAGAGAAGAGGTTGTTTTAATGTACCGATTTCATTAAAATGGAATCACTGTTATCTCTTCATTTTCATTTTTTCTTTTTTCTTAATTGCCTAGAATTACTGATTGAAAATCCCTACCAAGGCAGAAAGCACAAAAGCAGAAAGCCACAGAAGATTAGGATGCCAGGAAAGTTGTGAGGGACACACACAAACACAACACACACAAAGGCACACCCCTCCCCAACATTGTGAACCTGCAAAAAGACACTATTCTGTCACATCTTTGGTCTAGCTTGCAAGCATGTAATTCCACGTAACTCTGGCACACTGTAATGCACTCAGACTGAAGAAAGAGCAGAAGAGACCAAAATAAAACTACAAGCAGATAATTTTCATGATAGTTCTATGCCCATATGAGCCTATGAATAGGCTCTTTGTTTATCTGTTTATAAATCAGAAGAGAAGGTTAGACTGCTGATAACTTAACCTTCCAAGTTGTTTTGTTTTGTTTTGTTTTTTAATGTGGCTACTGGTGCCAGAGAGAAAAGCAAGACCATTTATTTAGAGGAAGGAGATGAATTCTTTGGCAGATGAAACAAAGGGGATTTTCAAGGGCTCTGAAGGTGGTTGGCACTGGTTTTTTCCTGGATATAGTTTCAGGTCAAAACTTAAGACTTTACTTTCCAAGTTGATCATAACCCCTAATCTTAACACTCATCGTAATTAGGTTTAATTTGGAACAAGCAGCTGGAAATGAGGGAGGATAAGGGGTAAAGGAGAAAAGACTAGAGAAACAGAGCACGGGTTTTACAAAATGAGCAGGGGCAGAAGGACACTGGTAAGAGAATATTTACGAATAGATCTGACTTATGACGGGGGATGGCCTCTGTGACAGGCAGGGAAGGAGACGATGGGGGCAATGTCCTGGCCAGCCCCCCAGGGAGTCCTCAGCTCAGGATATCTGGCTTATCTCTGTAGTGGTCTGGAATGCAGAAAAACTCTTTCTGTGAAAGAAGCTTTTCTGAATTTCATAACATTAAATGATTTTTTTAATCTCAATTTTAAATATTTGGCCAACCGCATTAATTTTGAAATATCAAACCTACTTTCTCCTGAGAATTCAAAAATTCCCTGGCAATACAGGGGACAGCTGCCATCAAGGTCTTCATAAGGATACACGGAAACCTTCGAAATTCTCCATGTTTTAATGCTGCTTCTATGATACTACTACACAGTCTGGTCTCTGCTGATTGGAGCCATAACAACACTTAAAGAAAGTAAAACAGGATTCAACAGACTAGAAACCTCATACCTAAAGCACATTCGGGCAGCACACTCCCCAGGTGAAATCCCAGTCTCCTCCATGCCCAAACAAAGTCACAGAACGTTAAAGGTAGCAGAGAACCCTGCACGCACACCCTTTTTCACATACAAGGCAACAAGGGACCAAGAAAAGCTTTAACTGATAATTCACCTTTCCTGATAAAAAACTTTTTTCTCCAAGAGGCGGATTTAAGAAAAACCTGATTGAAAATTTCATTACAAGGTGAAAAATTTCAAATCCATCACATTATTCTGCCTACAAAGAAAAATCATAATCTCAAGAGCGATGCCCGAGAGGCATTTTACAAAACTCAGCAACTGTTTCTGAGCTTAAAACCTGTAATATGTGAAGGACAATTCCTCCGTGTAACAGGGGACATCCATCTCGTGACCACGGGCACCCAGCTCAGAGTGGAGAGCTCGCAGTTCATCACGGAGGGCCGCACCACCCATTTCTCCCCAGGCTCACGCCATGAATGCGACCTTTTAATAAACCCTTGTTTCTGGTTATCACTAACTTAAAGAAAGCTACTGTCCTACACACATCTACATACACACATGGACACACGTAGACGCATGTTCGCACATATAGGCACATATACGTGCATTTCCAAGCTGGTTACCTTACTGTATTCTCACTAGTTCTAATCACTTTCAGTTGACCTTCTTGGCTATTATAACAGAAGAATTACAGTCTCTATAAATAATGCTAATTTTGTCTCATTTTTAATAAACCTTAAAAAAAAAATCTTACTGCCTTGGCTAGTCTATCTGAAAACAACGTCCTCTATGGGCACCACTGTTTTTTTCCTGACCTTTGAAGGAATGTTTTTAGTTTCCTGTTAAGCATGGTGTGTGTGGCTTTCAGACCATTTTATTTATTATCTTAAGAAAGAATCCATTCATTCCTATTAAATGTTTATGAGGTAGATGTTAAGTGTTATTAAATGCACTACTGACATACAGTAAGATGAATTTTTTCCTCTTTAAATTTACTGATGTTGTAAATTCTATTTATATAATACGATTATTGTATTCTTGGAATGAACCTTTTTTTTTTTTTAACCAGTGGGTGTAATATTTGAAAAAGGCATCGCTGGAGTAAATTTGGCTTATATTTCAGCCGGGATGTGCACTCCATACTGTCCTCTGGGTTTCTTTTTTCCTCTCTCTCTGAAAGCCTCTGGTATCAGGAGGAGCGTTGATAGTATTAGCACTGCTTCTGTCAAAATAAATTGAAATGCTCTCCATCTTTTATGTACTTTGGAGTATTTTTCAAGCTTCTGTTATTTGAGTATCACCTTTGCATTTTTGGCTGTATTTGCATTTACCTGTCCTATTATATATTTAATATTTTCCTGCATAAACTTAATATCGACTCACTTTTTTTAAACCTAACCTTGTCCTAAGCAACACAGATTCGATGAACTAGTTACAATTTTTCTAACACATTTTAATTTAATTATCAAAATAAGAACTAGTCATCAGTATATACCTTAAACCATTATCTACACCTTCTGTAATATAATAATCTTTGGGAAACGATACATTAGACGTCTTTAAATAGCACAGAAATTCTATTTTTCTGATCTTTGAAAAACTCTGCCTGTAACACCATCTGGGTTCAGGATTCTTTTTGGAGCTTTTTTTCTTAAGTCACTTTGTGATGTCTTCCAAGATGATTTTTCTGCCCAAGTATCTCATTACTTCATGAATTGATTTTGGTAATTTCATTTTCCTAGAAAATTTCAATTTCATCAAAAATTTCTATTTTTTCCTCTTTTTAAAAATCTCCACATCTCTGATTACATACATTCTTACATTACTAATTTGGGGTATTTGTGGGGGTTTTTTTCTACGTTTAACTACAGCTTTATCTACTTCATTGTTTTAACAAAGGACCTACTCTTAGATTTTTCAATTCTAGAGTTTTTTTTTTCTTTTTTGTTAATTCATATATTCATTTAACAAATATTTACTAAGTGCCAACCATGTGCCAGGCCACCTGCCAGGTGCTGAGGGTAGGAGAAGGGGGAACAGACGCTGTCATAATTTACTTTATTAATTTCTGCCCCTTTAAAAAAACTCCCTCCTGTTTTCCCAGATATCTTTTGTTGTTTATTTTCTAATTTTCTGCACTTCATTTATGATAACAAAAGCTTTCAGAGAAATGAATCTGCTTGCTATTTGTAACTTTATGAAGTATTTCATAACTATTTTTCTAAATGATGTGAATTACAGTTTTCAGTTCCTATTTGCATCAATTTCCAAACAGTTTTTTCTTTTTTTTTTTTTTAGGTATAATTGACAAACAACATTATATTAGTTTCAGGTATACAACATAATGACTGGATATTTGTACACACTGTGAAATGACCACCACAGTAAGTCTGGTTACCATCGGTCACCAACACTTACAAAATGATTTACCCTCCCAGCAACTTTCAAATGTGCAATACATTATAATGAACTATAGTCACACCATGCTGTACCCAGATGGATTAAGTTTTTAAATTTTCAATTTTTATTCCTACAGTTTTATTGCCTTACAATCACACAGTGACCAGTAAAATTTCCCTTAAGAGATGGTAATAAGGTTTTCTTTCTGGTCTAGAACAGATCAGTGTTTTAACCATTCCATGAACAATCTAGGAAAACTGTAAGACACAGGTTGAAGTCTCTCATTTCACATGTGAGTTTTTTTAGGCATTTCTAATAGCTTTTGCTTTAATCACTTCCACGGTTTTGCTAGTTAGTATACTGCATTTTGTAACTGCTACTTTTTCTCCTTGAATTGTACTTTTATCAATAAGGAAGGTCCTGTCTGATTTAAGGTACTCTGTGGTGTGTGTCTTTAACTGATACTACAGTCAGCTGTAAGCCAGGCAGAGGCATGAGCAATAGCCACAATTAAATCACATTTTGCTTTACTATCAAGAAAGACACCGCCTTAAGAGACAGAAAGTGTTAAGAAAAGCAGGCAGAGTTGTATCAAGTCAAAGGTCTTCTGAGTCAGATGGGAAAACGTTTACATATTTTAAGTCCCAAAGACATGCAAACCCTAATCAAGTGATACGGCCAGCTGTTTGAATGGAGGTCTCAGACTCCTGTCAGGAGCTACAGGAATTAAGTAAAATATAATTTGAATCTAAGGTACATGGGCATTATGACCACTTCCTTCTTCAAGTTTTGAAGTTAGTGTCACAGAGAGATTACAAGGATTTTGAACCTAGAATTCTCTACCCTATCAGTAAGGTTGAAGGCATAAGAGAGATATCCTCAGATAAAGGTTGAGACAGTGCATCACACGTGGATTATCTTTGCATGGGCGCAAACCCAACTGCTCAAGAATGTGCCCCAACCACAGCAAAAGGTGCTCTAGCTGGTATGGGTAAGAATCCCGTCCCTGTTCCTGCCAGAAATCTCTGTTGGTTAAAAAACCACAGCAAAAGGTGCTCTAGCCGGTATGGGTAAGAATCCCGTCCCTGTTCCTGCCAGAAATCTCTGTTGGTTAAAAAACCTCAGCAAACTAAGAAGGCAACCCCAAAATTATATGGGATGAAATCCCAATACCATTTATTATTTGGAATAAAACACTTAAGTAAACATATTTTAATTTGAGAGGTTAGAATCAAGGAGAGAAATATTCAAAATAATTAAACAAGTAGTAATAGTACTATGTATTAAGAAATACCTGCATTTTGGAATTACGTGTTTTAATGTTTAGGAGAACTGGACCTACCAAGAGTTACCGATCAGCCTCAAGATTCTAATTTAAAATGTGTAATTGAAAGTGTGCATCTATATACACACACATATAAAGAGAGAATGTGTGAGTGTTTGGGGACGTATAAGAGGACTTAAGAAACACTATATTTTTAAGAATAATTATTAAATGTATAAGACTTCTAAAAACTGGACTTGTTTGTCAGTCAGACTTTAACAGGTACCTAAATATATTAAATAAACACAATTTAAAATATTTAAAATTTATTAACCAAGTTTGAAAACTTGGTTAATAAATACTAATCAAATAGTGATTAATAAATCACCCTTAGTGATTATTAAATTTTACTTGAGTTATAAATAGAATAACAAGATGCTGAATTGAAAGCTTTCTTTAGAATTCGTTTCTTATTATTCACAACTTTAATTGACTTAATTTTAAGAATCAAACTAACATCGGAATATGCTTTTCTGCAGCATATATATTTTGTTTTTTGTTTTAATCTAGAGGAGGAGGCTCTTTTTTTAAGTGAGTTTAACCCATTCACATTTATTATAGTAACAAATATATCTGATATTCTCACCTTTTTTTTTTTATTATGCGTTATCATTGATCTTTGCTATATACATCTTTTTAATCCTAAAAGGCTGCATTTTCCAAAGTATGTCTCTCAGGACACTAGTTCCACTCTGAAATTCTTCTATGGAACAAAATACATCTGAGAAAAATGCATGCTATATTCTCTTCTTTGTGACTATTGTAAAAACTCTGATGAATCCTTGAAATCTAAAACTAAGGACAAGAGAAGCCACTAACTCATTTGCTCAAGCCCTCCTACCAACTCCACTCCCCTCCTCCCTTAACTCAAAACCCCAAACTGCTAATGAATAAGATAAAACAGAGCACACACACAAAAAAATTGGAAATAGAAAACAGAGTTGATGAAATTTTAGAAGTCAATAGGAAAACTGGAAGAAAAAGGTGAACATAGAGATGATACAATATATAAAAGTTCAGCAACAGAGAGAATCACAGGAAATATTCCAGCCAAAGCAAAGGGAATGCAGGAAAAGAGAAAAAGGATTCAAGAAGCAGTGGGTTCACCCGAAGAGTGAGACAAGACCAGAAGGCAACCAAGTCCAAACGGAAACATTAAGTCAGAAGGCCTAGAATAGTAACAACTAAAGCTTACCGGGCACTTTCTGTGATGTGTGAGCCTATTCTAACCCATCATGTGTTTCAACCTATTCATGACCACAACAACCCTAGAGGTAGGTTGTTCTACTATCCCCTTTTCTAGAGCTTAACTCACTTGCCCAAAGTCTCAGAGCTACTAAGTGACAAAACTGGGATTTGAACACGGAGTCTGGCTCCAGAGCCCAAACTCTCAACCACCAAGCCTTGTGTCTCTAAGAAGAAAATGAACTCTCTGCAACAATCTATAAAATCAAGAAGGTGGATAAGAGGGTAAAACCATGTTAAGATAATTTTCAAAGTATCAATAAATAACTACACTACTTTCCAATCTCCTTACTCGTTCTATTTTTCTTTTGAAGTAATATTGTCTGTCACAGATTATAAGTTAAATGACCTAAGATTGCATTTCCTTCTCTTCTACATCTAAATGCACTACCTGATTTTCCAGCACATAATATACATGGGATCCTAATATTTTAAATGCTGATTGGTTTTCAATTTTTAGAATCAACCTACAAACACGCACAGAAGATTTAATGATACTGATTAGGAAACAGAATGTTGTAGCCATGTAAAAATAAAGGTTGAGAGTAGGCCAGGATAGGGTATGGAGGATGTAGGGGAAAAGGCAGAAGAAATTTAAAGACAGCATATCCTCCTTTACCTAGCCAAGGACACTGTTTAAAGTTGGTTACCGTCAAGAAATACAAGTGGTAAATAATAAAAGATCTCCTTAGTATTTTTGTTTTTTGAATGAAAATTTCATATAGTAAAGTTAAAAGAATTTTACAGTGAACAACTAAACACCAACAACTGTATTCCACCATTAACACTTTACTAACAATAGATTTAGAAAATTTCAGTGTGACTTGAACGACTTGGGGGAGGAGAGGAAGACAGCAGTAAAAATGTGCTGAATTCCTCACCTTTCACAGTGACGGTTAGTAGACAGCCTTCAAAGCTAATAAGTCAAGAAATAGCATAGGTATAGCATATTATGTAGAATTACAGAGATAACCACCATTTCTTTGAAATGCATCAAAAAATAAGAGGGACTGACGGATGGATAGCAGAATGAATAGAAGGATAAAGCAAATGTAACAAAATGTTAATTGTAGACTCTATGTGGTGGGTCTATGGCTGTTAACTATATATATCTTTCCATTTTTCTGACTAAAATTTCGTAAGAAAATATTGACACAGATGTGGTTGAGAATGAGCTGTCTTCCAGGCTCGAGCCTGGCCGGTGGAATGCGGCTGGGGACGACGGGTACCCCGTCCAGGCCCGGCCCCGCCAGCCCCCGCAGGACCCTCACGCCCTCTCCCCCCTCCTGACCGCCACCAGAGCCAGCACAAGCGGGGAGCCAGACCCTGAAGACGACGTTCCCCAGCCTGAGCCTCTAAGAACCATACAACTCCCTGGACGGCCCCCACCTCCCCTTAGACTGGGGCGTGAGCGAGAAATCAACTTTTACTGTCTTAAGGGGCTATTTTGGGATTCGTCTCTAACCACAGTTAGCATTAACTATAACCAGTACTGAGTGGAACCTGAGGGAGTATGGGTAGAAGCTTTTACTTTTGTTTCCTATCATTGGTAGCCACTGTTTAAACACATACATGCAAATTTAAAGCAAAGAGTAAGCAGATATCAGCTAGTTGTGAGACTGGGAAAAGCCTTCTAAGCTTCTAACCCTAAGTAGAAACTAACGCCTCCTTTAGCATACTGGGTACCTTTGTGTGAACATAAAATGGCAAAATGGCACCCCTTCCGATGGAGTGATACAACCCCACCTGGGCCCACTATTTTCTTTATTCCCAGCTGCCTTTGAACAGTGCACGACCTGCGCGACTACACACAGCAGCCCTCTCTGACTTGCAGGCACCAACAACCTGGTTGGAAACTGAAAGACTGTTAACTGAGACCTTTTAGGAAGTAAGAGGTGTGGTCAACACGTTCTGATTCCAGCTGCCCTCATCCGTGCAAACTTTCATGCCTTCTGCTTGATTCATTTCTCCTGTCCATACTGTAACACCACAGCAAAAGTGACTCATCTCAGAGGATCGCAGACCCCACAAAAGAGACTCTTGCTGTCACAGCAGCCAATTCCAAGGCTAGAAAAGCAGCAGCAGCTGAGAACTGCCTTCGGCCTCAGGCCTGCCCGCAGAGGGGGCTGGGGTGGGGTAGGGGTTGGAGATGGGGCTTTTACCTCATTTACCCTCTCATAGCCCCTCCCTGTCCGAGTAACCGAGGTCAGGGATCCGAGGGAGTCAGCCAGGAGGTGCGCCACTTGGATCTCCATTCGACAAAGACCCTGGCGTTCAGCTGCAAGGACTGGGGTTAGCTGACGCTCCAGCTGTCAGTGCCGCTGGGACTCAGCCTGGCTCCTGGGCCTAAGGCACATTCCTCCCAGGCCGCCTCCAGCAAGAGGACCAAGGACTGGCCGTCACTGCCCGAGTGGGGGCTCCTCGCCTGGGCGGTCTGCTGGGGGCTCCGGGCAGCGGGACAGGACTTGGTGGGACCTGCACGGTTCTCTGCCCACACCGGCTGCTCCCTCCTTTTCCTTTCCCAGGTGCTGCGTCTGCATCATGGTCCACAGGCTTTCCAGGCCCGGTCCCGCTTCCCACCCCTTCCCTCTCCCCTCTGATAACCCTCCTTCGTTCCTGATTCTGCTTAAGGGTCTGCGCCTCAGAGGACAAAACTGACAGGACAGAAGACGGGTGTGAAAATCATACTCGGGCGTTTGTTGCTCTGCCTCGTCTACCTGTTTCCACCGCCCGCCCTTGGGCCCTGCTCCGATGAGCCGCCAGAGCACTGGCTCTGGTGCCAGCCCGATGCACCACACCTGCCAGTGGGAGGCCCCACCGCTTCCCTGCGAGCGAGGTGGTAGAGGGGACTGAGGGTTCGTTAATCTTTAACGAAACTCTCATTTCCGGGATCTCATTGGCGCATTCTATAGCATTTCATCTCAGCATGGAGATCACCTAAAGTTATACACACACTTTCAGCCAACAATAGTCTAGCATTATAATCTTTACTAAGACTTTCTAATTGGGTATCTCTACTCGCGGCAAATCAGCCTGAGTTCCCATTCTGAAATTACTTGCACTCTGAAAAATGCAATAAAATAACTCACTGGCATAAAGTGTCCTTCTCGTCTCCTATCCATCAGAGCGCTTTAAAAAGCAAGGTCGGACTTCCCGGGTGGCGCAGTGGTTAAGAGTCCACCTGCCAGTGCAAGGGACGTGGGTCCGAGCCCGGGTCCGAGCCCTGGTCCGGGAAGATCCCACATGCTGCACAGCAACTAAGCCCGTGCGCCACACCTACTGAGCCTGTGCTCTAGAGCCCACAAGCCACAACTACTGAGCCTGTGTGGGGCAACTACTGAAGCCCGCGAGCCTAGAGCCCCTGCTCCACAAGAGAAGCCACCGCAGTGACAAGCTCGCGCACCGCAACGAAGAGTAGCCCCCGCTCGCCACAACCAGAGAAAGCCCGCGTGCAGTAACGAAGACCCAACGCAGCCAAAAATAAAATAAATAAATAAATAAATAAATTTATTTAAAAAATAAAATAAAATACAAATAAAAAGGTCACTTAGAAATCAGAACACAAGCACCCGAATAACTCTTAAAAACTCTAACAAAGGGCACAGTCTCTTCACAGTTTTGACACTAAAGAAATAATACACAGAGCCAAGTGTGTACTACTGAGAGGTGTTTTTAAAATGTTACATATCCTTCACCTAATAGCTTATCACAGGGCTGTTTATGACATAGGCAAATCTGCATTAATTTGCAAATGTTGGCTATTTTGCCCAAAGAAGTTTGGATAAGCGCTGTGTAGTTTAGAAAGTCACCGCTACGTAATCAATGCAGTAACCCCATCTCCAGAGTTTTTCTTCGCGGTCTGTCTCCCTGTGTGGCAAAGTTTTCCACCCTGGTTGTCATATCAGTCCAATGTCCCACAGCTGCCAGCGAGGCACCCACCACCACCCAGTCTCAAGGATGCGGCCTGGCCCTGCCTGGCCTCCCTGCCAAGGTGAGTGAAGAGCAGTGACCCGAGGCTAAGAGACCCAGGTCTTAATTAACGGCCCTGCCTCCAATGCGAGGGCTAAGTCACCTGGACAAGTCGCTGCACCTCTCAGAGCTTCCATTTCCTCATTCAAATTCAAATTTAAAAACCACTCGCTGGAAAAAGTGTTTCGAGTTCTGACTCTGTCCCACAAACACAGACCCGTCACCTGCCAGCCCAGGACTCCAGTCCCAGCTGGACCATCTCTCCCCAACCGGCCAAGATGCACTTTTGGGGGCTAAAGGAAATCCCGTTTGCGTGTGTGGCAGTTCAGAAATGTTCTGTTTTGTTTATAAACGCGACCCCGCGGTCAGCAGCATCTAACTCTGCGCAGGAGGTCAGGATGACCAACAGGAGATGAAAACCAGAGGCCAGCTGCCTTCCACCCAGCTCGCCCAATCTCTGAGCAAATAAAAATTTGATAAGCTGGAGAAGCGCCGGTATCCCAGAATAAGCACTGGCTATTTTGAGTAAGAAACAGTCACAATCCAGCCCCGGGTCTGAGGATGAGTTAACAGACCTGCTGATGGGCCGCCACCTTCCACAGGACTCTGGAAAGTGTGTGACACGCACACGGACAGTGCCCACAAAGCCCGCACGAACTGCCCACGCGGCCACGGGGACGACCCCGGCCCCTCGGCCGCCCCCGCCCCGCCCCCCCCGCGGGCCCGGGCGCCAGGTGAGCCGGCGGCGTTTCCCCGTCGCGGCGCGGGCACAGGTGAGTTCACCACCCCCGGCGCGCATTCCAGAGGCGGGACTCACGCCCGGGAACTTCGCCGTCCGCGCCCCTCGGCGCCCGCGGGCAGCGCGGCCCCGGCCCAGGGCGGTGGGGGAAGGGCGCCCGGCCGGGAGGGGGTGCCGCGACCCCCGCCCGCCGCACCGACCTGCTTCGGGATCCTCGGGTCGCCCCGCGTGGTTGCCCATGCTCTGCGGCCTCGGGCAGCGGCCGACCGGCCGCCTCGGACGGCGTGTCCACCGCGCGGCAGCTCGCGCCGGCTCCGGCTGGCGAGGCGGCTACGTCCGGCGGGTCCGCTCCAGTCAAAGAAAGGGCCGGCGCCTCCAGTCCCCGCGACCGCCGGCCGCTCCGCGCCCGCTCATCTGCATACCGCCCGCCCACCTTATCTACATACCGCCCCCCACGCAGGCCGTCCACCTCGACTCGGGCTGCCCACCCTACAGGCCCGCCCACCTCATTTACATACCACCCGCCCACCTCATCTGCATATCGCTCTGGATCTTCCAAAGCTTCCCTCCCAGGCGGGGGAGGGACGCGCCCGCTGCCCGACTTCCGGCCTCTAGGGGCGGACGCTGAGAACTGCGGCTGGACCCTGCAGGCTGGAAAAACCCCACTGCGGGGACGCTGAGGCCAGGTGTCACGAGGAAGGAAGGCACAGTCCCGCGCGTGAGAAATCAGACCTTCGGGAAAAACCTGGGTTGCCATAGGACGGGCGCTTCGTAAGTATTTTTTGGGAATTAGTTCTTGGATGAATGAGTAGACGAATAAGCAAGTTTTGAGGCGGAGGCGGTGAAGACGACGCTTTAACAACATTCTCCACGATGAATACTGCCGCTAATAATAAATATGCATGCCAGTCACAAGGACAAACTTACCTCAGAAATGACTGCCTTATCGGGGACTTCCCTCGTGGCGCAGTGGTCAAGAAGCTGCCTGCCAATGCAGTGGACACGGGTTCGAGGCCTGGACCGGGAATATCCCACATGCTGCGGAGCAACTAAGCCTGTGCGCCACAAGTACTGAACCTGTGCTCTAGAACCAGCGAGCCACAACTACTGAAACCTGTGCACCTAGAGCCTGTGCTCCGCAACAAGAGAAGCCATCGCAATGAGAAGCCGGTGCAGCGCATGGAAGAGTAGCCCCCGCTGGCCGCAACTAGAGAAAGCCTGAGTGCAGCAACGAAGACCCAACGCAGCCAAAAATAAATAAATAAATAAATGACTGCCTTATGTGAAAACGCTTAGCACTCACTAAATCTTGCAGTGAAAAGTATGTAATGGGGGAAAAAAAATTATGAGCAGGATGGCAGGTTCCATGTGCTGCATCACTTCAACACTGGCCAATTCTCAGCTCTCATTCAACATCTTAGGTCACCGCTGGTCACTCTCAACAACAGTTTATTCCCTTGGTTTCAGGGACAGCACACTCTCCTAGTTTTCTGCCACTTCCCCGGTCCTCCTCTCTGTCCCCTTCATTGGTTTCTCCTCATCTCCTCTAGACCCCCAGTGCCCTAATGCCCAGTCACCTCCATCCAACTTAACTCTTTGCCTTTAACTTGGCCATCACAGCCAAGCTGTGGCTTTTAGATCCTGCCTGTATATCTTCAGCCTGATGCTGCCCTCTGAACTCCAGACTCATCTATCCAACTACCTTCTTGACGCCTCCACTTTGCTGTCCTAACAGACATCTTCAGTTTAATGGGAACAAAACCAAATTCTAGATTTTCTTCCATCGATGCCTCACGTAGTCTCCTCCATCTCCATAAACGGATGATATCAGGATAAATATGGTAAATGCCACCACCTCAGCACTTCTCACCGCTTCCACTGATACCACCTGGTCCAGCCCACAGTCACCTCCCACCAGGATCACTGCAGCCGCCTCCTAACCTTCTTCTCCCTTCTTCTGCTCCTGATCTTCACATAACAGAGTGATGCTTCTAAAACCCAGGTCAAATCATATCACACCCCCACTGACACGCTCTGATGGCTTTCTGTCTCACTCGGCGGAAAAGCCAAGCCCTAACAATGGCCTTCAAGGCCCTGAATTTCCTTCCCCTCCCTCCACCATTGGATTTGCCTCCCCCCTCACACCTGTCTTGCTATAGTAGCCTCCTCACTCTTCCCAGATAAGCCAAGTTACTCCCACCCAAGGGCCCTTGCACTTGCTGTTCCCTCTGCCCGGGACGCTTTTCCCCACATTCCTACATTACACAGACCATATGGTTCACTCACTCTCACTTCCGAGGGGCTCTCACTTCTCATTCATTCGATTAAGAGGGGCTTCTCTTATCACATCTTGTGAAATAGTCAATCAGACCCTCCACACATACACTTCCCTGGTTTGTGGACCTTTGTGACACTTTCCACCATTTAGTCGACTGTATGTTTACTTGTTAACTGGTTTATTGTCTCTCCAGTAGAGTGCAAACATCATGAGAACAGGGAATGAATGCATGAGTGAGTTTATAGGCTGTACTGTAAACACATCAGCTCTTACACGTTACTTCTTTTCAGTAGTAGCGCTGTGAGTTATTCTCCAACAAAACTAGTTTGCCAAAGACAAGAGTCATAGTTCTATAAACTACAAAACCTGGCACAACCCGGAGCACACAGAAGCGGATGTATGAAGGAAAATAAATTGCATAGGATGACTTCAGAGCAGAAATGCATATGAGATCAAGCTCAACCCCCCTTTTTAAAAGGTGAAGAATGGACTTCCCTGGTGGTGCAGTGGTTAAGAATCCACCTGCCAGTGCAGGGGACACAAGTTCGAGCCCTGGTCTGGGAAGATCCCACATGCTGCAGAACAACTAAGCCCATGCACCACAACTACTGAGCCTGTGCTCTAGAGCCCGAGAGCCACAACTACTGAGCCTGCGAGCCACAACTACTGAAGCACGTGCCTAGAGCCTGTGCTCTGCAACAAGAAGCCATCGCAATGAGAAGCCTGCGCACCGCAACGAAGAGTAGCCCCCACTTGCCGCAACTAGAGAAAGCCCGTGCGCAGCAACGAAGACCCAACGCAGCCATAAATAAATAAATAAATAAATGGTGAAGAATAAGCCCAGAAAAGAAGTTTGACTTCCCAAAATATGTATGGATCAATCGACAAAGGCTGAGTTTGTGAACACTGCCACAGTGACACCACTTCAGTTTACAGAACAGTTACATACTTATCTGGAGAGTTTTGAAACTGATGAGTCATCTTCTTAATCGCATAAACTGTTATGCAATTAACATGTATCTCATCATGAAAATTGGACAAGATACCAACCCGAGATACATCCTGTACAACTATGACTCTCTTTTACAGTCGAAAATATTTAAATCAAGTCCTGTGTGTATTTCATCTTCTTAACATTGTTCTAATCTTGCCTCTCTCTTACCTTTGCTGGCACTTGTTTAATTCAGGCTGTTAATTCACACAAGGATAAACGAGCACGAATTTCCAACTCACTCCATGCTTCCCGTGTTGCTGCTGCCCGAACCCCTCCCCCATTCCACCCATCAAGGAGGCAAATGCAACCTTATCACACCTCTGCTTAAAAGCTCCCCGCCGCTCCCTTCTACCTTTAGCATAAAGTCCCCAGTTCTTGGTGTATCATCTTGCACCCCGACACCCGTTACCCTACCCTCATCTTTCAAAAGTACACCCTCCCTTTATCTCCCAGCGACATGAAGCCAGTTGTGGTGCCCTGAACATGCCCTACTGTCTCAGGTCCCTACGCTTTCATATCTGCTATATTCCCTCTGACTTGATACCCCCCTCTAGCCTGGCTACCGGGCAAATGCCTATGCTTTCCTCTAAGTTCCTGGTCAGGCATCACTTCCCCTGGGAGCCTGCCCATCCCAGCCAGAATCAAATACTCACTCACTCCCTTATGGTATTTCTGTCCCTTGTCAATGCTTGTGTTTTCCCACAGAACCACATTATTTAAACTATGCTTCTTCGTAAGACTGTGAACTCTCTGAGCGGCAGTGATGCTGTCTTAGTCATGTTTGCATCCACATCTTATAAACCTGAAGTAAAGAACATATTTACCTACTCTGTAATACAACGCTAACTGAAACAAACAAAATAGTTCTGGGATGGTCACTTGAACTTCTGAAGGATTCTTTGCTCTCCAGAGACATCCTATGTTATTGAAATGAATAGACTAACTATTATAAAGACATCAACTCTGCCCAAATAATTAATCTATAATTTTAACAAAATTCAAATTAATCATGAACTTGATGTATTTACTCCAAGAGTCACCTGGAGGAATAAAGGCATCAGAAAGTCTAAGAAAATCTGGAAGAGGAAGAAAAAGAGGAGAGATTTGCCTTATTAGAGATGAACACATGCCATAAAATTACATCAGAAAACCAGAGTGGTTACAACAGAATGGAAATTCCCCAAAAAAACAGATTTAAAAGAATTGAACAGGACTTCCCTGGTGCGCAGTGGTTAAGAATCAGCCTGCCAACACAGGGGACACGGGTTCGAGCCCTGGTCGGGAAGGATCCCACATGACGTGGAGCAACGAAGCCCGTGCGCCACAACTACTGAGCCTGCGCTGTAGAGCCTGTGAGCCACAACTACTGAGCCTGCGTGCCACAACTACTGAAGCCCTCGTGCCTACATCCGGTGCTCCGCAACAAGAGAAGCCACCGCCATGAGAAGCCCGCACACCGCAACGAAGAGTAGCCCCCGCTCACTGCAACTACAGAAAGCCGGCGCACAGCAACAAAGACACAACGCAGCCAAATAAATAAAATAAATATATAAATAAATAAATTTATAAAAATATTAAAGAATTGAACATAAAGTAGCACTTCAAATTAATTGACAGCCATATCTCCTTCTTTATGCCAAAAATAAGTTCAATTCAGTATAAATTTAAGTGTAAAATATGAACATATAAAAGTCCTAGAAATAAACATGGATGAATGTTTTATAATATTGAAGGGGAAAAAGTCTTTTTTTATTGTCCGACTTTTCACTGTGAACATTTTCAGATTCACAGAAAAATGTGCCCAGAACACTACAATGAACACCTTCTATATCCATCACCTACATTTACCAATTGTAAACATTTTACCGCATAAACATTTTACCATATTTGGCCTTTATCTCGACCCCTCTCCATTTTCCTTCTCATTGACTCATTTGAAAGTATGTTGCCAACCACATGACATCACAACACTTCACCGCCAAATACTCAGCAGGATCTCCTAAACTCTCCTACAACACCATGATCACACCTACAAAAAATAATATTTTTCAAAATATTACACAGTACACAGTTCATATTAAAATTTCCCCAATTGTCTCCAAAAAAAATTTTTCCCCAAAACATCATTATCCAATCAATGTTAAATACTGTTTAAGGAAGACACATCCTGAAATAACCTTCATCAATGATAGTTTTATTTATTTATTTGGCCACACAGCTTGTGGGATCTTAGTTCCCCCACCAGGGATCAAACCCAGGCCCTCTGCAGTGAGAGCAGCGAGTCCTAACCACTGGACCACCAGTGACAGTCATAATTCATCAGTGACAGTTTTAGATGCTGATGGCAGTAACCTGATAAAACCATTTTAAAAGGAGGTAGAGAAATTTAACACACTCCTAGTAATTATTCCTGAGGGCATGACCTCACAATTTTAAGTATCAGCCATCACTGAAAACAAATCTTTTAAAGAGAACTTTGAAAGCAGGACAGCGAGAAGTCAAGTTGTGGCAATAATACGAACTGGGCAAACAAACGCTGACCGTCCAGTGTTATGGGAATAGGATAAAATTTCCAGTGGAATCAGAGTGTTTGTCCGGAGCCACAGGTGGAGGTACAGCTGACACGCTCCAGAACCAGAACCGGTGCTAAATAAACTCAAAAATGCTCTAGGGACGTCGAAGACGCCTATGATGCTTGTTTTAAAAGAGCAACAACAGGGGACTTCCCTGGTGGTCCAGTGATTAAGAATCTGCCTTCCAATGCAGGGGATGCAGGTTCGATCCCTGGTCAGGGAACTAAGATCCCACGTGCCGCAGGGCAACCAAGCCCCTCGCACCACAACTAAGACCCGACACAGCCAAATAAATAATAATAATTTTTAAAAAGAGCAACAATGGAATCCTAAATGATTATATTTATATAATGTGTGATTTCAAAGGTAAGGGTGCACCTAAAGTTGATAAATTAAACATTAAAATTATGTTTTCTATTTCATCTCTATTTGAAATGGAAGACAAAAAAAGGTTTTTAGGAAACTTCACTGAATAAAAGGACCCCCTAACATTCAGGCATATACAGTAAAATAGTATGTACATGGCACTATTTTTTAAATGCTCTATTATACTGGTCATATTAGTCTATGCAGAAATAAATTTGGACGTGTGTGTAGCAAGTTACTACAAATAGCCATATCTGAAAAATAGAGTCATAGAGGAATTGCTTTTTCTATAGCAAGTATCTCTAATACCTTAACAGTAAACATATCTTACTTTTAAGGTCAGGACACACAAAAAGAAAAACAATGTGTATATCCTTAAGCCCAGCAATTCTTCTAGGAATTTGTTGAAAAATAATAATAATTACAAATACACATAAACATCTCGCTTCCAAGATAATAATTCTTAACATTTATTGAAAAGTAATCACCTGCCAGGCACTATTTTAAGTACTTTACATATTTTAATTGATTTAATTCCTTACAAAAATCCAACAAGATAAAACTATTTTTTTAACCCCAATTAACGATTAGGAAATGACAAAGAGGGTAAGTAACTTGCCTGAGTTACTCAGGTGTGAAGTGGCAGAGCCAAGATTTGAACCTGTGTCAGGGGTCCCCCGGGGCACCCGGTTTGCCGATTCACTAGGAGGACCTGCAGGGCGTGGAGTTGCGCTCCTGGCTTTGATTACCACAGTGAAAGGCTATGAGAAGGGGAAAGGGCGCATGGGGCAAAGGCCAGAGCAACCAGATGCAGGCTTCCAAGAACCTTCTCCCAGGGGTGTCAGAGCGGGTGTGCTTCGTTCCTCCAGCAACAAGATGTGACAGCGCCGGTGTGTTGTTACATAAGAAGAAAGCTCGCTAGAGAAAACCCAGGGCCGAGGGTTTAACTGGGGACTGGCCACACGGGCACCCTCTGCCTAGCACCCAACAGGAGTCCAGACACCCAGAAAGAAAGCAGGAGTTCAGCATGAACCACAGTGTTTGCACAGAGAGTTTAAGCACAGTGACCCCCTCATCCGTGGGGGGTGGAAACCATCCCAAAATCCAAGTTCCCAGAGGCCAGCCAAGCGCCAGCCCTTAAGGAGAGCCGCGCCAGGCCTGCGGGCCCACTTTGTTCTGCACGCAGTACTCACGCCATTTAACTCCAGAGTCTGTGCTCTTCACAACTGTCCATCGCTTCCCTTGTGTTTGTAACGGCAAAAAGCTGGGAAAAAACCTTCAGTGTTCAACACAGGGGCCTAGTTAGATAAATCATGACACAGCCATACGATGGTGTCCTATGCAGTCCCTGAACAATGTGTCAGACATGTTGTTATAAAGCAGAACGGTACATATACTAAGGACGTAATTCGTAATTTTTGTATATTTGTATACAGACATAAAACACCTGGATACAAACACACAGATAAGCCGTAAAGGGTTTGGAAAATTATACCTCAAGGCTCTGATTAAGAGTGGCTCTCTTTCAGTGGAGTGGGTAAGATTTTTATGACCTTTATGTTTGTTTTTTTTTTTGCCTCTCCATATGTTTTTTATTTTGCTGTAGTGCACAGTGTACTGCTTTTTGCTTTTGTAATTAAAAAAAATTCACTTTGAAAAAAAATCACATATATTCTCTCAACAATGTTAGGTAAAATTGCTTATATTACCAAAAGGTTCTTCAGTTTCTAAGAAGATCCTTTAAATAATTATTACTCTGGTACATGTACAATTATTGAACATACGTAATACCGTTAAGGGCTGAGCTTAATCTGAAGGTGGTGCTAGAAGACAGGTTGAAATTTTTACTACACACCTACAAGTGCAGTTTTTTAATAACATGACCTCGAACTTTAATTTTAAACATTTATTATGAAAAACTTCAAACATATGCAAAAGTAGAAAGAAATATTATAATGATATTCTATGTACCTATCAACCCAATTATCAATTCATGGTCAATCTTGTTTCAAGTACCATCATCCACTTCTCCCCCATCCTCAATTATTTTGAAGCAATCCCAGATATCCTATTTCACTGGTAAATATTTCAGTTTGTGTTTCTAAAGATAAGGACTCCTTTTAGAAAAAAAAAACCCAACAATTCTATTATCCCAACTGAAAAAATTGACAGTAATTTCTTATCAAATAGCTAATCAGAGTTCAAATTTCCAGTTATACCAAGATTTTTTTAAAAATCATAATCCGTACCACAACACACCTATTAGAATGGTGAAAATCGAAAACACCAACACCAAATGCTGGCAAAGACGTGGAGCAACAGGAACTCTCATTCATTGCTCATGAGGATGCAAAATGGTACAGCCGCTTGGGAAAACAATTTGGCAGTTTCTTACAAAAGTAAACATATCCTCACCACATGACCCACCACACCCCTTGGTATTTACCCACATGCACTGGAAAGTTATGTCCACACAAAAGCTGGCACAGACATGTCTACAGCAGCTTTATTCATAATTGCCTAAACGTGGAAGCAACCAAATTGTGAATAGGTAAACGGATGAACAAACTGTGGGGCGTCCATATTATTCAGCACTAAAAAGAAATGAGCCGGAGGCACCTTAAATGCAGATTTCGGAGTGAAAGAAGCCAGTCTGCAAAGGCTGCATCCTGTATGATTCCAACCATACGACACTCTGGAGAAGGCAAAACCACGGAGACAGTGAAACAATCAGCGGTTGCCGGGGTTTGGAGGAAGAAAGGTGGGGGGAAGACTAGGTGGATCACAGGGTAGTTTTAAGGCAGTGAATCTATTCCGGGTGACACTCCAGTGATGGATACATGTCATTATACATTTGTCCAAAGCCACAGAATGTATAACCAACCCAAAGGGTGAACTCCAATATAAACTGTGGAGTCTAGTTAATAATAACGTATCTACAACATTGTAAATCAACTATACGTCAATCAAAAAAATGAAAAAAAAACCGGATCTATATTGGCTTATCAGTTGTAACAAATGTACCTCACAGTGTAGGCTGTTAATAAAGGGGGAAACAGAGGGGGGTGCGGAGGGGGTATATGGGAACTTTCCATACTTTCCACTCATTTTTTTTATAAACCTGAAACCTCTTTAAAAAACAAAGGCTATTCCTTTAACAAAAATCATGATCCAAATAACTACCTCGGGCTTAAAGTAACACCACAAAACAGGGATAAGAGTCACCGGGGATCACCTGTCCATCAGCCATTTCCTTCTTCTTTGCTAATGAACTCCATGGAACGTGATGCTGATAGAAGGTCACACTGTTCTTAGCTCAGGAATGAATCTTAATTACACGGTCTAAGCCAACTGTGGTGATACCATTTTCCTTGCTAGTGACTGGGGGAGGTCTGGTGGGAGAGTCCGGGAACGCTTTCTTGCCCTTAAGGGGACACACTGGAAGAATGCCCTCTTCTTCCATGGGGCTTTGTCCTCCCGGCTTGCAGTCACCAGCACTACAGCGGCCGTCTCCACCACGACGGCGAGGGGAGGTGGCCAGGAGGGTAGACGAGAAAGACAGAGAGAACTGGTTCTCCCACGACATCACTGTGTCCCCAAGGTAAACCTCCTTTGAGTCAACTACCTTCTGTTCTGTTAATACAACATGGCACGCTTCCTCAGCGCTGAAGTCCAGCTGAGTCAGATATGATCTGACCTGGTAGCTCTCCTTTTTCTCCATAAGGGACTCAGGTACAGAGAGATTCGCTATCTTGCCCAAGGACGTAGAGATAAAAAGGAAGGAGCCAGAGTTCAATTCAGGCCTGTTGCCTGCAAAGCACTTGTTCTTTCTTTCTCTACCTCGTTGCCTTCAGGAGAAGCTGGCCCCAGAATCTTCAAAGAGAAGCAACTCTTTCGGGATTCAGGAAAGCAAATAGTTTCTTGTAATAAGTAACTGTAAACTATGGGAGAAAGTCTTGAAAACCCTTCCTGAATTAGAGAAAACACATTTTTTAAATCTCCAACAGGGCTTAATTTAAATATAAATAACATCGCTACAGGGTAAAGGAAGGCAGATTGAGATAATGGTCATTAGCACTATAGACCCCCGTACAATAAAAATGCCCATTGTCTGTCCTTGTCTCAGCCACTGACTCATTAGGTGACCGCGTCCAGACCACCCCCTGAGCCTACAAGAGCCTTATTATCTACCCATCACCTTCCCTTGGAGCTTCGTATAAATAATAAAAACTCATCACTGGCCTTCAGATTCTGAAGTTCACGTTATATGTGAAAGACAAGCCTAGACCAAACAGCTACCTACATACGGGTGTAACGTGAGTTTTTCCCTAAGCTTCCACGTCTAGGAGCACAAAGGGGGTCATGTTCCCCTCAATGATTTCTGGAAGTCCCAGGAGCATGGGGCTTAGGCTGCTTTATTCAATCAATAATATTCAGCACCTGTGTTGTACATGACACTCTCCAAGTTTTCCATCTTCTAAAGGAGGGGGGAAACCTCAACTTTCCTAATAAGTCAAAGGCCAACGAGGTTCGCACAAAGAAAACCGAGAGAAACTTAAACGCTGGGAGAAAGAGTCAAAGACAGGGTAACAAACGAAGTCTAGTAACTGAATCAGAAGAAAAGTTCCTCAGGTAAACAGCACATATATTGGTCTGAAAAACACGCCAACGACAGAAAGGTGGCAGGAAACGTCGAGGGCGGATCTGTAGGGACAGAAAGCAGATTCGTGGTTGCCTGGAGCTGGCCTGAAACAGGAATTGACTGGAATCGACACAAGGCATCTTTTCGGTGTGACAGAAATGTTCTAAAGCTCCGTCGTGGTGGATGGTTGTAACTTGGTAAACTGACTAAAACTCTTTGGCTTGCACATCTTACACGGGTGAATTTAGTGATATGTAAATTACACTTCGACAAAGCTGGGGTTTTTTTAATAAGTAAAGGGAGATAAACGGATGAGCCTTCAAGACTCTATGAATTATTTCTGAACTAAAAAGAGCCCCGTCATTACTCCAAATCAATTAGCAAGACTGAAGCCTGGGGGTGCCTCAGTGCCAGGAATAAAGGCTAGAAAGATACTGGCTTTGAAGAAGATGAGATAAAGGGGAGAGAGAGGCCTCAGCCGCGCTTGGGACGGGCTTGCTTCCTGAGTGCGCTGCCAGCAGGTCCAGCGCACAGTCCAGTGGAAGCGGCCGAGAAGGAAGAGGCAGGAAAGGGGAGCGCTACAGGGCAGGACGCGGGGAGGTCTGAGCAGAAAGACAAACGCGGCGTATCTTTAGAAGGGGAAAAGCTCATCCTGTTGTGGGGTCGAGAAAGTCTTCACGGAGGAGGTGATGCTTACGAGTCGGTCCTGCCTCTTGCGGTGAACAGCACTGCTGTCAGGGTCCAGAGCGGCAGGAGGGGCCAGCAGGACAGGTGCCGGGCATGGATGTGCGTCCTGGAGGAGCAGTGCCGGGTCTGTGCTCACCAGGGCGAACAAAGGCTGGATTGTTGGAAAGTCTTGAGTGTATTTGGAGAACCAGCCCCCCTGTGGCCCAGGACTGGAGCTCAAGGCACGCACAGGGTTGGGCCGAGGCTGCCGCGGGATCGCGCTGGATCCAGGCAGGAGCTTTGCCCCTGGTCTCCCGCGGGAGAGCCCGAGGTGTCTGAGCAGAGGCCTGGGCCATCCGAAGCTGTGGTTCAGGACGATGGCCCTGCTGATGCAAAGCCTGCTGGTCATCTACCCTCTTCCTAGCATTTCACACATGACCAGCTCACCAAGATAACCAAGGTGCCCATCTGAACAGGACACGCTGACCAATGTCCCGGGCAGGACGAGCACAGTGGGTTGGGGGGCCCCACCTGGAACAGCTGTGCACTTCGGCCCCCTCCACATGGGCTGTCTGCACACTGAGAGTAGGTCTATTTGTCCCAACCCTATTTATTCTAGTTGTACCAGTGATTTTATTTACGTAATTTAATTATTATGGAAACCAATGAAATAGCGCAGAGAGAGAGACAGATTGTTTCCTCAAAAGCCACTCTGAATGGTTTGAAAAGACTGGATGAAAGTGACCTGTTAAAATAGGGGATGGGGGAGGGATAAATTAGGAGTTGGGGATTAGCAGATACAAACTACTATATATAAAAGAGGTAAATAAGGTCCTACTGTATAGCACAGGGAACTATATCCAACGTCTTGTAATAAACCATAATGGAAAAGAATCTGAAAACACATATTACATACAAATATATATATATATATATAACTGAATCATTTTGCTGTACACCTGAAACTAACACAACATTGTAAATCAACTATACTTCAATTTTAAAAAATGCCCAAAGTAGCTCTAAATGATGAGGGGACCATTAGCAAACACGTGAAAGGATTCTGCAGGCAGTCTTCTTCGGAAGCACCTAAGTTCTCGCTCCTGTTTAAAGCTGGAAATCACGGAAGGTGTGTTACAGGTGTGGGAAGATGCCAAAGGGTTCCCGCCGACAGGTGCGCTCCAAGAAAATACCTTGGCTCTGTAACTGGACATCAGTGAATGAAAGCACTTAAACATTTTAGGTGAAAATAAAATGTTTAAAGTATATCTTTCATTTTTTAGGATTCCCCAATTTAACCAACTTTGTCAATGAATTGACCCAAACTGGTCCCAGGCGCTCAGCACAAGAGGGTGGGGCAAACATTACCAGCAGCCCAGCTTCAACCAGGAAGCCTCTGTGCTTTAGGTGAGAGATGCTGTGCCAGGTGGGGTCAGGGGAAGCCAGAGGAAATGAAAAGAAGTGGGTAGACGTGGGGACAAAGACAGTCACACGCTGGAGGAAAGGAGGCTGACGGAGGACAGGAGAGCCGATCTGGGTGTCGGGAGAGCACTGCAGTCGGCAGGAGTCAGACGCTAGAGGAAGCAGGGAAACAACTGCAGCGAGAGGAGTGGGCATCGCTCCGACAGATCCCACACGAACGCAGTGTGAGACCCAGGAGAGCCGGGGCTTCCCTTGTCTCGCTCGGGGCTGCGTCCCCGGCCCCTGGGAAGATGCCTGGAGCTCAGCGGACACGTTTGTTGAAGGAACGAACAGACGGACACAACACGTGCAGAACATCCACGAGACGCCGTGGGCAGCTGGAGGAGCGTTTCCGGAAGGCAGGTGCAAGTTGGGGCAGAGATGCAGGTTTGGAGTCATCAGGGACCTGGTGGTCCGAGGGGCTGGAGCAGGGTCTCCCACATGGAAGGAGACAAGAGAAGACATTGAGGAGGAGGTCTCTGAGCTTCATAGCAACCCCTCGAGGTCTGGGAAGGACGTTAGTGGGCTCTGATCCCATCGCCCTCCAACATCTCCAGCAAGGAGTTCAGCGTAGAACGAAACCTCCCCACCGATAACCAGGAGCTCTTTGTTTCCTGGGGCAGCACGCTTCCCTGAACTTCTGTGGCTGCTAGAACATTCTTCCACATATTCAGTCAAAACCTGGCCCTAATTTTACTGCTTGGAACCAAAAAAGAAAACTTTAACTTTGACTGAAAAAGGAATTGTTGACAAAGTGCAAGGAAGAAAAAAGCGTATCATCTTAGGAAAGCAGAGCTGGAAGAGCCTGGTCAAGACGCCCCAGAGTCCAAAGCAGGTGGATTTTATTTAATTGCCATAATTCCTAACTCGGAGATCCTGTTACGGAGGATGGTTTGAGAGGAAAAGCATGTTTTATAAAGATATCTACATTTTAGGCTCTGTTCTTGGTTTCTGAAAAAGGCCATTGCCTTTTGTGCTCCCTGCTTCCTGAGATGGGTGGGGTTAACTTCGTCTTACAGGCAACGAAACATGTGATGCTTCTCCAAACGGGAGAGTCTCATCCCACAGTGAGTAACGACGCCGATGGGAGAAAGGGGTGATCCCTAAGCAATCAGTGTGACGGTGGCCCAGGCAAACTCGAGGACGTGTGTAAAAAACTAAAGGACAGGACGCAGAGCCTTGCCTGACTATGAAGTTGGCAGAAACTTGTAAGAAAATGGTCTGGAAAGCTAATCCTGGAAAGGAGCTGAGGTTTGCTGAAAACAATTAAGGGCAAAAGCTCTGCCCCTTCTCCTGTCTTCCCGCACACACGTGCCCCCCAAAATGGTTTTGCCCTGCAGAGGGCAGACCAAACCTTAGTGAGAGGAAACTCAAGCCCAGGAAAACCACCTAAGGAGCGTAAATTTCCTGGCCCAGGGAAATGACAACCCCAAAAGCGGAGATAACTTTGAACGAGGTCATGAACGGCTCTCATAAGCACAGAGAGATGAGGGACGGGCCGGAGAGGAGTGAAGCACACCGCACACGTGGGAGGGTGCGGGCTGGGTTCCGGGGCTCACCACGCGCATGAGCACGTTCCATTCCCGCCACTGTCTGTGCGCAGAGAGGGAAGAGGACGCACACCTGCTTCTGCACACACTGGGAATCTCTAGAAGGATAGTGGAGGGCCAGTGCTCAACGAGGCGGACAGAGGGGTGGCAGCAAAGCTTCTCACTGTACCCTTTGCATTGTGAGCCACATGATTCTATGACCGATTCAAAAAATGAATATGATTTTAAAATTTTACCTGACCAAAGATTAGAATTTGATAGAACAGATTTTAAAAGGAATGGTTTGCAAGGGCCCAAAAGGAGCCCCAGGGGTGGCCGGGAGCCAGGATGGGTTAACTCGGAAAATGCACTGAGAATGAGGCAAACGGCAGAAGGACCCTTTCCACCTGCTTTCATTTGAAAGCCCACAGACGCAGCTACTCCAAGAGTGGGACAGGCGGCGTTGCTGGGGGATCCTTTCGCTTCAGGCCACACAGCTGGGGCACGGCGGGAAGGGCAGAACAAAGCCGCGTCTGTGCCCTCCTCTGCCACTTTTCTTCCAGCCTTCCGGCCGCTCCACTGCTGTCTGCAGGTCTTCTTTTCGGACCCTCCGCCATCAACCCCACACATAGTTCCTGACTTTAATACTCTGCACTTAGATGATCAAATATATGTTGATTTCACTTATTATTAATCTCTTGCGTTCAGGTTCCGAAACGAATTCCCACAGCATAAAGCCACCTCAGCTGGGCTGTCTTTTGGAACTGATCAAATGAGGATAAATATCCCCTCCAAGAGCGTTTAAGAAAATCTGAGCAAGATTCAGTTGAGGGAGGGGGGCGGCACGTATCAACAGGACACACTTCTACTCTATCTGTACTGTAATTTGCTTAGGAAAAATGCTTTCCTCAGTATTCACCTAATTTTTGATGTGGAAATCAATATGCAAACAAATAAAATTCAACGGCAAGCTTAATCATCCAAACTTTCAGGAAGAGAGAACAGAGCGCTGAGAATCTACTGTGCGTCGGCAGCCAGGAAAAGCAGCACAAGGGAGCAGGTCTGGTCATGTTTTCCAGAGAGCGATTTGAACATTTCAGAAGGTCATGGCCAAGTTCAGGGCCTGGAACTTGAATGTTCCATGAATTCAGTGGAAAGACCTCCGGCTTACCTTCCGTCCAACGTGACGGTTACCCAGAACCAGAAAAGCAGAACTTTCTTCTGGAACATAAAACTCATTCCACAGTGGGACCCACCGTTTCCTTCCCTTTTCTCCTCTTCCATAAAGAAGCCTGGGGTACGGGCGCCAGGCCACGTGGTTCTGACCACGAACCAGCTCACACTCACTCAAGGAGCAACACCCACGATCGTTCTCCTAGAAGAACGAATCATCCCATCCCTCCGTCCAGAAGCTAACCCTATTAAAGGCCATTAGTCACCATGCTCTCCCGGGAAGGGCAGTTGCAGTGGGAAATGTCCTCGACCTCCACCCACTGTACTGCAGTCATACTGAGCTCTACGACGGCCCCTGCCAAGCTTACTCACAGGCATCCTCAACATTTCAGCTAGCAGACACCAGCTGTCAACACAAACACATATTATCAATAGTATCACATCTCCATCCCTGAAGTTTATTGCTGTACTGTCACTCTGGCACGTAACCCAATACTCTCACCTGGTTTAAATTCACCGAAATCTAACAGTAATGCTGTGTTTCTGATTAAATACTGCAGAGAGAGAGTAAATGTATGAATTGTTTAAAAGAATAATAAAGGAGAGAACTGTTACCTAGGGGTGCTAGTGGGGCGTTCAGACATATAAGTTTTGCTTTATAAGATGCCTTTGCCGACTTCAGAAAATCGATCCCTTGTTTCCTTCAGATACCTAAAGGAGACTTGATTTTTGTACATTTCAGTCCCAGGGAGGTTGTGTGTTTCATCACTAGCTGGCTTCTTCTCATCCTCTCATCATGAATCAGGTTTCCCTCTCCCCTCTGGCTTCTAGAAACTCCTCGCCAAACTAGCAATCAGTGCACTTTCCTTCTAGCTTTTGGTTTTTCTATTTCCACCCCCCCCACATTTTTATATTTTTATTTTCTTGCATTTATCTCTATAAGACTTCTTAAATTCTTTCATACAAGAAAGGGTATAAATAAAAACATTAAAAATTCCACTCTCCCTTTTCTTAATGAGTGGTTCACAAAACGCTCTCCCAATCATCCACATTTTTAAAAAGTAAGTCTAGCTGGTGAATATGTTGACTGTCAGCTGGTCCACTTTCCACCTTCCGTTCATGATAAACGTTGGAATAGAGGGAAATTCCTCAGAAAAAAAAAAATCTTACAAAAATTAGGATAGAAGGGAAATTCCTCAACTTGATAAAGAGCACGTACAAAAACCCGAAAGCTAACATTATACTTAACGGTAGAAGACTGAATGCCTTCCCCCTAGCATTATGAACAAGGCAAGTATGTCCGCTCTCAGCACTTTTAGTCAACACAGTGTTGGAATTTCTAGACAGTGCAACAAGGCAAGAAAGGGAAATAAAAGGCATACAGATCAGAAATGAAGAATTAAAACTGTTCCTACTTGTAGATGACATGATTGTCTACATAGAAAATCCCAAGGAATCTAGAGGAAAAAAATCTCCGATAACTAATAAGTGAGTTCAGCAAGTTTGCAAGATACAAGATAAACATAAAAAATCAACTGTATTTCAATATTCTAGCAATGAACACCAAAATTAGAAATACAGTAACATAATACTTACAATTGCTAAAAAAAAGAAATAGGTTTAAATCTAGCAAAATAGGTATAGGATTTGTATGCTAAAAACTATAAAATGCTGATGAAGGAAATCAAAGGAGATCTAAATAAATGTTTGTGTATTGGAAGACTCAACACAGTAAAGATGTCTATTCCCAGAAGACTTTTTGTGTGTACGTAGATGAGATAATTCTAAAATTTATATAGAAAGTCAAAGGAACAAGACTAGATAAAACAACTTTGGAAAAGAAGAATAATGTTGGGTTTTCCCCGGTGGTGCAGTGGTTAAGAATCCACCTGCCAATGCAGGGGACACAGGTTCGAGCCCTGGTCCAGGAAGATCCCACATGCTGAGGAGCAACTAAGCCCGTGCACCACAACTACTGAGCCTGCACTCTAGAGCCCACGAGCTGCAACTACTGAGCCCACGTGCTACAACTACTGAAGACTGCGCACCTAGAGCCCGTGCTCCGCAACAAGAGAAACCACCGCAATGAGAAGCCTGCACACTGCAACGAAGAGTAGCCCCGCTTGCCGCAACTAGAGAAAGCCCGCGCACAGCAACAAAGACCCAATGCAGCCAAAAATAAATAATAAATTAAATAAATAATTTTTTTTTTTAAAGTTGCAAAAAAAAAGATGTGCTTCAACATCATTAGCCATCAGGGAAATGCAAATTAAAACTAGAGTGAAATACCACCACACACCTATTAGCATGGCTGTGGAGAAATTGGATCACTCACACATTGCTGGCGTGACTATAAAATGGTGCAGCCACTCTGGAAACACATTTTGTCAATTTCTTAAAAAACTAAACATGCAACTACCATACAATCCAACAATTGCACTCCTGGGCATTTGTCCCAGAGAAATGCTTCCACAAAATGTCCACATAAAAACCTGTACAGCTTTATTCATGATAATGTTTGTAACAGCTTTGTTCATGATAGCAAAACACTAGACACAACCCAGACTTGTGGGTGAATAAACTGTGGTACACCCACACCATGAAATACTATGAAGAAAGTAAAAAGGAATAAACTTTTGATATACACAACAACCTGGATTAATATCCAGAGAATTATGCTGAATGAAAAAAGACAGTCCCAAAAGCTTACATACTGTATGATTCCATTTGTATAACATTCTTGAAATAGCAAAACTATGGAAATGGAAAACAGATTAGTGGTTGCCAGGGGTTATGGAGGGGGTGGGGAACGAGAGAAGTGAGTGTGGCTGTAAAAGGACCACGGGAGGGATCCTGGTGGTGATGGAGATGCTCTATAACCAGACTGTGTCAATGTTGCTCTCCAGTTGTGACATTGTACTAGCATTTTGCAAAATGGTACCGTTCGGGATAACCGGTAAAAGGGACAAGGGAATCTCATACCTTGCTACTGCATGTGAATCTACAATTACTGCAAACTTAAAGGTAATTAAAAAAAAAAAAAAACATGTGAAATACATTTTCAACTATTATATTGACTTTAATTTATATTTTGATGAAAATTTATATAAAAACTATACACTTTGAATACCATTACATTTTTTAAAAAATCTTTGAGAATCATTCAAAATCATGAAGTGATAGAAATTAGAAAATACTAACATAAACTCAGGGGGAAAAAGGCTTAGCAGAAAAAAAGAATAAAATTTGCCACACAAAATTCATACCTTACTGATAAAAACAATGAAAATGAGCCAGAAAATTATTTTCATCAAATCCACAACCTAACAGATCATCCAAAATCCCTGATCCTTCATAGGCTACTTAATTACACTGATCAGAACCTTGCCAATAAACAGTGGGCCCTTATTTGCCTCCTTGCCCCAGGCCCTACAAATGTCAGGGGTGTGCCTGCTTCTTGCAGCCCTCTCCCCTTTCTTAGGATACCCAGCATTCGGGAAGTGAAAAAAAAAAAACTGTTTATAATGATCTGAGTCCAGAATCTAACACTATTTTACACAGAAACACAAGGAGAGTTTTTACACTTTATTAGACACTGAATTTTCTAGAAATGCAGCTAACATGTAAATCAAGGGAAGCCAGCACTTTGCATTATTCAAAGTTTACCCTGAGTCTCAGCGTGAGAGAAAGTCACCAGCGTGGACACCACCCCGGGACATGACAGGACAGATTTCCCTCTGAAGATGGACGATTCTAAAAAATCACTAGATCTATATGGAAAGTCTCAGCAGTTCATAAAAGGGGAATCATCTGAGAAATCCAGATAAATATGTACCTATGAAACAAAGTTATTGGAAGAAATAGGAAATTTTTTAAAAAATCTCTAATTTGCCTCCTCATTGAAATTCAAGGAGCTTTTATAGCTATGAAGATAGAGCAAGAAGTCATAAAGAAGAAACAATTTGAGATCAGAGAAATTATACTAAAGATTAAAGACACAATAGTTGAATTCAAGTAAAGAAACAAAGCAAAGCATATTAGATGATAAACTTTTAAAAATCAGAGGATGCATGAAAGTAATCAAAAGGATTAAAGAAATGTGTGATGTGGAAGACATACCCAGGAGACCAAATATACACATATTTGGATTTCCTGAAGGAGATGCCAGGGTAAAAAGAAAATCAATAATTAAAGTAATAACAGAATGCCTTGAGGGCATTTAATAAATCTACCACCCAATCCTAGTAACTGAGCAAAAGAGGAAAGGAAGAACTGAACCTGCAAAACAATATCTCAAGCCAACTCTCTGTATCTGATTTACTGGGGAAACATCAAAAGCAATCACAGTGGGCTTCCCTGGTGGTTCAGTAGTTAAGAATCCGCCTGCCAATGCAGGGGACACAGGTTCAAGCCCTGGTCCGGGAAGATCCCACATGCTGAGGAGCAACTAAGCCCGTGCGCTACAACTACTGAGCCTGCGCTCTAGAGCCTGCGAGCCGCAACTACTGAAGCCCGCGAGCCACACCTACTGAAGCTTGTGTGCCTAGAGCCCGTGCTCCACAACAAGAGAAGCCACTGCAATGAGAAGCCCATGCACCGCAACAAAGAGTAGCCCCAGCTCACCGCAACTACAGAAAGCCCACCCGCAGCAATGAAGACCCAACACAGCCAAAAATAAAATAAATAAATTTATAAAGTTAAAAAAAAAGCAACCACAGTAAAATGAGAACAAGGACGTCACTAGCACTGAGCACAACTCGGGTCTCACTCACGATACAGCAGGAATCAGAGAGAAAAGACACAGCTACGGATGGAGACAAAAGGCACTGTTATCGCAGCTGATTGAATCCTTCACTTGGAAAACACATGAGAATCCACTGAAAACCATCAGTACCAGGAAGGGAAGGAGTCAGTTATGAATTAAATAGTTTAAAAATAGCTAATTAAAAAAAAATACAAGTGCTCACTTCAGCAGCGCATTCTAAACTTGGAAGGACACAGAGCAGATTAGCGTGGAGGATGACATGCAAGTTCATGAAGTTTTCCATGTTAAAAAAGAAGAAAAAGAAAGAAAATACAATGACTAAGGAATCCCATCCACGCAAGCAGGAAAAGTATAAACCTAGGCATAAACTCAACAAACAGAAGGGGCCGGAGGAAGAGCCGGGGGCAGGAGGAGGGGGAAGGGGAGGGGGACGGGGAGGGGGGAGGGGGGAGGACGGGGGCAATAAGCGGACATTAGGGAAAAACGAAAATGAAAACTCAGAGAACTGGAGAGGCAGCACATTTCTGGATGGAAAGACTTGGCAGAAACATCAGTGTTCCTGGGGAGCAGGGAGAGCGCCCCCCTCGGAACCACTGGAAAGCCGGGAGGCCCGGGGAGGACCCCGGAAAGCCGCCAAGTCCTGATGACCCCTGGGAAATACAGGGCCGTGAAACCACCAGGTACCACCTCAGAACCCAGGACTTGATAATACCAGCACCAAGTTCAAACCCTCCTCACACCGGGCTCACCCCAGACTCCGCCTGAAGTTAAAGCTCGTTCCTGGTCTTTCTGGTCTGTCCGATGGCGGAGGGATATAGAATATGTAGTGTTTACATACGATGGACTATTATTCAGCCTTGAAAAGTCTCTCTCCTGGGGTCTGGCCATAGCCTCTCATCTGGTCTCCCCTGTCCATGCGTCCAGTCTGCACAGGCAGCCAAAGGGCTCCTTCCAAAATGAGGTCGGGGCACTCACCCCTCTTTCTCTCAGTCCCCGGCCCCCTGCCCTCTGCCCTCCTCCGCCACTGCTGTCCCCCTCCCCCCCTCGGCCGCAGCCAAGTCCGTTCACGGAGCTCCATGTCCTGCTCCCCGATGTCTCTCTGTTGCCTAGGGCAGTGCCGAGCACACAGTAGGCACTCGAAAATATTTGTTGACCTAATGAATGCCAGGAGGACTGCTGGTCAGAGCGGGGACTCCCAGCGCAGGGGTCAGTGTTTGGACGAGACTGCCATCTAGTGGCAGGACCGCCTTGCAGCTTTGGGGGCGCTCAGTATCTCGTGGGGGCTGAGATGCGCGGTTATGGGGTACCAGGGAGGACAAATGCCTAGCACAAGGGGCCACCCCATTCTCTAAGCTCCACGCCCATCGGATAAGACCAGGTCTGCACCACGGGCACCGGAGGGAGAAAAGGAAGAAAGAAGCAGGTGTGTCCGGCTGTACCGCAGAGATGTTAATAATACTGATGCAGAATCAGTTAGGAGGAGCCCGTGTTGAGTGTGGAAATAGGGCGGGCGTGGGCGAGACAAAGCCACGCTCGTTTGACCTCTCTGAAGCCCCCTGATCTGGATGAAACACCGCCTTCTCCTGGAGGCTGCTGGGAGGACGAATGAGGCCAGCACCTCGGGGGCACCAGCTGGGGCTGGACCCCGAGCGCCCGTCCACACCCCTGCGGCTGCTGCAGTTACTGCAGACGGCAGCAGGGCCCCGGGGATGCTGGGGCCTGGACACCAGAACCCGGAGACAGTCCAGCCCCTTCACGCAGCTCCCCCAGCACCTGGGTTAGACTGTGTGTTAGCAGCAGATGCAAGCGTGAGCAATCATACAATCATTATTACCTAAAGAGTGAGCATTTTCTCCTGTTCTACGTTTGAGGGCTCCTCCTTGAGGACAGATCAATTCCCAGGAAAGGGTGCAATACAGGCTGATCACAGGTTTAACCACTGTGAGTTTAAAACCACAACACTGTATCATAATTTCACAGTGAGATCCCTTCCAAATTTAATATATTTGAAAGAAAACACAGATTATACCATACCACGCATTACCAAAAACAAAAAACAAAAAAAAAAGTGTCCTAAAGCCAAAAGTTCAAAAACTAAGACTTGAGGGCCTTAAAAAGATTTCTGTCCCCTAAGGTCTATAAATAATTTATAATTACATCTTTCCTTTAAGAGGAAATGAACTACATACTGCTAGCATTTTCCTTATTTTCTTTAGTTTTATATTATTCTTCACAGCTGAATCTATAGAGAATGGTTGTGAGTCCAGTGAGGTGCCGTTTCTAACACACTAAATCACCTCCCTCTTTGACTCAAGAGGACTGAGATTTAAAAACCCACACTTATTACTAGTGCCAACACTCTCGTTACCCCGGTTTTCGTGCTCGTAAAATAAAGACAAAGTGTGATCCAATATTCACACGAACAACTAACACGACTGCATAATTGCAGGGGTGCTGGCACCTGCAACAGAGACACACCGGCTGACAGGCAGCATGGCCACGCCGGCCACTGCTTCTAACCGTGGGCTCATCAGCTGATGCACGGGTCCAAATTCACCAGGAACGAGGCAGTTTGGGGATACATGACAATGTACAAAAGTGCCAGCTGTCCAAAAGCTGATATGAAAATGTTAAGGACAACCTGCACTTCAAAACAAAAGGTCCAGAGACAAATGCAGTTTTCTAATTCAACTCGATAAGGTCAAAGGATATAATTTCATTACAATCAAGTAGACGGCAAACTGAATTTGAATGAAAACTATAGGAATAGAAGTGCATCTTACATTCCAATAGCCCGTTACAGTTTACAAAGCATTCACAGACCTTTGCTGTGACTTCATTGTGCCGTAGATCTGTAGGTATTTCCTCAAGGGAACAAGTAAGGAAACTAAAGTCCATGGGGTGTGGGAACCAGTAAAACCAAGGTCTTTCTCTAGAATCCTGAACAAAGGGAGCACGTGCTGGGATCAAGCAGTTAAATAATTTACCAAAGAATGGTTAAGACACACTAAAAAGCAAGTGGAAGAGGAAGGATTTGGCTAAGGCAAAAAAAACCAAAGTTTAGGTTATGATTTGTATTTACTCTGTTTTTAATTTTTTAAAGCAATGTCTGCATGTGTTTTTAAAATTTTTAAACAGTATAGAAAGATCTAACATGAAAAGTCTCCTTCCTCCACCACTTCTTTTGTTTTTAAGTGTCTTTTTTTTCTTTTTTTTTTTTTAATTTATTTTTGGCTGCCTTGGGTCTTCGCTGCTGCGCGCGGGCTTTCTCTAGTTGTGGCACGCGGGGGCTACTCTTCGTCGCGGTGCGCGGGATTCTCATTGCAGTGGCTTCTCTTGTTGTGGAGCACAGGCTCTAGGTGCCAGGCTTCAGTAGTTGTGGCTCACAGGCTCTAGAGCACAGGCTCAGTAGTTGTGGCAGACGGGCTTAGTTGCTCCACGGCATGTGGGATCCTCCCCGAACAGGGCTCGAACCCGTGTCCCCTGCACTGGCAGGCGGATTCTTAACCACTGTGCCACCAGGGAAGTCCCTCCCCCACCACTTTCAATTCTGGTAACTCTCCTCAAAGATAACATCCCTACATCCTCCCAGAAAAAAAGTTATGATTTCAAAAATTATATTAACATCTATTTAAAAATCAAAACCAATGAGGTCAGACTAGATGCACCATGTTATTTTCCCCACTTAGTAATGATCTTTCCCCGTCCGTACAGACAAATCTGTGTCAGTTTCCATGGCTGCATACTGTTCTGCTGTACCAAAATCTCATTCTGCAATCAGCACTGGGCTGATACACACTTAGGTATTTCCAGTATTTTACTGTTACAATAATGCCACAACCGAACATCTTGTCCATATATATCGGCATCCTTTTTCAAGTATATCAGTAACGCTAAATGCTAAGCAGTAGAAATCCTTGGTGAAAGATTATATGTATTTCAAATGCAGATAGATTTTACCAGATTGTCCTTGTCATCAGCTATATGTGGTGTGTCCTTTCACCCTTAATAACATCAGAAATTATCAATCATTTTAATGTTTTGGTTTTTATTTTTAACTTATTTTGGCTGTGCCACACAGCATGTGGGATCTTAGTTCCCCGACCAGGGATCAAACCCGTGCCCCCTGCAGTGGAAGCGTGGAGTCCTAACCACTGGACCACCAGGGAATTCCCTCTATCATTTTAATTTTTACTAATCTGTTAGGGGAAATTGTATATTGTAATTATTGCTCTGATTTACATTCCTTTACCTCTAAGTGAGACTTGGCATCTTTCTAGTGGCTATCTGTATTTCCATTTTACGTGAACTACTCTTTTTTCTTTTTTACTATTTTTCTTTTTCTTATTGATTTATACAAACTGTAAACAAGTGCCCTTTGTTACATGTTTTGCAAATAATTTCCTCTTTTTACGAAGGAGTGTTTAATACTTATGTGATTTTTCACCATTTCCTCTATGGTTCCTGTGTTTGTTCCTACTTAGAAAGGCCCTTCCAAGGCCGAGACTACAAGTTGATTCTCTCATGTTTCCTCTTTGTACTTTCATGGTTTCACTTTTTAAAATTTAATCTCTAATTCACTTGGAATTTGTTTTGAGCAGAGGAGTGAGATAGGGATCCAGCTTTATTTTTTCCTAAAAATCCAATCAGTTGTTATTTTTGAGTGAATTATCCGCCTTGATATAAAATGCCGCCTTTATCCTACATGAAATCCTCCAGTGTATTCTGGACTGTCTCCACTGTTCCACTGAAGAGGTTAGTCCCTCGATCACTAATTTTTCAGAAATTTCCTGGTTATTCTTCTACAGTATTTATTCTTCTAGATCAGGGTTTTATCCACACCGGCACTATTGACATTTTGGGCAGGAAGTCCTGTGCTTTGTAGGATATTTAGCAGCATTTCTGACCTCTACCCACTAGATGTCAGTATCACCCCTCTAGTGATGACAACCAAAAAATGTCTGCAGACTTTGCCAGTCGTTCCATGGGTTGGGGTGCAGGGCAAAATCGCCCGCAGTTGAGAACCCCTGTTTTAGATAAACCCAGTATCATTTTATCAGTGCTTCTACTCTCAAATTCCCACTGTTATTTTAATTGTGATGAAAATGAATTCATAGAATAATTTAGACATCTTTGTTTTATTTAACATAGTATACTGACTAAATTTAATCTTTTTTTTTTTTTTTTGGCTGTGTTGGGTCTTTGTTGCTGCCTGCAGGCTTTCTCTAGTTGCAGCGAGCTGGGGCTTCTCTTATTGCGGAGCACGGGCTATACGCACGTGGGTTTCAGTAGTTGTGGCGCATGGGGTTGGTAGTTGTGGCTCACAGGCTCTAGAGCGTAGGCTCGGTAGTTGTGGCACACGGGCTTAAGTTGCTCCGCGGCATGTGGGATCTTCCCGGACCAGGGCTCGAACCCATGTCCCCTGCATTGGCAGGCAGATTTTTAACAATTGTGCCACCAGGGAAGTCCCTAAATTTAATCTATATTATATTTAGTCTTCTTATCCAAGAACCATGTGTATTTATATCTTCTTTTATGTCCTTTAAAAGGGTTTTAAGAGTTTTTAAAATAGAGGCTCTGGTAATATTAAGCTTATTACTAGGTATTTTACCTCTTTTGTTCCTTCATAAATGGGATCATTTCTTACTATCTTTTCTAACTAGTCACTGATAAGAAAACTATTGATATTTTATATTCTATAACCAGCCACACACTGAACTCTTATCGTATCTAATAGATTTTCAGGACATGCTAAGTTTTTTCTCATGATACAACTCTCAGGAAATTCTAAGCATTTTTCTAAACATACAGCGGTATTATCTGCATAAAATCATCATCTTGTATCCTCATTTCCAACATGAATACACTCCTATAGCTCTCCTGTCGCACTGCCTAGGTTAATACTTGCAGAAAAATTTGGTGGTGGGCAACCTTGAATCATTCTTGATTTTAATGGAAACACTTCTAGGATTTCACCATTAGGCATAGTGCGGGCTTTGGCTTGAGATACATATATTTCATATCACTAAAGAAGTACCCATACACTTGTAGTCTACCAAGAGTTTGGGTTTTTTTTGTTGTTTTTTGTTTTGTTTGTTTATTTATTTATTTTTGGCTGTGTTGGGTCTTCGTTTCTCCGCGAGGGCTTTCTCTAGTTGCTGCAAGCGGGGGCCACTCTTCATCGCGGTGCGCGGGCCTCTCACTGTCGTGGCCTCTCCTGCTGTAGAGCACAGGCTCCAGACGCGCAGGCTCAGTAGTTGTGGTGCACGGGCCCAGTTGCTCCACGGCATGTGGGATCCTCCCAGACCAGGGTTCGAACCCATGTCCCCTGCATTGGCAGGCAGATTCTCAACCACTGCGCCACCAGGGAAGCCCCCAAGAGTTTGTTTTTAAATCAGAAAGAGCGTTAATTTTGTCAAAGGCATCTTCCATCTCTATCGGGATGACCATATGGTTTTTCTTTTTTAGTCTATTAATATTGTATGATGGATTATATTCCCAAATCTCCTATTAAGCCATTCTTGGATGGCGTAAATCCACTTGGTTGTGATGTGCACTATTGTTCTTTTAATTTCTTGTTAAATCCTACTTGCTAATATTTTCATCTCCCATTTTTGCATCAGTATTTGAGAGTGAGGTCAGTCTGTTAGTTTTTTAGTGGTGCTTTGTTAACTCATTTATTTGTTTATTTATTTATTTATTTTTGGCTGTGTTGGGTCTTCGTTGCTATGCGGGCTTTCTCTAGTTGCATCGAGCGGGGGCTACTCTTCGTTGCGGTGCGCGGGCTTCCCATTGTGGTGGCTTCTCTTGCTGCGGAGCACAGGCTCTAGGCGTGCAGGCTTCAGAAGTTGTGGCATGCGGGCTCAGTAGTTGTGTTGCGCAGGCTCTAGAACACAGGCTCAGTAGTTGTGGCACGCGGGTTTAGTTGCTCCGCGGCATGTGGGATCTTCCCGGACCGGGGCTGAAACCCATGTCCCCTGCATTGGCAGGTGGATTCTTAACCACTGCACCACCAGGGAAGTCCCTTTGTTAACTTTTAGAATCAGTCTTAGGCTGCCTTGATGAAAATAAGTTGTACTTTCATATGCTGTATTTTACAAACCAAATGTGGGGACTTCCCTGGTGGTCCAGTGGTTAAGAATCCTCCTTCGAATGCAGGGGACACAGGTTCGATCCCTGGTGGTGGAACTACGACCCACATGCTACGGGGCAACTAAGCCCATGAGCCACAACTAGAGAGCCCAAGTGCCGCAAACTACAGAGCCCACGCACCACAACCAGAGAGAGAAAAACCTGCACACCACAACTAGAGAGAAGCCCACGTGCCACGATGAAGAGACCGCACACTGCAACGAAAGATCCCGCATGCCTCAGGGAAGATCCCACATGCCGCAATTAAGACCCGACGCAGCCAAAAAAATAATAAAAGAAAATAAATCAATAAAAATTTTAAAAAATAATGAAGTGTCAAGTTTAAAAAAAAAAAGTAAAACCATTATGTAGAAACACAAGGCCATTCCCCTGCATCCTAGAAAAAAAAGCCACATATATTCTTCACAGATTCAACATTTTGAAAACTAAATAAATTAAAATACACCTTTGGAAAGCTAATCTGGATTGTGATATTTTATGTAACAGTGCAAAAGTCACAAGTAGCCTACCATTCACCTCCTGTTATAAATGAGTAATGTCATATTTCAGCTGTGTTCCCACCTTAGACAATTGAGCAGTACATTACTATTATTAATTGAGCTGCATTGTGAGTTAGACCACGGAAAACTTAGCTTTCTTATCTATGTGCTGCAAAAGAAAATGAAATACATTCTCCGATGTTTTAAGTTTCCTATACTCTGGACTCAAATATAATGGTTTAAAAAAAACCTTTTCGAAAGAATGAAATTAGAACACTCCCTCACACCACACACAAAAATAAACTCAAAATGGATTAGAGACCTAAATGTAAGACTGGACACTATAAAACTCTTAGAGGAAAACATAGGAAGAACACTCTTTGACATAAATCACAGCAAGATCTTTTTTGATCCACCTCCTAGAGTAACGGAAATAAAAACAAAAATAAACAAATGGGACCTAAATGAAACTTAAAAGCTTTGCAAAGCAAAGGAAACTACAAACAAGACAAAAAGACAACCCTCAGAATGGGAGAAAATATTTGCAAACGAATCAACGGACAAAGGATTAATCTCCAAAATATATAAACAGCTCATGCAGCTCAATATTATCCAAAAATGGGCAGAAGACCTAAATAGACATTTCTCCAAAGAAGACATACAGATGGCCAAGAAGCACATGAAAAGCTGCTCAACATCACTAATTATTAGAGAAATGCAAATCAAAACTACAATGAGGTATCACCTCACACTGGTCAGAATGGGCATCATAAGAAAATCTACAAACAACAAATGCTGGAGAGGGTGTAGAGAAAAGGGAACCTTCTTGCACTGTTGGTGGGAATGTAAATTGATACAGCCACTATGGAGAACAGTATGGAGGTTCCTTTGAAAACTAAAAATAGAATTACCATATGACCCAGCAATCCCACTCCCGGGCATATACCCTGAGAAAACCATAATTCAAAAAGACACACGCACCCCTATGGTCATTGCAGCACTATTTACAATAGCCAGGTTATGGAAGCAACCTAAATGCCCATCGACAGATGAATGGGTAAAGAAGTTGTGGTACATATATACAATGGAATATTACTCAGCCATAAAAAGGAACAAAATTGGGTCATTTGTAGAGATGTGGATGGATCTAGAGACTGTCATACAGAGTGAAGTAAGTCAGAAAGAGAAAAACAAATATCGTATATTAACGCACATATGTGGAACCTAGAAAAATGGTACAGATGAACTGGTTTGCAGGGCAGAAATAGAGACACAGATGTAGAGAACAAATGTTTGGACACCAAGGGGGGAAAGTGGAGGGGGGTTGGTGGTGGTGGGATGAATTGGGAGATTGGGATTGACAAATATACAATAATATGTACAAAATCGATAACTAATAAGAACATGCTGTATAAAAAAATAAAATTCTAAAAAAAAAAAAAGATATGCAAAGATATAAAATGCCATTTTTCTCGATATTATTTTTTGTTTTTGAAAATTTTTCATAAAGATATGGTAGTTATGTTAACATGTAATGGGTTTATTTTTATTTCTGTTATTTTTAAATGAATTAATAAATCAATATTTTTAAAACTTAAAAAAAAAAAAACACCTTTTCGGTTTCTCAAAAAGAACTAGTCACACTGAGAAAGCCCAGGGGTTCCGGAGGCCACTGGTATCTAGACGACTCTGAGCAGCCTTCCGAGAGGATGTTCCGGCTTCCACAGGGCCCAGGATGGATGCTGTGCCCCTGCCTGTGCCAGGGACCTATGCACTGACTCGCTCATCTGACACGCGGAGCACCACGAAGACACCAAGACAGCCCCAGGGCCTGCACCACCCAGCCTGGATCTCCAGGGACGCAACACGTGCTAGGTGATGGACAACCAGAGGGACCGGGGAAGCACAGGCCTCCCCACGGCCTCTCTGTTTCCTTTTGTGGATCATCCCATCTCCTGTTGTGGGAAGTTGTCGCCTGAACCAGTCCTCACTCAGAGTAAGTGCTCGGTACGTATCTGATGGGGAAGGAGGCCTGAATGCCCGAGGTGCTTTCAAATGCACAAGAAAAGGCCCACCTGGGTCCCTCTGACCTGGCTCCCTCCTGCCTGGGTCCCTCCCACCTGCGCCCCCCCACCTGGGTCCCTCCCACCTGTCCCCCCCGCACCCGCCTGAACCCCTCCTCCCTGAGTCCCTCCCACCTGCCCCCCCCTCGGGCCCTCCTACCTGGGGGGCCCCTCAGGCGGCTCTCTGCGAGTTCGGAGACGGCCCCGGACGTGGACGTCTTTTTCAGCCGAGCTGCCCCAGAAGCGGCGGCACCTCCTGGCTTGTTGAGCGTGTCCTCACTGCTGGCCCGCTTGAGCTGGGAGAGAGGTGGATGGAGAGAGAGAGGGTGAAGAGACGCGTTTTCGGGCTGGAGCGCTATAACCCAGGAAAGCACCGAGCAGGCCCGCCTGCCCAGCAGCTGAGGGGCAGCGATGGCACCTTGAGTAGCAGGAAGGCGCGGAGGGAAAAGCGCAAAGCACACAAACCCGCGATGCCCTCCCAGGGCACAGTGTGATCCCCCATCACTGTTTCAGAGATCGGTATAAGGCTGCGGGTGGTTACTACCCATCGTTCACACGTCAAATAATGAGGTTTTCTTTTAAAAAAAGTTAAAAGGCTGGGAACTGATGAAGAAAGAACTGTGTGGTACACAGAAGTCAGGATAGGGCAACGCACAAGAAATGCAAAGACTATAAAAAGCAGCACAAACACATACGTCTGGAGGAAGCAGGGGGAAGAGATACAAAGATCTGAGCATCCACGTGTGCGCACCCCAAGCACTCCCGTGCCCCCAAACACACACCGCCTCCGAAGGGAGAAGAGGGACTTTTGTGGGGGCCAGAAGAAGGCTGTTAGGGACCCTTGGCTCCTTTTCTGCCTTCTTCCCTGGCATGGGAGGTGCAGAACAAATATTTGTTGAAAGGTACTGAAGCGTAAGGGGGGGACCCCGCCCCGAAATGAGCTCACGCGCTGGCCCAGGTAAATTACGCTCAAGGTGAAAGAGAAAACCCACAAATAAGTTCTCTCAACCAGTGTGAGTCTCCGCTAAAGAACACTAATTGTTCCAGAAGATGGAGGCAGGCAGATGCCACCACAAACGCGCCTGACATCCTGGGAACCAGCGTGAAAACGCCCTCAAATCAACCGGGACGTGGAAGCAGCAGCCTGGCCCACCACATCGGCCAAGGGCCCTGCTCCATCCCGCTTTGCTGGCTCTGGGGTCACGTACTGAAGGTTAGGGGTCTAGATATTTGCACAATGCAAAAAAAGCACGTCCACCTTTGCAGCATTTAGATTTCAGGGTGTTGCGACATATCCCTCAGAATGGCTTGAAAGAGAAGAGAAATACCAAGTGCTGGTGAGGTTGGGGGGCAACTGGAACACTCCCCGTCTGCTGGTGGGACTGTAAACTGGTCAGCGCTTTGGAAAACAAGGAGGATTCACTAAAGCTAAATATTTGCACCCTGTGATCCAGCAAACACACTCAAGCTCTACACGCTCCTGAAAAGAATGTTCGTAGCAGCTTTATTTAGTACAGCCGAACCTAGAACAACCCAAATGTTCTTCAACAGAAGGGGTAAATTAAATAGTGGTGCAGTATACAATGGAAACCACGCAGCAATTTAAAAAAAGAGTTACCGACACAGTAATGAATGGGTGGGTCTCACATTCATTATGCTAAGTGAAAGAAACCAGACACAAAAGAGTATATTATGCCTGGTTCCATGTAAGTGAAGTTTAAGAATGGACAAAACCAAATGATGGTGACAGAAGTCAAAACAGTGGTTCCCTCTGGGGGAGTTACGGACTGGGAAGGAAACTTCTTGGGTGCTGGCATGTTCTACATCTTGCCTGGGTGATGGTGACACAGATATAAGCACACGTAAAAATTCAATGGGCTGCACAGCTAAGACTGAGATTAATGCACTTTATATGCTGTTTTGTAAGTATGTTGTGCCTCACTAAAAAAGAAAGAAAACTGGAGGATGGGTTAAACCAGGGGCAAAGCCCTGGTGCCACCCTGCCAATTGCTCGTCTAGGGTTTTCCCTCATTGTTATTTTTGATCGTGGTAAAATATACATAACATAAAATTTATCATTTTAACCATTTCAAGTGTACAGTTCAGTGGCCTTAAGTACATTACATGGTTGTACAACCATCACCACCATTCAGAACTTTTCCATCTTCCCAAACTGAAACTCTACTCCTTAAACACTAACTCCCCACAGCCTACATTTTTAAAAAGGTGGTAAAAGTCTAAATATTAGCCAAGCAATCCTAGTCAAGATCTTTAACAAATGATTAATGTTTAAAACAACCAGTTAACATTGACAGGATAATCTGCGTGCACACGCTTGCAGTTTACTGGATGTAAATGTAACCACACTGAACAGCCAACAGCATAGGCCACCGCAGCTTAACAAAAGGGATGAAATACGACAAGGGTTGACGCAGAAATACCTCAACTGCCTTCTTACACGGACCCCATGATTGTTTTCCTACCTCCCATTTCAGAATAATAAGGGTCCCTGCCCCCAAGCTCTCCAGCCTCTCAAATTATCCGCCAGGTCATCAGTGTAACAAGTATTTAGTACTGAACGACAATAGCTCAGGATGTCAGCACCATTTCCTCAACAGAAAAGAACTATTGTTCACTCTGCCTAGAAGCGTGCCAGGGGCTTCCTGGGTCCCCACAGGGAAATCAATTCTGATTTTAGACTTTGAAAACACCTCAGAGGAAACACGGAAGGGAATTCTTAACGTAATTTTGCAAATGATATGCTCACGGTTCTGCTTTCCTCTGTCTGGTTCTCCGACATTCCTAAAATCAGTAAGTCTGACGCAAAGAAGCGCGGAATTATCAAACTCTGCAGCAAAGGCCCAGAGAGCCAAGGCTGGGTCTGCAAACCAGGACAGGGCATCCACCAAATGAGAGGTCCCCCACCGGGCCAGAAGTGAACCGGCCTCCAGCCATCCCACCCTGGCCCCCATCCCCGCCCGCCCCGGGGCATGGTCTCGGGTACAGCTTGCCCCCGGCCCCTTCCCATAGAGCTTGGTTCTTGGTGAGATGGCGGGCGAGGCAACAGAAGGCAGGGGTGGCAGGTGGGAGGTCTCTGCCCCAGGCTCAGGGCTGGAGGGTCTCCAGTGGGGATTTAGCAGTGCGTAGATGCTGTAGCTGAGGGTCTGCTTTTGTTCACAGGGGCGGCGATGCAAAAGAGGACTTGGGATGTGGGATTTCCACATATGAGGTGCCCAGCAAACCCATGGGAAGCAGCCCACATAGTGGTTAAGGTGTGTGCCTGTGGCTCCAAGAGAGGCTGCTGGGGACAGACCCTGCCTCCGCCTCTTCCTACCTGTGTGATGGGGGGAGGTGCTGAGGGCTTCTCAATTCTAAAAGGGAGAAAATAATACACACACCTCTAGGTTTCTGACCCTAATTAAGAACATCAAATAAGAACAATAAATAGCAGCCATCACCATCATCACCATCACCATCATCACCATCACCATCATCACCATCATCACCATCACCATCACCATCATCACCATCATCACCATCACAATCACCATCATCACCATCATCACCATTACAACTGTGGGAACTCATCCAGAAACTTCCATCTTTGCTGTCTGAAAGCTTTCCTGGTGCTCCTTCCACGATGGTTCACTGGGCTGGTAGCCACGGCAGCACCTTCATACTCACAAACAAAAGTCTGGAACCAGAGCATGGGGTACTGTTATGTATTAGAAATCAGTGACTGATTGGCTGCTGGGCAAGTTATTAAATAGGGACTCAGTTTCCTCACCTAAAAAATAGAAGAATTTGATTCAATCATCTAAGATCCTTCTCACCTACTAAATCCTAGTTGTTATATTAGATTTTATTTACTTATTTAGGCTTAAAGAATTTGTTGGTCGGGCTTATTGCATATTGTATCAATGTAAAGCTTTTGCTCAAAGCACAGGTACTATAACGATATGACAACAACAATACCCCAGGCTCTGGGCTTATAAATAGGAGGGCGTGCCAGCCCCGTCATGATCCTAGACTAAGGCTGCACTCGCCACCCCCATCCGCTTACCACCAGCAGTGGCTGTCTCTGACCCTTCCTTCATCAGAAACACCGGCACTGCCAAGGCACCACGGTAAAAGCCAAGCGTTGTAGTGACTGACTTGATCTAACCTCGTTTCAAACACGGTGAATTTTGACTATTAATCCTAAGGCAGACTTTACATTCATTCCACAGACAATATGGAAATGCCGTGATTAATAATCTCGGGTCTGGATGAAACAACATTTCACACCAAAAGAATGTGATTCAGGGAGGTCCTGAGAAAACGCCCTTCTCCCCCACCCTTTGCTCTTTTGCCCCTTTTCCCCCATCCCTAAGGTGTCCTGTGGGATATGGGGACCATCTGAAATATCAGCTGCAGCTAATAGTTTAAAGGTTCAAGGGCGCTTCGGCCATTGAACAGCCTTTCATATCTGATTTCATCTGACTGCCTTCCGTCCAGATGTGAGAGCCAGGAAGAAGTGGGCCGGGAGAGTCGGGTCCCGGGGAAAGAACTGAGGCCATCCCTTCTGGGCACCATCATCCCAGGGAGCCCAGAGCAGCCCTATGCACATACCCTGGGGAAGAGAGAGAGAGAAAGGGGGAGCGGGGCAGGAGCAGAGACCCTGGGACTCCTCCCCTCTCACCACGACCCCTGGGGCTGCTCCCACCGTCCTGGACACTGTGATCCGGAAGGCCTACTGCAAGCTGGGCGTCCATCCTCAATACACACGGTGTACTTAGTCCACAGGGCCAGGCTGCACGCGTGTCAAAGCGGAGCAGGCAGGCCTGTGCTCTGAGTTAACGTCCAACAAAGGGGCTGGTTCCTGTGCAGTGACTCAGAAAACCAAGACGGGAGAGGCGGGTGGCCTCCGGGGAGAGAGGGAGCGGCACGTGGGACCAGGGCAGGACCCTCCAGATTCCCCAGGTCTGCAGCAGTGATAAGGACTCAGACTTGGTGAGCTGACAACGGGGACACCCATGTGCCTGCAGCCAGGGGAACCCTCCGGCTGGGGCTGCGCTGGGGAGAGCCCTCTGCGAGCAGGACCAGCGGAGGCACCTAGGGGAGGCGGAAGGAGGGCAAAGTCGAGTTCTTGCTTTGAAGACACGGAGGACGAGGCTGTTTGCAGGGTCGGGGGCAGAATTCAGGAAACGGACGGGAGCTGATGACACGGGGCAGCGTGGGTCCGTCTAGGTCCTTTACCCACAGGTTTCTTGTCATTCAAACCACAACTCTGCCGTGTTGGACATGAGAAAACTAACGTGAGATTAACTCACTCAAGGCTGTATGGGTGAGGCAGAGCGGGATTTAGGCCTGGCACCATGTTTCCAAGGGCTTTAACATTTCCGCTGGGCCAGAGACCAACAGGAGTCAGAGACTCTGGCCATACCTCATGGGGTGAGGGTGAATAAATGGGGCTGCAGGAAAGCCACATCACATGGGCGGCCCAGGTTGGTGACTAAGGGCATGGGCTCTAAGTCCAAACTTAGAATCCTGGGTTGGAATCTTGGCTCTGCCTCTTACTAGCTGTGTGACCTAGGGCAAATCGCTTTACCTCTCTGTGTTTTGGTTTCTTCACCTAAAAAACAGATCTAGCAATGGTACCTACCTCAGAGTGTAGCTTTGAGGCTTAAATGAGTTAGCCGTAGGACGTGCTTAGAATAACAGTGTCTGACACATAGCACGCTTTTAACAGATGCCGGCTGTAATCATAACCAACACAACTCGTCGTTATTATTTTTGTTTTTAAAGGAAAGCAAGAATGAGAAGGGACTGTTTTAGGAAAAGATTAAGGCAATGCAACGGGGATTCCAGAGGGCACAGTAGAACTTTTTAAAACAAGTCACTAACCTCCCTGGACCTCAGACTCTCCATCTTTTCATAACAACGTCCAGGAAACATTCATGGTGTGCGTGCTTATGAGGTACCAGGCACAGCCAAGGATAGCAGACACTTCACATGGCTATTGTGAGAAGTGGAAATGAAATATACAAAACACCTTGGCACAGGGCACCTGCTCCACACATGACAGCTGTTCCTGAAAGTTCTGTTGCTTCTACACACCATGCTAGCCCTGAAGCCCACTTCTGAGTTCCATTTTACCAGCCGCACCCAACTTACTCTGCCTCTTCGTGGACTTTGGGGTCCCACTCTGTATTATAAAAAGATCTGAGCCCATCCTTTCCAGGTGAAAGGATAAGTCAGACACGTTCCAGGCCAGGGGCATGCCGTCTCTCCCTACCACGCAGCACGGCGTGTTTGGGGGGCAGCAAAGCTTTTACAGGGAGCACTTCATTTCTCCTGCACCTTCCACAGGGAATTCCATCGGAGAAAGAGTCACAGCTTAGAAGGTCTCCCAGGGGGCAGGGCTTACAGACCCCAAACCCATCCTACCAGTCTGCCGAGGCAAACAGCCGAAGCCTCTCTTACACCGTCACTATTTTTTTTTTTTAATTCATGCTAATAATTTCTAACAATTATTTTTTTAATTTATTTATTTATTTTTGGCTGTGTTGGGTCTTCGTTTCTGTGCGAGGGCTTTCTCTAGTTGCAGTGAGAGGGGGCCACTCTTCACACAGCGGTGTGCTGGCCTCTCACTATCGTGGCCTCTCTTGTTGCAGAGCACAGGCTCCAGACGCGCAGGCTCAGTAGTTGTGGCTCACGGGCTCAGTCGCTCCGCGGCATGTGGGATCCTCCCAGACCAGGGCTCGAACCCGTGTCCCCTGCATTGGCAGGCAGATTCTCAACCACTGCGCCACCAGGGAAGCCCCACCGTCACTATTTTTTTTTTAATTAATTAATTAATTTATTTATTTTTGGCTGTGTTGGGTCTTCGTTTCTGTGCGAGGGCTTTCTCTAGTTGCGGCAAGAGGGGGCCACTCTTCATCACAGTGTGCGGGCCTCTCACTATCGCAGCATCTCTTGTTGCGGAGCACAGGCTCCAGACGCACAGGCTCAGTAGTTGTGGCTCACGGATCTAGTTGCTCCACGGCATGTGGGATCTTCCCAGACCAGGGCTCGAACCCGTGTCCCCTGCTTTGGCAGGCAGATTCTCAACCACTGCACCACCAGGGAAGCCCCACCGTCACTATTTTTTGAAGGCAACATCAGACACAGAAAGCTATGAGTCTCAGTTACTAAGTCTTTTTCTTTCTCTGTTTGTGGCTGCATTCTTGGCTTTGTTTCCTAGCCGTCAAATGCAGCCTCGGCACCACTTGAGATTTCTGGTTTGTTATAGAAGATCCCTACCAAAGTGTCGGTGTTGCTTTGATATGCTTGATAAGTATTTTCACTAACACGTCCATTGATATTCAAGCCGCTGAGCACCTGTACCTGAAAGCTGACAAAAGGAAAACGTTTGAACAGCTCACAGGTGAATGTAACTAAGAAATTCCTTCAATTCCACAAAGATGGGGTGGGGAGGGGGGAGATTCAAAGCTTTCAAATCATCACACAGAACACAACCCGGTCTTTAAAGGTAGATAACATGTTATGGTTGGAGCAGTGGTTCTCAAACTTGAGAGTCCATCAGAATCCTTGGAGGTTCTGTTAAAATGCAGACGGCTGCCTGCACCCCAGCCCACAACCCTAGCAACACCACCAAGCTTCTGAATCCCTAGGTCTGGGGCAGGGCCTGAGGATTTGCATTTCTGACAAGCGCCCAGGTGATGCTGATACTGCCGGTGTGGGGACCACGCTTTGAGGACCAAATGGTTTAGAGCAGCACCGTCGATGGAAATATCATAAGAGCCACAGACCTAAGTTTACATGGTCGAATAGGAACATGAAGAAACGTAAAATGAAACAGGTAAAATTAATTTTAACGATATATTTTCTGAACCCAATACATTCAAAATATTATCAATCAATGTAAAACACATTAATAAGGTCTTTTATTTCTTTTGTAGTCACTCTTCAAAATCTGGTTTGTATTTTTTTTTCATCCCTGTGACTCATTTATTTTTTCTTTTAACATCTTTATTGGGGTATAATTGCTTTACAATGTTGTGTTAGTTGCCGCTGTATAACAAAGTGAATCAGCTCTACGTATACATATATCCCCATATCCCTTCCCTCTTGTGTCTCCCTCCCACCCTCCCTATCCCACCCATCTAGGTGGTCACAAAGCACCGAGCTGATCTCCCTGTGCTATGCAGCTGCTTCCCACTAGCTATCTATTTTACATTTGGTAGTGTATATATGTCCATGCCACTCTCTCACTTTGTCCCAGCTTACCCTTCCCCATCCCCGTGTTCTCAAGTCCATTCTCTACATCTGCGTCTTTATTCCTGTCCTGCCCCTAGGTTCTTCAGAACCTTTTTTTTTTTTTTTTTTTTTTAGATTCCATATATATGTGTTAGTGTACAGTATTTGTTTTTCTCTTTCTGACTTACTTCACTCTGTATGACAGTCTCTAGGTCCATCCACCTCACTACAAATTACTCAATTTCATTTCTTTTTATGGCTGAGTAATATTCCATTGTATATATGTGCCACATCTTCTTTATCCATTCATCTGTCGATGGACACTTAGGTTGCTTCCACGTCCTGGCTATTGTAAATAGAGCTGCAATGAACATTGTGGTACATGACTCTTTTTGAATTATGGTTTTCTCAGGGTATATGCCCAGTAGTGGGATTGCTGGGTCATATGGTAGTTCTACTTTTAGTTTTTTAAGGAAACTCCATACTGTTCTCCATAGTGGCTGTATCAATTTACATTCCCACCAACAGTGCAAGAGGGTTCCCTTTTCTCCACACCCTCTCCAGCATTTATTGTTTGTAGATTCTTTGATGATGGCCATTCTGACCGGTGTGAGGTGATACCTCATTGTAGTTTTGATTTGCATTTCTCTAATGATTAGTGATGTTGAGCATCCTTTCATGTGTCTCTTGGCCATCTGTATATCTTCTTTGGAGAAATGTCTATTTAGGTCTTCTGCCCATTTTTGGATTGGGTTGTTTGTTTTTTTGATATTGAGCTCCATGAGCTGCTTGTATATTTTGGGGATTAGTCCTTTGCCCATTGATTCATTTGCAAATATTTTCTCCCATTCTGAGGGTTGTCTTTTCATCTTGTTTATGGTTTCCTTTGCTGTGCAAAAGCTTTTAAGTTTCATTAGGTCCCACTTGTTTATTTTTGTTTTTATTTCCATTTCTCTAGGAGGTGGGTCAAAACAGATCCTGCTGTGATTTAGGTCATAGAGTGTTCTGCCTATGTTTTCCTCTAAGAGTTTGATAGTGTCTGGCCTTACATTTAGGTCTTTAATACATTTTGAGTTTATTTTTGTGTATGGTGTTAGGGAGTGTTCTAATTTCATTCTTTTACATGAAGCTGTACAGTTTCTCAGCACCACTTATTGAAGAGGCTGTCTTTTCTCCACTGTATATGCTTGCCTCCTTTGTCAAAGATAAGGTGACCATATGTGCGTGGGTTTATCTCTGGGCTTTCTATCCTGTTCCACTGATCAATATTTCTGTTTTTGTGCCAGTACCATACTGTCTGGATTACTGCAGCTTTATAGTATAGTCTGAAGTCAGGGAGCCTTATTCCTCCAGCTCCGTTTTTCTTTCTCAAGATTGCTTTGGTTATTCGGGATCGTTTGTGTTTCCATACACATTGTGAAATTTTCTGTTCTAGTTCTGTGAAAAATGCCATTGGTAGTTTGATAGGGATTTCATTGAATCTGTAGATTGCTTTGGGTAGTATAGTCATTTTCACAATGTTGATTCTTCCAATCCAAGAACATGGTATATCTATATCTCTCCATCAGTTTTATCATCTTTAATTTCTTTCATCGGTGTCTTACAGTTTTCTGCATACAGGTCTTTTGCCTCCTTGGGTAGGTTTATTCCTAGGTATTTTATTCTTTTTGTTGCAGTGGTAAATGGGAGTGTTTCCTTAATTTCTCTTTCAGATTTTTCATCATTAGTGTATAGTAATGCAAGAGATTTCTGTGCATTAATTTTGTATTCTGCTACTTTACCAAATTCATTGATTAGCTCTAGTAGTTTTCTGGTAGCATTTTTAGGATTCTCTATGTATGGTATCATGTCATCTGCAAACAGTGATGGTTTTACTTCTTCTTTTCCGATTTGGATTCCTTTTATTTCTTTTTCTTCTCTGATTGCTGTGGCTAAAACTTCCAAAACTATGTTGAATAACAGTGGTGAGAGTGGGCAACCTTGTCTTGTTCCTGATCTTAGTGGAAATGGTTTCAGTTTTTCACCATTGAGAACGATGTTGGCTGTGGGTTGGTCATATATGGCCTTTATTATGTTGAGGTAGGTTCCCTCTATGCCTACTTTCTGGAGGGTTTTTATCATAAATTGATGTTGAATTTTGTCAAAAGCTTTTTCTGCATCTATTGAGATGATCATATGGTTTTTATCCTTCAATCTGTAATACGGTGTATCACACTGATTGATTTGCGTATATTGAAGAATCCTTGCATTCCTGGGATAATTCCCACTTGATCACGGTGTATGATCCTTTTAATGTGCTGTTGGATTCTGTTTGCTAGTATTTTGTTGAGGATTTTTGCATCTATGTTTATCAGTGTTACTGGCCTGTAGTTTTCTTCTTTTGTGACTGTCTGGTTTTGGTATCAGGGTGATGGTGGCCTTGTAGAATGAGTTTGGGAGTGTTCCTCTGTCTGCTATATTTTGGAAGAGTTTGAGAAGGATAGGTGTTAGCTCTTCTCTAAATGTTTGATAGAATTCACCTGTGAAGCCATCTGGTCCTGGGCTTTTGTTTGTTGGGAGATTTTTAATCACAGTTTCAATTTCAGTGCTTGTGATTGGTCTGTTTATATTTTCTATTGCTTCCTGGTTCAGTCTCCGAAGGTTGTGCTTTTCTAAGAATTTGTCCATTTCTTCCAGGTTGTCCATTTTATTGGCATATAGTTGCTTGTAGTAATCTCTCATGATCCTTTGTATTTCTGCAGTGTCAGTTGTTACTTCTCCTTTTTCATTTCTAATTCTGTTGATTTGAGTCTTCTCCCTTTTTTTCTTGATGAGTCTGGCTAATGGTTTATCAATTTTGTTTATCTTCTCAAAGAACCAGCTTTTAGTTTTGTTGATCTTTGCTATCGTTTCCTTCATTTCTTTTTCATTTATTTCTGATCTGATCTTTATGATTTCTTTCCTTCTGCTAACTTTGGGGGTTTTTTTGTTCTTCTCTCTCTAATTGCTTTAGGTGTAATGTTAGGTTGTTTATTTGAGATGTTTCTTGTTTCCTGAGGTAGGCTTGTATTGCTATAAACTTCCCTCTTAGAACTGCTTTTTGTTCATTCCATAGGTTTTGGGTCATCGTGTTTAATGAAAACATTTGTCATTTGTTTCTAGGTATTTTTTGATTTCCTCTTTGATTTCTTCAGTAATCTCTTGGTTATTTAGTAGTTTAGCCTCCATGTGTTTGTATTTTTTACAGATTTTTTCCTGTAATTGATATCTAGTCTCATAGTGTTGTGGTCGGAAAAGATACTTGATATGATTTCAATTTTCTTAAATTTACCAAGGCTTGATTTGTTACCCAAGATATGATCTATCCTGGAGAATGTTCCATGAGCACTTGAGAAGAAAGTGTATCCTGTTGTTTTTGGATGGAATGTCCTATAAATATCAATTAAGTCCATCCTGTTTAATGTATCATTTAAAGCTTGTGTTTCCTTATTTATTTTCATTTTGGATGATCTGATCTGTCCATTGGTGAAAGTGGAGTGGTAAAGTCCCCTACTATTATTGTGTTACTGTCAATCTTCCCTTTTATGGCTGTTAGCATTTGCCTTATGTACTGAGGTGCTCCTACGTTGGGTGCATAAATATTTACAATTGTTATATCTTCTTCTTGGACTGATGCCTTGATCATTATGTAGTGTCTTTCTTTGTCTCTTGTAATAGTCTTTATTTTAAAGTCTATTTTGTCTGATATGAGAATTGCTACTCCAGCTTTCTTTTGATTTCCATTTGCATGGACTATCTTTTCCCATCCCCTCACTTTCAGTCTGTATGTGTCCCTAGGTCTGAAATGGGTCTCTTGTAGACAACATATATACGGGTCTTGTTTTTGTACCCATTTAGCCAGTCTATGTCTTTTGGTTGGAGCATTTAATCCATTTACATTTAAGGTAGTTATCGATATGTATGTTCCTATTACCATTTTCTTAATTGTTTTGGGTTTGTTATTGTAGGTCTTTTCCTTCTCTTGTGTTTCCTGCCTAGAGAAGTTCCTTTAGCATTTGTTGTAAAGCTGGTTTGGTGGTGCTGAATTCTCTTAGCTTTTGCTTGTCTATAAAGGTTTTAATTTCTCCACTGAATCTGAATGAGATACTTGCTGGGTAGAGTAATCTTGGTTGTAGGTTTTTCCCTTTCATCACTTCAAATATGTCCTGCCACTCCATTCTGGCTTGCAGAGTTTCTGCTGAAAGATCAACTGTTAACCTTATGGGGATTTCCTTGTATGTTACTTGTTGCTTTTCCCTTGCTGCTTTTAATATTTTTTCTTTGTATATAAGTTTTGATAGTTTGATTAATATGTGTCTTGGCGTGTTTCTCCTTGGATTTATCCTGTATGGGATTCTCTGCGCTTCCTGGACTTGATTGACTACTTCCTTTCCCATATTAGGGAAGTTTTCAACTATAATCTCTTCAAATATTTTCTCAGTCCCTTTCTTTTTCTCTTCTTCTTCTGGGACCCCTATAATTCAAATGTTGGTGCGTTTAATGTTGTCCCAGAGGTCTCTGAGACTGTCCTCAATTCTTTTCATTCTTTTTTCTTTATTCTGCTCTGCAGTAGTTATTTCCACTATTTTATCTTCCAGGTCACTTATCTGTTCTTCTGCCTCAGTTATTCTGCTATTGATTCCTTCTAGAGAATTTTTAATTCCACTTACTGTGTTGTTCATCACTGTTTGTTTGCTCTTTAGTTCTTCTAGGTCCTTGTTAAACGTTTCTTGTATTTTCTCCATTCTATTTCCAAGATTTTGGATCATCTTTACTATCATTACTCTGAATTCTTTTTCAGGTAGACTGCCTATTTCCTCTTCGTTTGTTTGGTCTGGTGGGTTTTTACCTTGCTCCTTCATCTGCTGTGTATTTCTGTCTTCTCCTTTTGCTTAACTTACTGTGTTTGGGGTCTCCTTTTCGCAGGCTGCAGGTTCGTAGTTCTCGTTGTTTATGGTGTCTGCCCCCAGTGGGTAAGGTTGGTTCAGTGGGTTGTGTAGGCTTCCTGGTGGAGGGGACTGGTGCCTGTGTTCTGGTAGACGAGGCTGGATCTTGTCTTTCTGGTGGGCAGGACCGAGTCCGCTGGTGTGTTTTGGGGTGTCTGTGAACTTAGTATGATTTTAGGCAGCCTCTCTGCTGATGGGTGGGGTTGTGTTTCTGTCTTGCTAGTTGTCTGGCGTAGGGTGTCCAGCACTGCAGCTTGCCGGTCGTCGAGTGGAGCTGGGTCTTAGCGTTGAGATGGAGATCTCTGGGAGAGCTTTCGCCGTTTGATATCAAGTGGGGCCAGGAGGTCTCTGGTGGTCCAATGTCCTGAACTCGGCTCTCCGACCTCAGAGGCACAGGCCTGACACCCAGACAGAGCACCAAGACCCTGTCAGCCACACGGTTTTGTTTTTCTTTAAGGATAATTTGCTTCATGGAGGAAGAAGTATAGGTTCTTCTGACTCTTTTCTGTCTTGCTTGTTTCTCCTTAGGGCCTGACAGATTTGGTGCAGCAAGTTAGAAGGGAGAGTAGAGAAGATTCCTAGAGAATGTCTTAGCTACGCCTTCTTGCGGCCACAGGAAGCTGCAGTTGGTCCCGCCGTCTCGGGGCGTATCCTTTATTCCCTTCCCGGGACGGGTATCCGAGGCAGGCCTTAGCAGAGGTGGGAGGTGGGGAAGCCAGCGTCTCTGAGGACGTCAAGGAGACATGAAGATGGCGAGGCGACCGCTCTGGTGTGTATTTTGCACTCACAGCACGTGTCAAGGGCTCATCGCCACACGGGGCTGGTGGCTCCTCTATCGGGCAGCGCAGGTGTGGAGCATTCACTCCCAAAGGACAATGACACGACTGACCGGGTCCCCAAGACTCGTAGAGAACATAAACCTTAAGACTCTGCTTTCCGGGCACCCTGAACCCTGGCCACAGGAGACTGGGCAGGATCAATACATGACTCGTGCCTAGCCAATTTTTCTCTTGCTTTTGTTTTTAACCAGCCAGAAGCAAAGAAGCAGCTGGGCCTTCCAAGGGATGAGGGAGGCTTGGGCCGGCTGGCAGCCGTGCTTCATACCACGTGCAGGTGGCAGAGAAGCAGAGACAGGTGACACGAAGTCCTGGGACACCCCAGTCTGTGGTCCTGGCCTCTCTGTGCTCCGGTCTTGCACCTTTGGCCTGCACACAGTGACCCGGGAACCTCAGATCTGTTCCATATTATTTCTTTTCTGCTCAAGCCAATGTTTTGCCATTTGCGACCAGGAGAGTCCTGACTAATAGACTTGGGCCGCGTAAGTGGCCGGCGTGACACAGCCTGTCTGCATCAGAGCAGTCCGGGTACTTGCCTCCCTGTGCTGTGCTCAGAGACACAAGGAAGACTCACGGTAGCCCCCCACCCCACCCCGTCCCATCCAGGCTCCTGTTCCCCCACCTGCTCCCCCAGGGCTCCTTCAGCTCAGGCCAGCATCTGCAGTAGCGTATTTCGTCCTACTTTTGGTGCATTTGTTTTAGTTTTCCTATTTGGGGCCAGTGAAAACACATCTGTCCATCCCATATGTGTCCATCTCCTACAAAGCAGTCGTAGTAAGACGTTAACTGTGGCATCCAGGTGGTGGGACGCTGTGCTCACTGTGTAATTCAACTTCTCTGAACGCTCACAGATTTCCGTAGTAAATACTCAGGGGGAAATCTGCTTGCTCTTCTGTCCGTCGCTGTTGCCTCTTTCTCTTCTTTTCTCCGGGTTTTTTGTCCTCTTCCTCTGTCCACTGAGGCGCACAGCAGCGAGGGTCAGAGCCAGGCGGGTACAGGGGGGTATGGCTCTCTGCTACTCCCTCCCCCAGGCCCCGTCATCCTCTTCTACAGGATCGGGCCTGGGGATCCCAAGGACCAGGACGAGAGCTGAGAGTCTCCACAGGAGTATTTGCTTTTCCCCCGACATTTTCCGCGTGGAACAAGTTTCCCAAACACACACCGATCAAAGGCGGAGCGGCCACAGTTTCATTGTCTTCAGGAAACACACAAGCTTCAGACCTTTTTTGAAACACTGCTTCTAAAATATTTTAATGTAATCCAGAAGCTCTAACGGTCTGTTCTGGGGGAAATGTATGTATTCGTTTAAAATCCATATTAGAGATGTCTCCCAAATGTGCTCTAGGTCAAAGATAATAAAAATTAAAATCATGGAAATAACAGTCAAGTCTGGGATAATAGAATAATAATCAAAATTATACGTAGGACACTTTATCCACATTTACTCCTTGTGGCAAATACGGTGCTCATCCCACCTCGGAGCTCAGGGCAGCTACATAGCTTGCCTGACGTTTCACAGCTAGAAAGGGGCAGAGCTGGGGGTCCCAGTGCGGCCCAGGGTCCGGACCCCCTCTCCGAGCGAGCTCCTCCTATTCCCACATCCATCACCCCCGGGAGAACAGGTGTGCTCGGGCATTCAAGCCACGCCGAGCGCTGCCAGGTAGCAGGTGCTCTCCTAAGCGTGAAGGGCACAGCTTGTGACAAACAAAAGAGCAGATGGTCCCGGCCCTCGTGGGGCTTCCAGTCTAGCCACGGGGAGACGAGAGTAACCACGCAGGTGGGTGTGAGGGTCCTAAGAGCTGAGAAGGAAAACGAGGCAGGGCGAGGAGGACGGGCCGAGGCCACACTTTACACAGACTGGTCAGGGGCGCACCTGACAAGGTGACCTTGAGCACAGACTTAGGGGAGGAGAAGCGGCAGAGTGCAAGGGTGGAGGGAGGGACGCCCCAGGCTGAGGGGCGGCTACCACACCTGGCTCGCACGAGGGACGGCGCCAGGGCACCTGGAGGCCATGTGTCCGGAGCCTGGGCAGCCTGGGTGGCGGTAGGGGTTTGACTTTGCTCCCCTCTGAGTCGGTGGGGAGAGCCGGGAGCGTATTAAGCAGAAAAGTGACATGACTTGCGTAGAAAGGACCTCTCAGCTTCTGCTGAGAACGGAGCACAGGCCTCAAGTCAAAAGCAGGAAGGTGGCGGCATGTCCCCGGTGGTCCCCAGGAGGCGGTGGGAGCTGGTGGGAGTTGACATCTATTTTTAAGGTAGATGGCATTTTGCCGACGGACCATGGGATGTGAGAAAAGCAGGGTCCAAGGATGAGGCCACGGGCCCAGGCCTGAGCGACTAAAAGACAGAGTTTCTGTTTACTCAAGTGGGAAGAGTCACCAGGGGCGGCAGGTTTGGGGGGGCAGGAGAGAGATGGAGAGGAGGGAGAACAGATTCAGTTTTGAATAGGTCACCTTCAAGGTGCCTTGTAGACATCCAAGAGGTGGTGTCACAAAGGCAGTTGGAGGAGTGCTGGCTGGAGATGCAAATTTGTGGGTCATCCACACACGGTGTTAAAATTCATGAGAGCAGAAGCTGTCGCCTAGAACAAGTGTCCTCACCAGGGACGGTGCTGTCCCTCAGGGAGTGTGTCGGAAATCTGTGAGGGCATCTTTAGTTGCCACTGCAATTGGAGGTGCCGCGGGCACCTAAGGGACGGGAGGATGGAGACCGTGAACGTGACGATCTTGCACAAAGAACGGCCCTGCATCCCACACGTCTCACCGATTCCACAGACACTCAGCGGCGGAGCATCTTCTTATTGTTATCCGAGCCAACGGCATCCCTCTGTTTTACATGTAAAAACAGTGTATTTCTTGCACAACTTTAAGATACACTCAACTTTCTAAGAGTAACGAGGGGAGACTGCACTCGGGTTCAGAACTTTACCAAGAGTGCTCAGCATTCAAACCAACACGTCACGCGCCCGCCCTCCCCCAGCCTTCCTGGTATCTGAGACATCAGCACAACAACCCTGAATCCGTCTGCCCGGAGCTGCCACGTCCACAGGGCTCCAAGGAGCATGGGGTCCTTCAGCAGAATCACGCGCAGGCAGACGTGGGTGAAAATGCGGATTATTTACCTGTAAGCGATGTTCCTTTTGTTTGGCTTTTATAGTTAGGATACTACACTGACTTCTCCAAAGTGTGTGTGTAGGTAGGCGACACGGTCTCTGAGTTTCATCTCAGGGTGAGGAAGGAGGCACCCCGGCCCAGCGGACATTAGGAGCCCCTGGGGGGTGAGGAGGAGCCAGCAGTGGAGCCCCCAGGGGCTGCCCGGGCCAGGGGGAAGGAACACGGAGAGGAGGGGGCCCAGCTGCAGGCGGGTGGGGAGCTGACACCTGGATTATCAGGATCCTGGTGACGCTGAGCCCGTCTAGTGGGCGTTGGGGGCAAACTCTGGCTGGAGAGTCCACATGGTCCAGGGCAGGGGATCCCAGCCACCCTGTTAACCTGCACATTTCCCCTCTCCACCCCAGGGCACTCCGACTGCATCCCCTTTGCTCTGCGCCTTTAGGTCAAGCTATGCCGGGGCTCCTGGGGCCTTGCTCACTGTCACGGGGCGCCCAGCAGCCCTGCCCTGCGTGTCCCGTCCATACCTTGCTGAGTCGGGACTCAAATGCCAGCGAGGTGGACGACTTGGAGCTCTTCATGCCGGGAGAGGGGGCGGGGAGGGGGCGCGCGCGGTCTACCCCATGGCTTCCGACTCTGGTGGCTGGACTCCAGGGCTTGGCTGCGCTCCTCATGTTTGTCCCAGTGGGTCGTTCTGTACAAGAGCAGAAAAGAAGAAGCGTGTGTCCACACTTGAACCTGCTGAGAGATATCACAGAGATCCATCCCCATGCACCATGGGCGCCACCGTGGTCACGGAGAACGAGCCTTCGGGATGGGGCTGCACGTAGAGCATCTTTCTACTGAGAAGGTACCTTTGCAGCAGGTTCCTTTCTCTGGCTTCACAGCAGCTTTCACCAAACTATTAACAACACATGTGCGGGCTTCCCTGGTGGCTCAGTGGTTAAGAATCCGCCTGCCAATGCAAGGGACACGGGTTCGAGCCCTGGTCCGGGAAGAACTCACATGCCGTGGAGCAACTAAGCCCGTGCGCCACAACTACTGAGTCTGCACTCTAGAGCCCGCGAGTCACAACTACTGAAGCCCACGCACTGAGAGCCCATGCTCCGCAACAAGAGAAGCCACCGCAATGAGAAGCCCGTGCACCGCAACGAGGAGTAGCCCCTGCTCGCCGCAACTAGAGAAAGCCCGCACGCAGCAACGAAGACCCAACGCACCCAAAAATAAACGCATTTTTTTTTTAAAAAAAGTGCAATATTACTGATGCTCTGACATTACTCTTTGGCAAAATGATGGCTTCTCCTTGGTCAGGGGCACCTAGAACAGTCTTACTGCATATACATATATATACTGGATATATATATATATATATATATATATATATATATCCCCACGTAAAACAGGTCAGCTTGAGTCAAGACATGTTATGTCCGTAAGTCTTGCCGTTTTAGGGCTGATAATTGAGCAACTTACGTAATTTCCAAATAGACATAAATGAATTACTTGAAAATCAGATTTCACAGAAGCACAGGTTTTTTCTTCTTTTGGACAAAAATGGTATCAAAAATTAATAGGGCACTCTCAATAAATCTGTTAAATAAATTTTAAAAAATTAATAGGGCAGATTTTAATTGGGCAGACCTGACATCATAGGGCAGAGTTACCCGCCCTAACTAAAATATTCTATGAAAGACAATTTATGCAAAGGAGCAGGATTCGGTTAAAGACCTGGGGGGTGGGGAAGTGTGAATCCCCGTCCAAAGGCAAGCAAGACAGCCTGAGTCCTTCGATCAAGGCTGAGGAGGTGGGCCGGCCATCTCTTAACCTCTCGGAGCCCTCAGAGCCCATTTTGTTCTCAGTAGCACAATGGGACCCTGACTCTGCTGTCCCCGTGGACTCTCATGACCAGAGATGTGAGACAGAAGACCAAAACCGCAGACACAAAACAAACCGAAAAAAAGCACTTTAAAAAACATCACTCGGAAGGAAATCCAAAAAAGACGGGCTATATGTATATGTATAGCTGATTCACTTTGCTGTACAGCAGAAACTAACACAACACTGTCAAGCAACTATACTCCAATAAAAATTTAAAAAAACAAACAAACAAACACCGCTAGGTGACAGCTAATGCCTGTGGCCGCACTCACAGGACCCGGGGCTAAATAACTGCCCCCCGGGATCGCAGCTGGTGCTCAGTGGCCTTGGGCCTCCTCTCCCCTCACCGCACCCCAGGACACCTTGTCCGCCCCTCTGAGAAAAAGAACAGGCTGCCCACTGCCCCCAGCCTGGCGCAGTGGGGACCTCCTCCCATTCTTCTCTCCTTTCCCAGGGACACCATGTCAACCCACAGCGTCCCAGCCAGGGCCATCCAGTTCCTGCTCCTACTTAAAGGGATTAGCAGGTGGCAGGGGGTCCAAGACCCCACCTGGGGCTCATTCTGCAGCACTGCTATCCTGGCAGCTGTGCCAATGTGGCTACAGGTGAAAATAATATTTTTTAAAAGATTTAATTATTATTTATTTTTGGCTGCGTCGGGCCTTAGTTGCAGCACGCGGGATCTTTCGTCGCAGCGTACAGGCTTCTCTCTGGTTGGGGTGCGGGGGTTTTCTCTCTCTAGTTGTGGCGCGCGGGCCCTGTAGTTTGCGGCGTGCGAGCTCAGTAGTTGTGGCACACGGGCTTAGCTGCCCCGCAGCCTGGGGGATCTTAGTTCCCTGACCAGGGATTGAACCCGCGTCCTCTGCATTGCAAGGCAGGTTCTTTACCACTGAACCACCAGGGAAGTCCTGTGAGAATAATATTTTTAAGACAGCGATTTGTTTTCTAAAGTGTTTTTGAGAAAAATTATTCACGATTTCAGTTATATGATTAGTTCAATAGTCTCAGCTTGGTTCCAGGTATCATGATTTTTAAAAATTCTATAGTTAAAAAACCACTTCTCGTGTATTTTACGATGTTCAGCGCCAGCTATTTTTCTTTCTCAGCCCACAATTTTTAATTCTGGTTTCCACAGCAACAATGAAAGAATTCCTAGGTTAAGACCTATAGAGCAACTAATTTTATTAAATGAATATAAATATAAAATGAACGAACATAGCCTGAGTGATTCTTGGAGAGAATTACTGATGAATTTTATCCAGGACCGCAGGAACAACCAGTAACATGTCAGTTTGACTCACGGAGACGAGAAATAAAATACGTTTCATGAAGGCGCCCTTTTACGTGATGATTGCGACTACTTAGAGATGATTATTGCAGGGCTTACTTGATGAAAACATAGGTGATTCTGCAATGCATCTATGCTTTCCAAAATCTGCCCAGGTCACCCCTGAAATGAAATGGCTCTTGTTTATTCTCCAGAAGGAAGAAAGAATGTGAAGAGGAAAAGCAGAAGTAAGATGATAGAAAATTTCCCCAATGTTGCCCTAAGTCCTTGGCAAAAAAAAAAAAAAAAGTAATAACAATAACAGAAATAAACAAAGGAAGGAAGGAAGAAAGGAAGAAGGAAAAGGAAAGGAGAGGGGAGGGGAGGGGAGGGGAGTAGAGGGGAGGAGAGGAAAGGAGAGGAGGGGAGGGGAGGGGAGAGGAGAGGAGGAAAAAGGCATCCCAGTCAAAATTCCAGATCTAAACTCTTAATTTCTGACAACCTTCTAGACAATCATCTGAAAAACATGCAGCCACTTTTTTTTTTTTTTCATGCAGCCACTTTTCAAAGGCTGCCCGGTTACTTGCTCTGAGGCAGAATTCTCAGGTTTACTTCATTTGCATAATCACACCTTTCTTTATTCTCCTAGAACCTTGAACCCATCAAATTACTCCCAGGCAAGTGTACACAGAGGGCCTTCCTCCCGCGGGCCTCCTCACTGCCAGGCTCTTTTTCCTTGTCTCCCTTCATGTGTCTTTCCCGTTATTTCCCCAGACGGAGGCTTCTATTTTGCACTCGTGCACCAGCCAGGCTCTTCAAATTCCATCTTCTTCCAGAATTCAAAATACACAGAAATGAAATAAGTAATGTCCCCTCTTGAACCAGGAAGAGAGCCCTAATGGTAGGGAGCGTGCCAGGGGGTGGGATGCCGGGGGTGGGGCGGGGGGTAGTGGGCTCTGCCGGATCAAAGCAGCTTTCCAGGGACGGACGATGAAAGGATGATAGCAGAGGGCGGGGACACCGCTCCAGCCAGGCTGAAGGCCAGCTTTGCACCCTTCTCCCCACACTCCACGTCCAGGACCTTGTTAAGCATCGCCCACCCCCACCCAGCAGGACTGGTGTCTTCCTAGTGTTCTCCAAATCTCCAAATCGGCCTGCTCTGGCCCTGCCCTCTGTCCACTCCCAAGAAGCCCTCCTGCTGGCAGGGGGCAGGTGCCCTCAGGCCCACCCCTAGTTTCTGCAGACTTTCACCCAATCTGCTTCCCACCATCTCCTCTCCGACCCTCCTCTCGCCCCTCACCCCGGGCCTGGTGTCAAACCCTCCCTGTAATCCTACGAGGTAAGGGTCACCTCCGTTCAGGGAGGTTAAGCAACTTGCCCAGACCACAGAGTTTATCATACAGCCAGGATTCAAACCCAGTTTTAATGGGCTCTTACACACCAGGGCTGGGTCCGGCCTCCCTGGATAATCTTTCTCCCGTGGGAAAGCACGCGGGCTTTTGGATCCAGTGTTCCTGGTCAAAATCCCGCTCCACCGTTCACCGCGTGAGCTCGGGCATGCTTGCTGAACACTATGATTCTCAACACCGTCGCCCGATAAATGGAGTTACTGGTGCCTGCACCGCAAAACTGAAGATGAAGGAGGACATGGCACCCAGAAGACACTCAGCAAACACCAGATGGCCCCCACAACTGTTCACCGTGTTCAGCTGAGGGCCGCTCTGCTTTATTAACTCAGCAACACCCAGCGGCGGATCAGTGGGATCAACGTGCACTGGCCGGGGCCATGTACGGAAAGAGCTCTCTTTATACACAGAGCGGCCGGTTTTCATTTGGCAACGTCAAAGAGGGAAAGCGCGGAGGAAGATGAACACCTCGGGCAGACACCTTACAGTCACTAGAACTGGCCCCCGTTGCTGAAAGATAAACGCGGGCGTGAATGCTGGGTGAACGATACTTTTCTTACGGAAAAGAAATAGACGGGTTCTGGCCAAGTGCAAGATCATGAAAAAAAAAGTTTCTATTACTAATTCCCTGATTTCTAAAAATCCTCCTAACCATCTCAAAGATGGCTGCATCCACTGTTGAAAAACATCCACTTGTAAGTAGATCCACGCCGTTCAAACCCGTGTTATTCGAGGGTCCACAGTACAGTTAAATTTAGGAATTCACTCCCACAGGGGCGGGGAGAGGGTCTTCCCAGGGGTGTTTTCCTTAAATTGTTCATTTTATTTAATTATCAAGCTTCTTTCCTTGCCAGAATCGTGCAAGACTTCTCTTTAAACCATAACTCATTAATTGTATGGAGTTAAGTAGAAAAGATAGAAGAGAGAGAGGGAAGAGGGAACACAGTTAGGAATACGATGAGTGTCCGGGCACCGGGGAGGGTCAGAGCCCCTCCAACATGCTGCTGGGCTGCTTCATCACCGCCTTCAGAACCTGGGCTGGAGGGGTTGTCTCGACCCTCGGATTGGTTACCCTTTTAAGGCAAGAAAACGGAAAGGCGACTGGGAAACCATTCTGGACCATCACAAATAATAGGGAGTATCCAGGGACTTCCCTGGCAGTCCAGTGGTTAGGACTCTGCGCTTCCACTGCAGGGGGTGAGGGTTCCATCTCTGGTCGGGGAACTAAGATCCTGCATGCCGCGCGGCTTGGCCAAAAATAAATTTTTAAAAAAATAAGGAGTGTCCGGGGGTGGGAGAGGGCACTGAGGTTTGCACTCCAAGTACAATAAGCCCCAGGAAGCCGAGAACTGAGGCATTCAAGTCTGAGAACGAACAAACTAAGAATGTTCACATAGCTCAACTACCAGGGGACTTGGCAGGAAATAGAAGGCAAGTGAACAGCATGCCGAAAATATCTAGCTAGAGCTTTCTAGAACACGTGCCCAGTTTGCTCTTGACCTCTTCAGCAGGGTGGGTGGCTGATTCTGCCTCCAGGGGGACATTTGGCAATGTGTGCAGCTGCTTTGGGTTGTCACAACTTGGGGCGGGGGGAGGTGCTAGGGTGGAGCCAGGGATGCTTCTGGACATCCCAGTACCCAAAGGGCAGCCCCACAACAAAGAATGATCTGGGCTAAAATGTCAAGAGTCGAGGTCGAGAAACTCAGTTCCAGAGGAAGAGGGAAGCTCCTCGGGCGCTGATTCTTAGACAGGCACCTGGTTCGTTTATGCTAACACTGGAACGTTTACTCTGAAAATCTAGTTTGGGAGCAGCCAAGGGAATCCCAGACTTCGGCTGGAGGCCACAGGAAACTCTTCGAAGCTTATTATTTCCTGTTAGTCTCGACATGACCGTTCGCCTTAGATTCCTTCCCGGTAAATAAAGAAAAGAACAGGTTTCCACACAGCATCAGAAGGAAAATGGCAAACAAAAATTCACTGATCCTATCAGGAGAGGTCACTGAAAGAAAACAAGGACCAAGAAGGGATAAGACAAAAACTAAAGAGAAAAGAACATCCGCACAGCACTAGCCATACCATCTCAAGCCAAAAACAAACCCTGGAAATGGAATAGGGACCTGGAGAAACTGTGACACACTGCCACGAGGTGGAGACCATAACAAATAGAGCTTAATCTGGAATAAGAAACAGGAGGAGCTGGTCTCTAACTATGAAATGCAGACCCTAGAGAGAGGCTGTAATCTGGGAGCCGTATTGAGACCAAACCCTGAGAATCGCTGCCCCAGGACATCCTTCTGTCTCCAAAGCTGAACCAAGAAGCCGGCATCCCACAGAGCTGGTGGCCACTAATCAGTAGTTATTTCCTTACCTATAACACGGTTTCACATCAAAGAATTAAAAGAATGAGCCAAGGCAGTAGAAAGGAGACGGAAATAAAATACTTCCAAGAGCTCTTTCTATAGGAATAGTTTGAAAAGGTCTGTTGAAAGAGTAACTAAGAATATAAACTATAGTCTAGCGCCAAGACCATTCAATAGTAAAGGACAGTCTTTTCAGCAAATGGTGCTGAGAAAACTGGATATCCACACCAAAAGAATGAAGTTGAACCCTTACCTTACACCATATACAAAAATGAACTCAAAATGGATGAAAGACCTAAATATAAGAGCCCAAACTGTCCAACTCTTAGAGGAAAACACAGGGGAAAAGCTTTATGACATTGGATTTGGCAATGATTAAATATGACACCAAAAGCACAGGCAACAGGAAAAACTAGACAGATTGGAATATGTCAAAATTAAACACTTTTGTGCATCAAAGAACACAATCAACAGAGTAAAATGGCAACTCACAGAAGGAAGAAAATATTGGCAAATGGGTTTGCTGTGGACTGAATTGTGTCTCCTGTCCCACCACATTTACATGTTGAAGCCCTAATTCTCAGTGTGATTGCATTTGAAGATAGGGCTTTTAGGAGGTAAAGTAAGGTTAAATGAAGTGATAAGGGTGGGTCCTAATCCAATAGGATTGGTGGCTTTATTAGAAGAGGGGGAGAGAGAGAGATCTTTCTCCTGTGCACACACACTGATGAAAAGCCATGGGAGGACATAGTGAGAAGGCGGCCGTCTGCAAGCCAGGAAGGGAGCCCTCACCAAGCACCAAATCAGCCATACATACCTTGCTCTTGGACTTCCCAGCCTCCAGAACTGTAAGAAATCAATTTCTGTCGTTTAAATCACTCAGTCTATGGTATTTTGTTATGACAGCCCAGGCAGACTAAGACAGGGCTAATATCCAGAATATATAAAGAACTCCTGCAACTCAGCAACAAAAACAAACCTGATTTAAAGATGGACAAAGGGCTTGAATAGACATTTCTCCAAAGAAGATATATGCATGGCCAATAAGTACATGAAAAGATGCTCAACATTACTAATCATTAGGGAAATGCAGTCAAAACCACAATGAGATACCACTTCATACCCATTAGGATGGGTACTACCAAACCAAACCAAACCAGAAAATAACAAATGCTGGCGAGGATGTGGAGAAATTTGGAACTCTTGTGAACTGTTGCTGGGAATGTACCATGGCGCAGCTGCTATGGAGAACAGTATGGCAGTTCCTCAAAAAATAAAAAATAGATTTTACCGTATGATCCAGCGATTCCACTTCTGGGCACATTCCCAAAAGAACTGAAAGCAGGGTCTCAAAGAGATATTTGCACACCCATGTTCATAGCAGCATTATTCACAACAGCCAAAAAAGGTGGAAGCAACCCAAGTGTCCACTGATGGATGAGTGGATACACAAAATGTGGTCTATACATCCAGTGGAATATTACTCAGTCTTAAAAAGGAAGGAAATTCTGATACATTCTACAGCATGGATGAATCTTGAGGACATTATGCTAAGTGAAGTAAGCCAGGCAGAAAAAGACAAACACACTTGTATGATTACACTTATATGAAGTACTTAGAGGAGTCAACTTCACGGGAACAGAAAGTAAAATGGTGGGGGCCAGGGGCTTGGGGAGAGAGGAATAGGAGTTGTTGTTTAATGGGGACAGAGTTTCAGTTTTGTAAGATAAAAACAGTTCTGGGGACGGATAGTGGTGATGGTTGCACAACAGTGTGAATGTACTTAATGCCACGGAACTAAACACTTAAAAATGGTTAAGACAGTAAATTTTATATTATGTGTATTTTACCACAATTTTTAAAAATGTGATAAGAAAGACAAAACAAAACAAAAGCTATAGGGTAGGAGAGAACCGCCGACTTTCATCTCCATTTCGGCAAAAGCATCTTGAGTCACAATGTTTGCTCAGTCACATGATGCCCCTGCCACCGTCTGGGACATCAGCTGGGAAACCGGGGAGAGCTCCAAAAGGACCCGTTTACAAGGGGTTGGGCCGGCCTAGAGGAGCAACACGGGCTTAGGACATTATCACCCCCAGCCTGCGGGGTCGGGGAGGAAGCAGCTGGAATCCGGAGAGAGCTGGACCACGAGTAGACGCTGAGGCCTCGACAGAGAACTGCAACCAACCCAACCAACTCAGCGGCACTGGGGGCGGGGGCGGCGGGAGGAGCTGGGGGGAGAAAGGCCTCAAGGGCGTTCTCCCCTCCCCGACCCGCCGGGGCTACCCACTGGCTCACGGAGAAGGCGGGGGTGGGGCGGAGGGGCGGCCACCACTGATGCGGCATCCACAAGGTGGTGGCAACGTGGAGGGACAAACGAAGGCCTGGCCATCTCCCACCCGCCTTCCAAAGCGAGCTCAGGCGTCTCCCTCCGGACGCCTCCCCCAGCGCAGGAGGGCCTCCCCGCGGCTCCTACCCTCGTCTGTCCACCGACCCGCCACGCAGCTGGCCTGTCGCCTTCCCCGGGGCCGCCTGCCCGAGCACAGCGCAGAGACGGTCCTGACTCAGCAGCTTCTCCCGACTTCCCGTTTCTGTGATCCTTGAGGCCTCCCTCCCGGCCTCCCAGACTCAGAGCACCGTGGCCTCCCCCCGGGCCCGGGGCCGCTTCTCACACCCACGGCTGCCGGGGGAGCTCAGGCTCCGGCACCAGGCCCGCGAGGCCTCCTTCTCGTCCGGATGGACAGAGCACAGCTCCGGCAGCTCCCTCCCGGAGTCACCCCTTCCCCGCAGTCCTCCTGCCCGACTCCAGCGCTCAGCTGGGGCCGCCGCTCCCGCCCAGACCCGTGCTTGGTGCACGTCTTCAGGCTGGCGCTCCTCACACCGTCTCCATGTCAGGCTCGGGCCGGAGGCAGAGATGTCACCATCAGCTTCACCGTCAGCGACCAGTGCGGCCCCAGGAATTTGCTCACTTCCCGAGCCGGGGCCTGCGCTCAACCTTGTTCCAGATCAAGGGACTGCCCAGCTGAGCTCTGCCCTGCAGTGCGGCCAGACCCAGACCTCTCCACCGTTCTCGTCTGGGGGCATCCACGGCCCCAGGGCCCTCCTCAGAGATCTCCCCCAGGAATGTTCCAGCCCCTCCTGCGAGGCTCTGCCGACAAGACTTTCTGATACTCCCCCGCATTTCCCTGCCCCCTCCCCGTCCCGCCCCCCTCCTGATGCCGCAGCATCCCCGGGTCCCCAGCTCTGCTCTTGCCCATCCTGCCCACAACAGTTAATGCCACTCAGCAGCCGGAGGCCTCTTTAAAAACACAAATCATAAAAACGGCTAACATGGTACATTTTATGGTATGTGTGTGTTTTTAACCACGAGTTAAATTTTTAAAATTATTAAAAAAAAAAACCCCACACAAGTCAGATCATGTCCCTCCCTACGGAGAAACTTGCTGTGGCTTCTCACTATATTTAGAGTGCAAATCCAAGATCTCTGTCACAACCCCAAAGTCCTAGGCCATCGTGGGGCTGCCCGTCTGCATCCTGAGACCCTCCCCTGTGTGCTGTGGGAGCTACTCCAGCCCCTCGGACCTGCCCAGCTGGTTCCCAAGGAGGACCGTTGAACTGGAAGGCCCCCCTCCAGCTCTTCACACGGCAGGGGGGGGACGGGGGAGGGGGCTCCTTCCTCCAAAAGGCCTTTCCCTTCCAGTCTCTGGAGGAGCTCACCGCACAGACCCCGGTCATTTCTTCAGAGCTTCTATCACCAAAGCCAGACTCTGGCTGCTACTGATTATCCATCATGGGTCATCAGCCTCGGCCCACCCACTGCAGCTCCCGGGGCACCTTACCCTCCGGTTCATCACCGTGTTCCCGGATGCACCGAGCAGGTGCTTAACCAACATTAGCTAATGAATGTTTAGATCCTGCCTGTCACTGAAGAAATGTGTGCAAGTGTCTCCCTGCCCTTCCCTCGCTAGCCAGGCACCCAGATTCACAAAGTATTTGCTGAATTAATCAGGGAACACAAAACGGAACCATAAAGCAATGACAGTCCTTCTCCTGTAAGACTTATAAATGCCTCTAAACAATTACCAAGTAAGCAGTCCCCAGACTGCTTTCAGGATGAGAACCGCATAGATATTGATACGGAGCCTTCCAGCATTATTACCTTGAAAACAGGGTTCATGTTGATGTATAAGCATTAGCCTTATGAAATTCATCTCATTAACTTATAACGTGCTGGAGAAATAGTTCCCGAAGTTATTCAACACCGAATCTCTAAAATCATCTACTGATTCATCTCCATTCGTGACTTTATTCCCGAAGGACGGCTTTTTCAATTTGTGCTAGACAACGCAGTTTCACCGTAACCATCAATAATTGTTTACAATTTTATGCTCTAAGATTTCAGACACCTTAACCAAAACATCACAGTACATGCATTTATGTTCGATGCTCTGTTAAGTGGTAGCCAATGGCAACCACAGGTTTAGGGACCCAATAATTTAAAGTTTCAAGTGTAAGTACCTTTTATGCAGCCTTTTCTGTTTCTTTGTTCCTACCAGGGGCCCCTCAACCAGGTGGGACAAGGGGCAAAGCCCTATGATGTCAGTGGCACAGCTTCCAAGGAAACGGGCGGCCACTTCTGAGTCATTCTGTTCTATTTCCTCCAGAAAACAATGCAAACACTGTAGGGCATGCCGCCCCCGACCCCAGCACCCCCAGCAAAACCCTATGCCCTCCACCCACTCACTTCAATGCACTTGCCCTACAGAGATGGGGGGCACGCAAGTCCCCTCCCCCAGCGCTACAGGGCACAGATGCAAACCGGGGTCCTCCGTCCACAGGCGGAGAGGTGGGGCCCCACCCCACATCCACCGCCCCCCTGGGCTCACTAGACGTTAGCCACATGGGCCTCTGGCCAAAGGGAAATAGAGGCCAGGAAGAAGGCAGCCCCCGCTCTGCAGACTCAGGAGGGGCAGCTCCCAGGCCACGCTCTCCACCCTGTACACGGGGCTCACGAGAAACCGCGGAGGTTCACCTCCCAAGGCCCCTTGCTGAGAAAGCGGCTCAACATTCCCGAGCTGCGGTGGGAGATCCCAGCACGCACACCCGCACCCTGACTCAGGGCAAGAGCGCGGCGTGAAGCCTTCTGCACCATCACGGGCTCTGCCGTGTGATGCCCCGAATCACAAGCCAGGCCTCCTCCGTGGCCATCTCCCCTCCGATACTCTAATCATCAAGACTTAAGTTTCTCTTTCCCCGAAGACGTGCTCCTCCCCACCGGGTCCTCACCACTAGTCTGCAGATGGCAGAGGCGGGGGCCCTCAGGACAAAAGGGGGGCTCACCTGACAGACCCCGAGCTGTCTGGCCAGTTTCTGACTTTGTGTGTGTCTGTCTGTGTGTATGTATACCTGTGTGTGCACTGTCTGTGTGTCTGTGCCTGTGTGTGTGTGTGTGTGTGTGTGTGCATCTGTGTGTGTCTGTCTGTGTGTGGGTGGGTGTGGCAGTGGGAACAACCGATTTGTTTTAGGATTTTTTTTCTATTGGAGTATAGCTGATGTACAGTGTTGTGTTAGTTTAAGGTGTACAGCAAAGTGATTCAGTTATATATACATATATATATTCTTTTTCAGATTCTTTTCCCTTATAGGTTATTACAAGATATTGAATATAGTTCCCTGTGCTATACAGTAGGACATTTTTGGTTATCTATTTTATACATAGTAGAGTGTATATGTTAATCCCAAGCTCCTAAATTAGGAGTTTAGGAACAAGCAATTGAATAACCAAAGTGAATCTTGAGCTCGACAAAATAAAGAACTTGTATAGGGAAGAAACCAAGATGTCCAAGGCACCTGAAGAAGCTCCCGGGAGAACTCTCATCCTGGGGGCCCAGGGAGGGAGGCAGGGACTGGGCCAGGAAGATGAAGGGCCCTTTCATCGTGTCTTTGGGGGCGTATGGAAGCCTTGGCTCTTGGCGGTGGTGGAGGAGCGCAGCGGGCGGGCCAGGCTCCCAGCTGTGGCCCCAGGAGCTGGGTCTGCAGCACCTTGAGTGCAGGGACAGGACAGCAGGGCAGGGGAGGGACAAAGGGAGGGACCGCACAGCCGCCGACCCTGTTAGCGGTCTGGGTTGGCTCCTGGACCACAGGAGGAAACGAGGGGGAAACAGAACTTTCCTGGAGCTTCTACAGGCACAGAGCATGCAGGGGCCTGACTCAGGCCCGCACGGCGGCACTGGCCGCCCCAGGCCTGGCAGACACCCCTCTGGGTAAGAGGCAGAGTCCACCCCGCCACCAGGGCTGTAGGACTCCGCCATTGCTCTGGGTTTCCTTATTGTTACCGGCTTAAGTTAAATCACTGGACGTGCTGATTTCTTTTTTGTTTTCACATTCCTGAAATATTCTTTTCTAAGCCACAGGCTTCAGCTATTTTCCTGTAGTGCCAGCTGGCTCATGAAAGCAACTGCTGTCCTTTGCAGGGTTAATGTATTCAGTGCCTGGAGCATGCCCTATCTTTCCCCAGCACACCACGCTTTGAGGATTGTGTTTTAAATATATACAATGGCCGCAAATATGAGGGATCACGTACAGGCTGCTCCTGGGACGACCTTGTCATCATGGGTGCCTCGCAGGGGTCTCGGGAGCAAATCTACAAGGAACAGCAGGACAGCAGCGGTTCTGTGGTCCACCCCCAGGGTAGGAGCCTGAGACAATGATGCAACAGTACTGTGGCCGTCCCCTAAGGATGGGCTCTTTGTGATACTGACATGTCTGACTGGCTTTCAGTGAAGAAAGATAGTTCCCTGTCCCTCAGGGGGCCCGGCATGAGCCACGTCACCAGGCTGCCCCCACCTTCTCTTTGTTCCGGGATGAGGCCCGCTGCGCGCTCTGCCCACGCCTGCCAGGCGCCCTGCACTCAGATCCCAGCGCCACAAAGGATGGGCAGCTATTCTGTCACCAGCCTCCAGGCCTCCCCACGGCCACTCCACACCCAGGACAATGGCTCCCCACCCCCATTCCTACTTTCAACCTAACCCCTACTGTCTTGTCCTGCTTCCCCACCACAAGGAGGGTTCACAGCACCCCAACCAGACTGACACCCTGCTGACTCATCTCCCACCACGGCTTCTCGGCCCAGAGGATCCTGGAGCAAAGGACCATCTCATTCCTCTGTGGTTCCACAGCTCTCTGCCCACTGTCTGGGCCATAATCAATGTTGGGTAAAGACAGGTTGAAAACCTCAATAAAACTAGAAAGCTGCTAGAAGAAGACAGGAGAAAATCTTTGTGACTTTCAGTCAGGCAACGATTTCTTAGAATCAACACCAAAAGCATGATCCATAAATAAAATTTTTTTAAAAACTGATACATTGGACTTCATCAAAATTTAAAACTTCTGCTCTTCAGAAGACATGGTCAAGAAAATGAAAAGCCAACTGGAAGGGAAGCATCCGCAAAACACAAAACTGATAAAGGACCTGATTCCTGAATTTATGAGGAAACTCAGCAAAACTCACAAAACACAACAATGACAAAACACACAACTCAATAAAAACTGGTCAAAGATTTAAACACTTCACCAAAGAAGATAATTGGATGGCAAATAAACACATGAGAAGATGCTCAATGTCATGAGTGATTAAGTAAATGCAAATGGAAACCACAGGGAGATATTACTACACGTCTAATTAGCATGGCTTGAAGTTTAAAAAAATAAAAACAAGTGCAGGCAAGGATATGGAGCAACTGGAACTCCCATTCATTGTTGATGGAAATGCAAACTGGTGCAGCTGCTCTGCAAATCAGTGTAGCCATTTCTTATTGTTAAAAAAAAAACAAAATTTAACTGAGTAAATTTTAAAGATCTTATTGGCTTTCCTCAATGATTCATAAATAGAGCAGCACCCGATCTAGCACATAAAAAGGAACTCCGAGGAACCGTACAAAGCGAAAGACTTTTACAGGCAGAAGGAGCAAGAACAGGAAGTTATACTCGGCAAAATAGCAGGTTGGTTACTGCAAAGTCACTTCCCTTTAGGGGATGCCTGGGCCCACCAGGCAGATGACCTCTCTGGTGCTGATCAGGGGATTCCTGATTCCCTGGTTTAAGATCCTCTTTCTGGGAGAGGCTGAAACTGCAGTTAAGTGAAGTTTGGTGACGTGGGGCTCAGCGTCAGCGACTCCATTTGGGGCCCCTTGTTTTTTTTTTTAACAAGTATTTTTTTTTTTTAATTAATAGCTACTTTATTTATTTATTTATTTATTTGGGCTGTGTTGGGTCTTCGTTTCGTGCGAGGGCTTTCTCTAGTTGCGGCAAGCGGGGGCCACTCTTCATCGCGGTGCGCGGGCCTTTCATTATCGCGGCCTCTCTTGTTGCGGGGCACAGGCTCTAGACGCGCAGGCTCAGTAGCTGTGGCTCACGGGCCCAGTTGCTCCGCGGCATGTGGGATCTTCCCAGACCAGGGCTCGAACCCGTGTGCCCTGCATTAGCAGGCAGATTCTCAACCACTGTGCCACCAGGGAAGCCCCGGGCCTCTTGTTTTTAACGTTACAAAATTAAACATGCGCTTATCATACAATCTAGTAATCCCACTCCTCAGTATTTATCCAAGAGAAATGAAAACTGTGTCTGAGTGGGAAGCTTGATTCACAGGCTTGGGCTCTGATGAAATAAAATTCATATTTTAAGGCAAGACAAGAAAAATTTAAACATAAACTTTTCTCTCTGCTTTTGGTCTCCTCCCCCCCCCCCCCCAGTGCGCACTGTGCATCTGCATTAACCACACTTCCCCAATGGCAGAGATAACTACTCAACCATAAAGATCAATTTTTCTCCTTCTGCAACAAGGACCTACTGTATAGCACAGGGAACTATACTCAATATTCTGTAATAACGTATAAGAGAAAAGAATCTGAAAAAGAATATATATACATGTATATATATAACTGAATCACTTTGCTGTACCCCTGAAACTAACACAACATTGTAAATCAACTATACTTCAGTAAAAAAATAAAATTAAAAAACAAAAAACCAAAATCTTCTCCCTCTGGTACCAGCCATGTAACTCATTAGAAGACAATATTCCTTTCTCAATCCTGTAAGGGGCCACAATGACCACCATTGGCCTGGTGCATGCAGACATCTTTGGTGGACTTTATATACGAAGCCAATATATCATTTCCCCTAAAGACAGTGATTGGTGCAGAACAGACTGGTCAGAAGACCTAGAGAGATACTGGGCCACACCCAAAGGAAGTTCTTAGCTTAAATACTTACTTATGACCTTACATTAGCGTTAGTAGCTACGTCACCTGTATTCTGCCTATTTTACAAAAGGATTGTTTCTTACATCACCAAATGTGTGACTGAGCCTCAGATAAAATTAATGATGATTAGGTGACTTGAAACGACGGACCAAATACATAGTTCTATAAGATCAGTGATTGTAACAGTGTAACTCTAGAATTGGGAGGAAGCCGCAGAGGGAACCGTTTCCTGGACCATAAAAGACTGTAGGACAGGGGGTCCAGAGGTTTTGGGCAACTATTAACAGGGCCTAGCCCAGTATCAGCACATCAAGTGGCCCATCAACAAAATCCTCACCCGACCTGGGAATGAGCATTCCTAGGACCGTGGGACAAATTGGTCACTAAATGCCTCCCAAACCTTTGTCAAAATTAAGACCAAAAGGGAGGGGCCTGTAACATAAAGAAGGTAGCCCACCATCCAGTTCCACAAGAACCAAGTCAACAGCCACTGCAGTCAGTGACCTACAGGACACCTTGAAAGGAATTCTGAGCAAAGACCAGGAGGAGGCACTTTGTGTTCTGGGAAAACTGGCAGAACCAACCCTCAGACAGTTAGACATTTTCAGGAGAAATTTTTTATGAACCTGGATTCTTGCATCTTCCCATACTTAGAAAAGCACTTAAAAAAAAAAAGCATTAATTAAGGTGTCTGTTCCTTGTGACCAGCAGCAACCGTCTACCGACATGAGTGCTTCATTGCACGTACCCCCTTTGCCAAAATCACAGCCTCCCCGCCTTATCTCTTGGGAACAGTTCTCAGAGTTACCTGACAGGCCGTCTCCCGGGTTATAATCCCTGAGTTGGCTCGAATAAAATGTCCCTTTCTTTCTTAGACTGACTATCAATTAATTTTTGCATCGACAGTTCATAACGGCGAAAACTGCAAACAACCTGTCTCCACGGTGGGTGGATAGACAGACTGGAGTGTCCACGCAGTGAAACACTCTTCATCAGCGAAAAAGAAGGAGCTAGTGGTACATGCAAAAAAGTGGATGAATTTTAAAAGCATTATGCTTAGGGAAAGAGGTCAGCCTCAAAAGGCTTCCTGCTACGGGACTCCATTCACATGATGCCCTGGAAAAGGCAACACCCTGGGGACAGAGCACGGACCAGCAGTTACCAGGGCCTGGGAGTAGAAGGAGGGGTTGTGTATATGAAATATATCTGGCCTTTGCCTGTGGTTCCTGGTATGGGGCTGGTCACCAGGAAGACCAAGTGATTAGAGGGTTGGGATCTCAGCCCCTTCCCTCAGCCTCTGGGAAGGGGGAGGGGCCTGCAGTTTAAGCTCCATAATCTCTTGGTGGACACGTCCAGGAGGGTGACACACACCAGGTCCTCAGGGACAGGAGCTCCTAAGGAAGGGCTCGGGACCCTGCTGGACCGCCCCCTCTGTACCCCTTCATCTGGCTGTTCATCTGCAGCCTTTATAATACCCTTGATAATGAACTGGCAAACGTAAGGAAATGTTTCTCTGAGTAGCAAATTAGTCAAATCCGAGGAGGGGGTCCTGGCAACCTCTGATCTATAGCCGGTGGGTCCGAAGCACAGGGGTCAGCCCCGACCTGCGATCAGCATGTGAAGGGGGGACAGTCTTGTAGGACTAAGCCTTTACACTCTGTCCAGGTGGACAGAGCCAGAACTGAGTTAACTGCTTGGTGGCTGGAAAGCACCTCAGAGGGGCTGACTATATAGAAGAACCAGGAGACCTGGGGGCGACTGTGGCGGAGGTCACACTCTGCATGCAGTGGTCAAGCTCATGTGAGCTGAATGAATGCCATCTCTCCTTGCTCTGGGCCAAGCCCACCTTCCCAAACTCGCTTCTGCTCCCCCCAGCCTGGGCTTCCCTAGCCCCCAGCAGCCTGGGATGCCCACATCCTTGCTTTTTTTCTTGTTCGCCGGCCTGAGCTGCCTTTCTCACCCTCACTGCCCTTTACACAAATCTCACCCATCCTTCAAGCCCCAGATCAAATGTGACTTCACCCCTGTAACCTCATCTGACTGCCACCTCCCCGCACCCACAAAAAGCTGGAAATTATTGGATGTGCCTCTGAATACCAAGCATTTTGTCTACGTGCTTTTACACGTACCGCCTTCTCTTGTATGACTGTGTATGTCAACATCTCTCCAAGGGATTGTAAGCACCAAGTCTGATTCACTTTTGCATAGAGACACAGCATGTAGATGATGCCTTACATGTGGTAAGAGCTCAGAAATATTGTTTGATGAACTAATGAAAAAGTAAGTGGCCAGGGTGACCCACGGCAGGTAAAGTTGGTGTGGTCGGCACTCAGAAAGAATAACATCACCCAGGAGTTCAGATGAGGTGGTCTCTTAGTGATAAGCAAACAGGACTGTGGAGGTTTTAACTCCACACCTACTGTTCCCCTAGTAGTCACGTGAAGCAGCAGTTCCCCAGCCCAGCTGATCAAAATCACCTGCAAGACTGATTGAAAACACGCATGCCTGGGGTTCACTCGCCGGAACCCTGATTCAGTCCATCAAGGGTGAGTCCTGCTTTCAGTTTTTTACTAAACTCCCAGGGTGACTCTGAACAGCCAAGCATGGGACTTAGCTTCCTAAACGGCCAGGAGGCTGAAGACTCATCCACAGGTGCTGATAAAAAAGGCAGCTCTGAGAATCTGTATGGAAGCAACACACACACACACACACACACACACACACACACGCACGCACGCACGCGCACGCACGCATGCACGCACACGCACGCACGCACACGCACACACACGCACGCACACACGCGCACACGCACACACACGCACACGCGCGCGCGCGCACACACACACGCACACGCACACGCACACACACGAATGGATCATCAAATTGTAATACATCCATACCTGGCAATAAAAAGAAAGAAACTACTGATCCATAGAACAGCATGGATGAATCTGAAAAGAAACCGGATACAAAACACTACGCAGCGTGTGGTTCCATTGATACGAAATTCTAGAAGAGGCAAAACAGAGTGACAGCAAGCTGATCAGTGTTTGCCTGGGGACGGCAGCGGGGCTGCAGGTGGTGGGCTGGGAATGGGCCTTTCTGTAAAGGGACACAGAGGAAACTTTTGGGGTGAAGGAGATGTTTAATATCTCGACTGCAGTGGCGGTTCTGTGGGTGTATACATTTATCAAAAGTCCCTGAATCACGCACATTCAAAGCGGGGACATTTGCTGAGACTCGGAACCCAGGGCCCTAATGGGAATCCCGTCGCTGTCCTCCCCCCCCCCACACCCCGCACGTATCTAGCCAGTCACCAGGTCCTGCCCTCTGATTCCAAAGTCTCTCCTGGATCTTCCTTCCGCTCTTTATTCCCAGAGCCTCGAAGAATCAGGGGGGTCAGAAGGACCACTGGTTTCCCTGCCCAGCGTCAGGGCCACGGCCGCCGTCTGCCACCGCGCTGCCAGCAGGCTTTCCAAACACAGACCCACTCGTGCCCGCACCCTGACCCCACTGCTTACAGACCTCCCACCCCACCCCCTCTCTCAGGGTGAAGACAAAGTTCCACGTGCCTCTCGCCGTTCTCTCTCACCCACTGCTCAGACCCGCTCCGGGCTGGACTGTCTGCAGCTCCCCGAAAGCACCACGACCCTCACAGCTCCGGGCCTGCACGCATGCCGCCCCTCTGGCGGCAGCGTTCTCCCCCCGCCCCCGCCAGCAACACCCGTCACCTTTCAAGGCTGAGCTGAAGCATTCGGGGCCCCAGGAAGCTTTCTGTTGCCTCCGATCCTCCCTGCACCGCAGCTGCTATGCCTGTTTGTCTGTCTCTCACCTAAACATCCAGGAAGGCACCATATTTTTCACCTCTGGATGCACACCATCAAGTGGGTCCCTGACACACAGAAGGTGCTCAATAAGTGTCCCTGGCATTTCAGATGAAGGAAGAAAGGAAGGGAGGGAGGGAGGGAGGGATACTAAAGAACAGAGTTTTAGAAAGAAGTCTGCTAAAGGGCCATGATGCATGAAAACAGGGAGAGGCTTGAGGACGAAGCGGTATTTGAACTAGACTCTTGTTACGGGCTGAACTGTGTCCCCACAGATCCCTATATTGAAGTCCTAACTGCCAGCACCTCAGAATGTGACTGTATTTGGACACAGAGCCTTAAAGAGGCAATTAAGGTAAAATGAGGCCATTGGGGTGGGCCCTAATCCTGTATGACTGGTGTCCTCACGGGAGGAGAGTAGGACACAGACACTCATGGAGGGACGACCCTGTGAAGACACAGGCAGAAGACGGCCGTCTGCACACCAAGGAGAGAGGCCTCGGGAGAAACCAACCCTGTCCACACCTTGATCTTGGACTTCCGGCCTCCAGAACTGTGAGAAAATAAACGTCTGTGTTTAAGGCCCCCAGTCTGGGTACTTTGCTAGGGAGGCCCCGCAGACTCGCGCAGCTCAGAGGACGAGGGCCGTGGATGCATGGGCACTTTAGGTGGGAAGGCGTGGGCGCTGGAGCTGCCTGCTCGGCAGCCGTGGACGCGCTGGTGGGGAGCGGCGGGAAACAGCAGACTGGGGGGTTCCCTGAAAGCCGGGCTAAGGAGTTGAGGCTTCACCCTGCAGGTCCGAGTGCCTCTTCCCTGTGTGACCAGTGGCAACTCAGTACCGTCTGTGCCTGAAGGACACAGCAGGTGACAGGACCAGGCGTCCCTCGGGCAGAGCTGGAAGCGGCCACCCACCGCCGGGGCCACCAGGCGCCCCAAACTGGCGCACACGAGCCTCCCGAGGGATGCAACAACAAACGTTAGTTCATTTAAAAGTTCTACACGTATTTTAATGTGAGAAACTCAGGACCAGGGCGTTGATCAGGGCAACACGTAAGGGGATCCTGCCGACCGGCAGGGCCCGAAACCGTGGCTCTGCCTTCAGGACACACCCCACTGGGCCCGGGGCTTCCTACTGTCTGCTCGCAGCACCCACCGCGCTCCTTTTAAAATACCCGTCGGACCGTGTCAGCCCTTGGCTCCAAGTCCCCCAGTGGCCTCCGCATCCCTCGGGATAAAATCCAAGCCCCACCACGGTCCCACGCACGCCCTGCAGGGCCCCCACCGCAGCCTCCTGCCCCCTGTCCCCGCGGCACTGGGCACAGGGATGACCAAAGAGACACAGCCCTGCTCACCCCGGCTCCTGGTCTCGAGCAGGACACTGTCAGACAGTTCCGGAAAAACTACAAGGAAAGGCAGACTGTGCTGTCAGAGCTCATCCAGCGGTGGTGCACCCGGGGCCCGAGTCAGGGAGGACAGCCTGGATGACAAGTGAGAAGGGACAGAACGTGGACGGGCAGCGGGATCGGGGGCGGGAAGAGGCGCTCAGGAGGGAGGCGGCGGCCGGGCTGAGGGCGACGGGGTCCCATGACCCCAGGCTGCAGAGCAGGGCCCTCACCCTCTGCCCTCACTGCCCGGAGCCCCCGGGGCGGCCCAGCCCTCCTTGGTGATGGCCAGGAGATGCCCAGTGCTCAGAAGTCCAAAGCGATTTGTAGGTGAGGCCAGGACCCTGGAAACCCTTACGCTCAGACCTCATCGGTGAGACCGAGACAGGTCCCCAGAGGCAGCGGGTACCAGAGAGGTCTCAGGCCCCAGACTGAGGAAAGACTTTTATTCACAACCCAGACCATCCCTCTTTATCTACGCATAAATTCTCCCCCCAGCAAATATTCTGCTGACTCTCCCCAAGGCCGCTGGCCAGGCTGCTCCTGGCTCTCATCCTTACTGCAGCCCCAGGTGTGGCTCCAGGGCTGTCTCGGGGGGCCCCCTCTGTCTCCGTGGTTGCCCCGTGTTTCCGCTTACCTCCCTCTGGCGACTGAACAAAATAAATAAAAGCCCTCCAACCTCCCCTCCTTTCTCTCACCCTCCCGGAATTCACCGACAGCGGACTCATTTCTCCTGGCTGAATATCTAATGCTAATACGTTTCCTTTCATCAGTAGCGTCCCTGTGTGGTCAAAGCGACCTCGCAGGCCTTAAAGACCATGGTAAAGAGCTCTGCCTTCACTACCGGGAACTTTTTATTGTAATTTTTAAACTTAGCATTATTCCATTTTCATCGTTTCTCATTGACAGTAAGTCACAAAGTTGCCTTTTAAAATATGTTAACGATGTAAGTCCGTTTGAGGACGTGTCATGAGTAGGTGACAGTAGCTGGCTAGGGCCAAAGCTGTGAAAAGAGGAATTAAAATCGGGAACACAGTGGTCCCGGGGAAAGAAAGGGAGAAATGGCCGTAAGGGTAGAGAGAAGGGGACGGAGTGGGAGAGACTGGAGTATTGGAATCGGCTAGAGTTTCCAAATAGCTGGACGGCCGGCCGTGGCCAAAGGAAGGATGCTCTTCTTAGCACAGCTGGTTTGGCGGCCGGTCCTGAGCACCGGTCTAAGCGGGGCTCCCGCCCATCCCATCGTTCTGCAGCACGGCTCCCTGTTCGGCAGCTCACAGCCCTGCTCGGCAGGCATCGTGATGAGTAATTCATTAGAGAGTTTGCTGCTCCCGAGAGGCTGGACGGGACCAGGCGCTAGGTGTCTGCTGGGCCGGTGACCGGATGCGTGACACTGCAGGGCGGCGTTTTAAGACATTGACAAGGAGCCCAGCTGGAGGGAAGGCGAGGCGCACAGTGAGGCCGGGGTGGGGTCCGCCAGCCAGGCACGTGGGGACGCCCGCGTCCAGCGTGGAAACAGGGGCAGGGGCGGGGCTGGGAAGAGGTCAGCGCTCACCAAGGAAGGAAATTTCCCTCTAGGCCCCTCCCCCGGTTGAGTTTTCTCAACAAGTCCTTGCTTTTCCTAAAACATATGTTAAAACCCGTTAAGGAAGATTAAAATGTTGCCTCTCAACATTGCCTCAAATGTTGCCTCTAAAATTCCTAAAATTGTGAACTTTCCCAATCCTGAGCCTCTACAGCTAGGATCCTGCTCCCTAAAATCTTCTGGCCCGTGGGCCTGGAAAAGTGTCTATTTATGTATTTATCTTACACAAATATAGACTCATGAAAAACTCAAACGTGGACGTATATCTAGAAAAAGGTAGAAGAGACCTTGCCCTAATTCTCCCTACCTCTCCAGAAGTAACACAGTAAACAGCTTGATATTTTATATCCGGAACTTTTTTAAAATGAACTTTTATATTCATACAAATAAAAATCTAGAGTTCAGGTTTCTTAACATAAATAACGACATTTTTAATGGAAATATGATTATGTTGGATGTGCTTACTTGAAAACATGTACAGTATTTTCTAAGACATTAAAGGCTATTACACGTTTTGGTAGGTTTTGTAAAATTGCCGTACAAAAAAGCTTTGCTAATTCTTGTTCCTATTAGTTGTGATTGCCAATGCCCATCTCCATATGTTCTCTTTGACGCTGGATGTTATTTATGTTTTCAGTTTTTGCCTATCTGCTACAGGGAAAGTGACATTTCATTAGTATTTGAATTTGCATTTCCATGATTCTTACTGAGGTTTCTTTACTGGCTGTCAATATGTCTTCATATATTTATGGAAATAAATATACATTTCTATTTATAAATTGCCTTTGCCCACTTTTCCTGTGTGTCTTTGTCTTTTTCTAATGGATGTGTGGAAATTCCTCTCTTATAATGGTTAGCAGCTCTCTGTGGTATGGGCGCTGCACATAGTTCTCTCTGCCACATGCCTGTCTTTCAATGTACCAAGTTTTTAAATGTGCATAGAGTCAAGTGTGTCATCTTTTTCTGTCTCCCAAGATTACATGAAGGGTTGTCTTAAGTCATAAAGGGAAAGAATGACACATTTGGCTCTACGTAAGAAATACAAGGGAACCCCCCTACACTTGGTGGGAATGTAAATTGGTACAACCATTACGGAAAACACTATGGAGGTTCCTTAAAAAAACTAAATATAGAACTACCAGATGATCCAGCAATCCCATTCCTGGGCATATATCCAGAGAAAACCATAATTCAAAAAGATACATGCACCCCAATGTTCATTGCAGCACTGTTTACAATAGCCAAGACATAGAAGCAACCTAAATGTCCATCAACAGAGGAATGGATAAAGAAGATGTGGTATATATATATACAATGGAATATTACTTAGCCATAACAAAGAACGAAATAATGTCATTTGAAGCAACATGGATGGACCTAGATATTGTCATACTGAGTGAAGTAAGTCAGACAGAAAGACAAATATCATATGATATCGCTTATATGTGGAATCTAAAAAAAAAAAATGGTACAAATGAACTTATTTACAAAACAGAAAAGAGAAAAGGAGTCACAGACATAGAAAATAAACGTATGGTTACGGGGGGGGGAAGGGGGGATGAGGGATAAATTGGGAGATTGGGATTCACATATACACGCTACTATATATAAAATAGATAACTAATAAGGACCTACTGTAGAGCACAGAGAACTCTACTCAATACTCTGTAATGAGCTATATGGGAAAAGAATCTAAAAATGAGTGGAGATAGATATATCTATATATCTATATCTGATTCACTTTGCTGCACACCTGAAACTAACACAACATTGTAATAAATCAACTATACTCCAATAAAAATTACATAAAAAAGAAACACACAGAATGCATATTTATGTATATAAAATAGACATACACATATATATATATATGTCTCTATGCATATCTGTGTACCCCAAATACTTTTTCAGTGTTTCCTTGTTTAACTTTATTTCCCTACCCCAACAACCCATGGCGTGGACACTATAACCATCCCCGTTTTACAGATGAGAAGACTAAGGCCAGGGAGGCTGAGATGGAGCCCTCGCTGCCAACAACTCTTCCTTTGACTCAGTGTCCCTCCACACAACCCGTTCTCTCCACACATCTTAAAACAGCAAAATCAACACAGAGTGATAACAGCTCAGAAACGGTCAGCTCCTATAAATAAAACAGACAATCCAGAAAAAGCATATATCATAGAACAGCTGAGGATATAAACTGACAAAGTTAGAAAATATTAGAGAACATAAAGATCACTCATAAATGACATTGGAAAAACTGCCTAGCATTATTTTGTTTAAGTCAAAGTCCACTTTTCACATCATGCACCGAAGTAAAAACCAGAAGGAAATAAATCCCTTAAAAAAATATAGATTTCTAAAGTAAGAAGAAATAGTTAAAAATGGACAGATGTGATTATGCAGAAATGTTAAATGGCTGTATGGTTTTTAAAAACTCATTTTAAAAAGGTAAAACATAGTCTGGGGAAAATAACTGATGAAACTTTGTGAGTAAATCTTTTAAAAACCTTTATGGGGACTTCGCTGGTGGTCCAGTGGTAAAGAATCTGCCTTACAATGCAGGGAACGCGAGTTCGATCCCCGGTCAGGGAACTAAGATCCCACGTGCCGCGGGGCAACTAATCCCATGTGCCACAACTACTGAGCTCACGTGCCTCAACTGGAGAAGAGAAAAACCGCACACCGCAACTAGAGAGAAGCCCGTGCACCGCAACAAAGAGCCCACGTGCTGCAACTAAGACCCGACGCAGCCAAAAATAAATAATAAATAAATCTTAAAAAAAAAAACTTTATGAATTAGCCACCCCCATAAAAAACACATTAAGATCCTAACAGATAAATGAGCAAAGGAAGAGAAGGTACAATTTGTAAACAAACATGTGAAAAAAAAGTTCATCGTAACTATATTAAAAAAGATGCAAAATTACCAACAAGTGCTACTGTTTTGCCTGTTTTTTTTTTTCTTTCATGGTGCTGTCACTGGAATGGATAAAATTAAACTGACATCTCACACACAGCGTTGGTAGAAAAGCAATCTAGCAACATATACAAAGCACTGCTAAAAATTCACGCGCTTTGGTCTTCCCTGGTGGTGCAGTGGTTAAGAATCCGCCTGCCAATGCAAGGGACACGGGTTCAAGCCCTGGTCTGGGAAGATCCCACATGCTGCAGAGCAACTAAGCCCGTGCTCCACAATTACTGAGCCTGTGCTCTAGAGCCCGCGAGACACAACTACTGAGCCCTCACGCTACAACTACTGAAGCCCATGCACCTAGAGCCCGTGCTCCACAACCAGAAAAGCCACCGCAATGAGAAGCCCGTGCACCACAACGAAGAGTAGCCCCCAATCGTCGCAACTAGAGAAAGTCCGTGCGCAGCAACGAAGACCCAACGTGGCCAAAAATTAATTAATTAATTATTTTAAATTCATGCGCTTTGACCCAGTAATCCCACCTCTGAGAATCCATTCTACAGATAATCCAAAAACTTGGGGAAAATTATATGGACAAGACAGTCACTGAAGTGTCCTTTATCATAGCAAACAAACAAACAAAAAGCAATCCCATTTTCAAGAACAGGGAATAGTTAATTAATTTATGGAACAAACCCTTACTAGAACATTATATGCCATTAAAAATAATTGTGAACTAATAATATAAAGAAGTATGCTATAATATTTAATTGTACAGGTCCAGAGAAATATAGAAATTTGAAGTCGTTTTAGTGCATGGGATTGAGTCACTATTTCCTCTGATTTCTAAACTTACCCCGGGTTTAGAAAGACCTGCGTTCCAATCCCAGACCACCCCCACCCACCAGTCAGTCTGCCCTTGGCCAAGTTACAAGACCTTTCTGTGCCTCAGTTTCCCCACCTTGAAAGTGAAGACCGCACATGTGGGTGCCTCATGGGACGACAGTGAGACTCAGAGAAGATGATCCTCGGGGAGAGCTCAACTGCTGTGTCTGCCACGCAGTAAGCAGACAAAAGTGTTATGTTTAACATTTTTAAAAATATTAAACATGTTTGAAAAATAAAATTGAAGCGAGGGAAAAAGATGCTTCCCATGCGGTGGCTTTTCCCAAATGAAGGTGTGGTCTTGTCTGCTTTGCACTCCCTCGACTTTCGTGGGTTTCTTCTGCTGAGACGACACTGCGACTTCCACGTAAACTCACTTGGCAAAGGAGAGATGAAATGGCCCCTCTAACCAGAGCCACGTAAAAATGTATAGTCTGTGGGGCGCAGCTGCAGAGAACAGACCCAAAGTCAAAGAAGCACATGTGTGCCTCCACCTCTGCATCCGAATGGGAGGGGGCAAAGCACGTTTCTCGAGTCAACTTAAAGAATGGACTTTCTACGTAACTGAGCTAAAGGTTTGATTCTAACAAGAGATTAGACTCAATGGAAAAAAGGGGGGAAAAAAACCCCAAACTTAATTTCCAGCAAACGGAGTGGAGGAGACCTTTCAAAGTAGCTGGAGCCCTTTGCCAGGGCGGGTGGGGCAAAAGACCGTCTAAACAGAAACCATATAACGAGTAACTTCCTAGAAAAGCCTCTATCTTTGTCATATCTTTGAAACTCTGCCATCTAGGCCTTGCAAGCACAATGTTTGGCCCAGATACTGAGCACGGGCACGTTATCGGGCCCTCTGCAAGGAGGGGTGGGCGTGCTCCCCAGAGCTGGTCTTCCAGGGGAGAAGGCCCTAGAACCTCCTGGGGGTGAAGACCAGGCAAGTGGGCGGCTCCCCCCCTCCCCCGCGGGATTTCAGACTTCCCACACTTGGCAAGAGGAACGCACAGAAGCAGCCCTCTTCACCGCGGCTGTGAAACACAGCTCTCCACGCGGCTAGGAATTAGTACCTGCCGGGAGGATTTCTCTTCCAAAGACCTTTAGACGTTTAACCTAAAGTTAGCATTAATTATCCTGACTTGGCAAGACGAGAAAAGTCACAGGCAGTGAGAAAAGACAGTGTTTTCAAGCTGTCAGAAGATGTCTGAAATCCATTTTTAGGCCCCCAAACATGCACGTAGCGTGAACTTGCCCAGCCCACGAACCCACAGGAGGATATATTAACAACGCTGTAGTCACAGCAAGAGTCACCGGCACTTGAGACGTTACAGCCACAAAAGAAGAACCTCTTCCCCCAGATACAGCTGTTCTAAGAGTTTCCACCTCCATCTTAAAGAGTAACCAACTGGGTACTTACTGCAAAACCTTTGGCTTCTCCTGCTTCTCGGAGCGGCTGGCCTCCATCAGCAAGCCGGCCGCACTATTTTGGGGTTTGGTGCCGGCCGGGAGGAAACCACACTCGAGGGGCCGGGCACTGAGCGCTGGAACGACGCCTCGCTCAGGAAACAGGCGGGCTCTGCTCTCCAGGGCTTCCGACGGCCTCTCCTTCTGCCTCTCCCTCCCCTCCACCCCCCACCCACCCCCCCAAAAACCCTGCAAAATCACTTCTCTCCTACTGGTTCCTGAATACTTCCTTTGAACCTCTCTGAAACATAAGGATTTAAAGATGCAGGCTGACTAGTTTCTCGCTGATTGCTCCCTGAGATATCAAACAGAAAAAAAAAAAGCCAGCCTGCTCTTCAGAGGTGAGTCTGCCCTGAAGCGTCAGGGTCCCTTCCTTTCGAGCCTGTGACTCGTAGAATGTTCTAGATGGGATGGGAAATTCAGGTTACGGCCAGGAACATTCCAAAGCAGGTGGTTCTGATCAGCGGACTCCAGGGATCTCGGAGGTGAGGCGCCTGGATGTCCAAGGCTCCGTGATCTGTTGAGATTTCATTTTTCACTCAAGATACATATTTTCATACTTCATTTTGAATTCAGAGAGCTCCAAAATCATAAGAGCACTCTCACGACAGGTGGCCTACAAGCCCCATGACGGTAAGATCTCCTGTTACAGAGGGCGAACTCGATGCACGGAAAATACACACGGAAGAAATTTTGTCGAGGTAAATAAGCTACTGTGTTGTATCCACACTCACCAAGAACTGAAGGGATCAGGGCCAGGCAGAGCTTAGTCACAGCCATAAACTGGGTTTTAATTGCTATTTGACTGTAAAATAGGTGTGAAAAGCAGCCGAGTAGCTCTTACCTGGCGGTGTGGGCCGGCAGAGCCTCGGTGATGCCGAGTCCCCTGTGTTCACCGCGGTTCCATCCCCATCCCAGACCACAGAGAGGAGCTCTGCTCACGCAGCTTAGAACCGCTCCCCACTACCTTCACCGCCAGGCGTGTTGCTATAACCGCGGCCCCATGCCCCCCCGGCAAACGCTGCCGCCTCTGGTGGCCCCCCCTCTTTGCCTTAAAGAAAGCGAGAGGCACAATGCACGGGACACGCGCTCGCGGAGGAAGGTCCATCCTCGGGGGCCGGGGACGCACGGGGACCTAACTCACCCGGGGGTTCCTCCAGCGCATGGCCCCGTCGCACAGTTACAGGAGGTGGCCGTGGTCGGGGCTCTGCAAGTGACAGAACTCGGCTTAAGCAAACTAGCAAACTTACTGGCTAACTGGCTAGTCTGGGGATGACTTCAAGCTGGCTTTAAGCCAGTTATACCTGGAGGTTCAAATGCCATCGGGAAGCTGTTTCTCATCACCTCTCGGCTCTAATTCCCTGAGTTCGCATCATTCCAACACAGGTGCTCTTGGGATGGGAAAGCCTTTCCCAGCAGCATTCCAGGACTAGGGGGCTTTAGCATTCAAGATCTCAGAAGAAGAGACCTCAGAAAAGAACCCCAGAGTGATACACTGTCCAACCCAGTGGAGGGGAGAGGGACCTGGGTGATTGGTGACCCCACTAGTTGTAAGAGCAGTTCCCAAAAGCAAAAAAAAAAAAAAAAAAGCTGGACAGACAAAAAAGTACAAGCTAGTCACCCACTAGCGCCTTGGATTTAAGCCTTTCACGTGATCATCTTACTTCCCCAATTAGACTGTAAATCCATTAATAGAAAGATATACACAAAATGTTAACAGTGCTTATCTCTGGAATTGCAGGTCATTTATTTTTTTAATTCCCATTGTATCTTCTAAATTTTCTAAAACAAGTAGGTATTAAATTGTGTAATAAAATAATTAATTAAATAAGTTATTGCATGCTAAACAAATCCTACTTACAAGGTAAAAAATATATATATAAAATATCTATGAATAAACCTGGTAAGAAAATTGCTGTTGCCCCCCAAAATCTACAATATTTTACAGAATGACAAAAAGAGGACTGGATGGAAAAATATACCATGATTTTCCAATTAGATATTCATCATTCACAAAATAATTTAATAAATGTATTGTAATTCCAATAAAAATTCTAATAGGATTAGAAGTGTGAAGAAAATTCTTTATAAAGTTATCCTAAAATTCATCTGGTAAAATAATTCATTCTTCCCTATAAAAGAAAATTCTTGAAAAAAAAGAAAGTGTATTTATACTCCCAGATATTAAAGCAGACCAGAAAAGTAAAATAATTATAATAGTATGGCTCAGGAATAGAAAGATCATCAGTGAATCATAACAAAGCCCAAGCATAAGAATTTGGATTACAATAAACATGGCGTCACTAATCTGAGGACAAGGAATGGATTGTTTTTTTAAATGGCATTGGGAAAACTGGCTGATCATATGCAGAAAAAGAGAGTGACAGAGAAAGAAGGAAAGAAAGAGATTCCTACTGCACACCAAATGAATTTTGAAGGAATAAAGATTTAAGTGGGTAAAAAAAGAAGCATTACAAGAACTAGAGGAAAATAGAGGAGATTCTATATCTAAACAAGATGAAAAAGGCCTCTCTGAGCCCACCTGCAAAAGCAGAATACATAAAGAAAAACAGATTTGACTACTTAAAAAAAACTCTGCAAAACAAAAACAAAAACTATAAACAAAATGTAAATGCCAATGACAAGATGAGCTGAGCATCTATGCATAACCTTTGGTTCAGTTATTCCATTTGTAGAAATGAATCCTATGAAAATAATTATGAAGGAATTTAAAGCTGTGTGTACAAGAGTTATGAGCTTATCCTTGATGGTATATTCACATGATTAAACATTATGCAGCTGTTAAAAGTGACATATATCAACCAATATTCCCTATGATACTGACACAAAAATCCTCAACAAAATACTAGCAAACCAAATTTAACAACACATATAAAGGATTATACACCATGACCAAGTGGGATTTACCCAGGAATTCAAGGTTTTCCAACATATGACAATCAATCAAAGTAATACACCATATTAACAGAATAAAGGACACAACCACATAATCATCTCAACAGATGCAGAAAAGCATTTGACAAAATCCAATGCACATTCATGATAAAAAAACAAAAACAAAAACAAAAAAACACTCAACAGGCTAGGAATAAAAGAGAAATTCCTCAGCCTGATAAAGAGCAACTACAAAACACCCAACAACTAACATCGTACTTAATGGTGAAAATCTGAAACTTTTCCTGTAAGAGCAGTAACAAGGTAAGGATGTCTGCTCTCACCACTTCTAGTCAACAATATAATGGAGTCTTTAGCCAGGGAAATTAGGAGGAATAAGGAAGGAAGGGCGGGAGGGAGGGAGGAAGAAAGACAAGGTATCCAGATTGGTAAGAAAGTAAAGCTATATTTATTAGCAGATGACATGATCTCGTATGTAGAAAATCCTAAGGAATCTACAACAACAAAACAGAGCTAATAAACTTGTTCAGCAAGGTTGTAGGCTACAAGATCAATATACAAAAATCAATTATTTTTATACACTTGTAATAAACAATCCAAATATATTTTTTAAAATTCCATTTACAATAGCCTCAAAAACAATAAAATATTTAGAAATACATTTAACAAAATACACGCAAGACTTGCAGTACACTAAAAACTATAAAACATTTAAAAAATTGAAGAAGTCTTAAATAAATGGACAGACATCCCATGTTCAAGTATTGAAAAACTTGAGACGGCAATGCTCCTCAAATTGATCTACAGAATCAACACAACCCATATCAAAATTCTAGCTACTCTTTTCACAGAAGTTGACAAGTTAATTCTACAACTCATATGGAAATGCAAGGGACCCAGAATAGTCAAAACAATTTTGAAAAAGAGGAACAAAGCAGGACTCATACTTCCCAATTTCAAAACTTACTACAAAACTACAGCAGTCTAGACCATGTGGTACTGGCATAAGGATAGACATATGTAGATAAATAGAACAGAACTCAGAGTCCAAAAATGAACCCATACATTTATGGGCAGTTGATTTTGGACAAGGGTGCCAAAATGATTCAATGGGGAAAGAATAGTCTTTTCAACAAGTGGTGTTGGGACAACTGGACATCCACATGCAAAAAAATGAAGTGTTAGACTCCTACCGCACACCACATGCAAGAATTACCTCAAAATGTAAGAGCTAAAAATAGAAAACTCTTAGAAGAAAATATAAGTATAAAACTTCATGACCTTGGACTAGGCAATGTTTTCTTAGATACTACACCCAAGACACAAGCAACCAAAGAAACACTAGATAAGCTGGACTTCATAAAAATTAAAAACTTTTGTGCTTCAAAGGACACTATCAAGAAAGTAAAAAGATAGCCCACATAATGGGAGAAAATATTTGCAAATCATATATCTGATAAGGGTCTATTATCCAGAATATAAAGGACGAGTAACCCAACCAAAAAATGGGCAAAGGAGCCAAACACACATTTCTCCAAGGAGAATATAAAATATACAAATGGCCAAAAAGCACCTGAAAAGATATTCACCATCATTAGGCATTAGTGGTATGCAAATCAAAGCTACAATTAGATACCACCTCGCATCTACTAGGATGACTATAGGCAAAAAGACAGACAGTAATAAGTGTTGGCAAGGATATGAAGAAATTGAACCTTCATACATTGTGTGTTGTAATGTAAAATGGCATGGCCCCCATGAAAAACATTTTGGCATTTCCTCAAAAGTTAAACACAGAGTTACCATTGTGACCCAGTAATTCCACTCCTTGGTATATACCCCAAAGAACCAAAAACAGGAGTTCAAACAAAAATCTGTACACAACCACACTACTCACAGTAGCCAAAAAGTAGGAAAAAGATGTTCATTAAGTGATGAATGGATAAACATAATGTGTAGGTCCATATGATGGAATATTATTCATCAGTAAAAAGGAATGAAGTAAAAAAAAAAAAAAAAAGTGAAGTAGTGGCACATGCTACAACATAGATGAACCTTGAAAACATTATGCTGAGTGAAAGAAGCCACGTCAAAAAGGCCACATATTGTATGATTACATTCATATGCAATTTCCAGAATAGGCAAATCCATAAATACAGAAAGTAGATTAGTGGTTGCCCTGGGATGGAGGGATAGGTTAGAATGGGGAGTGACTACTAATGGCTCCAGGATTCCCTTTTGGGGTGATGTAAATATCCTGGAATTTGGTAGAGGTGAGTGTTGCACAACTTTGCCAATACACAAGAAAAATTACTGTATTGTACACTTTAAAATTGTGAATTTATGGTATGTGATTTATAGCAACTTCACAAAGGATACTGTAACATATTTGATCATGTAGAATAATGGTGACAATAAATTAGTGGAAAATATGATTGTAAAAGGTGTATACAGTAGGAAACCATATTTACAATAGGCATAGAAAAAAGACTTAGAGAAAAGTCTATATATTAAAAATGTTATTCTTGGTCCCCTTGTTGAAGAATGAGTTGACCATATAGGTGTAGATTTATTTCTAGAATCTTTATTCTGTTCCATTGGTCTATATGTGTGTTTTTTATGCCATACTGTTTTGATTACTATAGCTTTGTAGTGTATTTTTTAATTAGAAAGTGTGATGCCTCCAGCTTTGTTCTTCTTTCTCAAAATGATTTGTGGTTTTTTGCAGTTCCATATGAATTTTAGAATTGTTTTTTGTATTTCTGTTAAAAAAATGCCATTGGGCTTTTGATAGGGATTGCACTGAATCTCTAATGGGGAAAAGATAGTTTCTTCAACAAATGGTGCAGGGGAAATTAGATATCCACATGCAAAAGAATGAAATTGTACCTGTATACCATACACAAAACCAACTCAAAATTGATTAAAGACTTAAACATAAGATCTGAAACCATAAGACTCTTAGAAAAAAAAAAAGGTGAAAAACTTCATGACATTGGTCTTGGTAATAATATCATGGATATGACACCAAAAGCACAAGCAGCAAAAACAAAAATAAACAATCAGGACTACATCAAACCCCAAAAGTTTCTGCACAGCAAAGGAAACAACCAACAAAGTGGAAAGGCAACATACAGAATGGGAGTAAATGTTTGCAAACTATATATCTGATAAGGGGTTAATCTCCAAAATATATAAGGAACTCCTATAACTCAATAGTATAAAACCTAATATCCAATTAAAAGATAGGCCAAGGACTTAAATAGATGTTTCTCCAAAGAAGACATACAAATGGCCTACAGGTATATGAAAAATGGTTAACATCAGTAATCATCAGGGAAATGCAAATAAAAACCACAATGAGATATCATCTCACACCAGTCAGGATGGCTATTATAAAAAAAAAAAAAAGAAGACAAGTGTTGGTGAGAATGTGGAGATACTGGAACCCTGTACATTGCTGGTGAGAACGCAAAACAGTGCAGCCGCTATGGAAAACAGTATGGAGGTTCCTCAAAAAATTAAAAACACAGTTGTCCCTCCGCGTTTTCATGGGGTTGGTTCCAGGACCCGCCATGGACACCGAAATCAACAGATGCTCAAGTCCTGCAGTCCACCCTCCGTATCCATGGGTACCACATCCACAGAGTCAACCACCCATGGATTGTGTATTAAGTTTGCATCAGCACTGAACTGAAGATGCAGAACCTGTGGCTACAGAGGGCCAACCATATATTTATTTTTAAAAATCTGTGTGTAAGTGGACCCATGCAGTTCAAACCCATGTTGTTCAAGGGTCAACTGTAGAACTATCATATGATCAGGTCATCACACTTCTGGGTATTCACCTAAAAGAACTGAAATCAGGATCTCTAAGAGATATTAACACTCCTGTGTTCATGGCAGCGTTATTCACAATATCCAAGATGTGGAATCAACCTAAGTGTCCACTGACAGATGAAGGGATAAAGAAGATGTGGTGTATACATACAATGGAATATAATTTGGCCTCAAAAAAGAAGGAAATTCTGCAACATGTGACAACATGGATGAACCTGAGGACATTATGCTAAGTGAAACAAACCAGTCACAAAAGAACAAACACCGCATGACTCCACTTATGTGAGGAATCTAAAATAGTCAAATTCACAGAATCACAGAGTAGAATGGTGGTTGCCAGGGGCTGGGGGAGGGGAAAGGTCATAAAGTTTAATTATTTAATTGACGGGCATAAAGTCTCAGTCAAGCAAGATGAGCAAAAGCTCCAGAGACCTGCTGTATAACGTTGTACCTACAATCACCCATCAGGTATTGTATGCGTAAACATTCAAGAGAGTAGATCTCACGTCAAGTGTTCTTACCACGTTAAAACAAAAATTTCAAAAATAAATTACAAAAAAGAGGATGTTATCTCTGGGTGCTGGGACGATGGGAGGTTCTAATTTTCTTTACGTTTTAAAGATTTTTCTACACTCGTTACAATGAACGTGTAACGTTGTACAATTTTAATAATAGTATTTAAGCATAACAACAATTATGCATCTGAGAGCATCAGACTCTATTTGTGACTTGATAGCTTATACTGCGGAGAGTAAGTTCAATGTGACCCAAGGAAGGCTTTCTTAATTGTAGAAATAAGTAAACCCTGGACAAGACTCCCTCTGCAGGGACTGAGAATCTCAGAACAGAGGGAGGTGACGGACCACAATGGCATGTCCAGGTGTCCACTGGCACGGAGGCTGCACAGTACAAGAGTGGACCAGCTCCTGGGCTGGGTCCATGACTCCAGACCAGCGCTAAAGGAAACCTCTGTGCCAGCCAAGTTCATAAGCGCCTCAGTGGGAAACCTGCCAGCTCTCCACGGAACAGAATTTACTAAACCTTAGCCAAAAATCAAAGCCTTAAAATGTTCTGTTTTGCTCTTGGAAAAATAAATGTATCAGCCCTAAAAATAACTAGGACAAAGCCAAAAGATGAAAAGTAGCTCTGAATGGGTTTCAAACAGATGTTTGATGAATTTTTGCAAAGACTGTGAGAGTCCCCAGGACCCCTGCATTCTAGCAGAGAGGTGCCCACGAGGATCTGTGATGATGCACCTTGAAAGGGCACCCTCGCAGGGGCAAAAACAGCTGGAAAATCTTCACGGGTCTCGACATTTCACCTGCCAGCAACAGATCCAGCGTTTCTTACTGGAAAATGAGTATAAATAGAAATTGCTGGGACTTCCCTGGTGGTGCAGTGGTTAAGAATCCACCTGCCAATGCAGGCGACACAGGTTCAAGCCCTGGTCCAGGGAGATCCCACATGCCGCAGAGCAACTAAGCCCGTGCACCACAACTACTGAGCCTGTGCTCTAGAGCCCGCAAGCCACAGCTACGGAGCCCCGGCGCCACAACTACTGAAGCCCGCGTGCTCTGGAGCCTGTGTGCCACAACTACTGAGCCCAAGTATTGCAACTGCTGAAGCCCACATGCCTAGAGCCCATGCTCTGCAACAAGAGAAGCCACCGCAATGAGAAGCCCGCACACTGCAACCAAGAGTAGCTCCCACTCGCTGCAACTAGAGAAAGCCCATGCGCAGCAATGAAGACCCAACGCAGCCAAAAATTAAAAACAAAAAAAGAAAGAAAGAAAGAAAAATTGTTTACCTGATGGGTTAGCAGGTCATAATGAATATGCTGATCTACTATAGAAACTCTGCAACCTGACGTCAGTGTGTAGGATATACATTGCTCTTCTTTGTAAATATCTATAAGGCCTGACTGTAAACACTCATTCCTCCTAAGAGGAACTTGACTTTTATGTTAACCCAACCATTTCTTTAGATGACTTTTTAATTTAGTTCTAAAGCATAAAATTTCACTGTAGGAAATTACATAGAGAGGAGTAATTACAGAGGGAGACACACCGCACCAGGAAAGGGGTGGTTAGTGAAGTTGGCCTTCATAAGAGCTCTGGGCAGGGGTCACTGCACCCTCCCTAAGAAAACACAAAGGCCAGGCTCTTTCTGTAAATGTGTCGCTCGGAACAAGAGTTCTGTCAGCTTATGAGTTACAATGCCTTGATATATTGTCATAAAAAGCACTCCTGGAGGGCCAGATGAATTCATATGCCCAAAGGAGCCTGGACAGGTCATGTCGCCATGAGGCATATGTGGCTCCAGGGCTGGACCCCCTCTGCTGACTTCCCACCGCAGCCCAGACCACCCTCGGCTGCTGGTGCCATACACCTGCCACCCACACTGCGCTCCCCTCCTAGCCGTGTGAGGGTGCTGAGTGAGGCAATGCGTATGTTTGAATTTGTTTAATTAGCCAGGAATAGGAAAGCAGTGACTCTTTTGGCTTCAGAGCAGATGTTAAGCTAAATTTGGGAAAGAACAAGAGCCCCAGAGCGTCTGAAGAATGACTCAGCCTTGGTCCCCCACAAGTCCCATCATCCCTGGAGATGTGCCCATCTACCCGACTCTCCTGCCATCAGGATTCTGAACCTGAAAGACCCGTCTCTGACATCCAGCGGCCCCTCTTCCAGCTGTCCCACCACATCCTCCCTCCCAGCCTGGTTTGCCCCTGCACCCTTCCCAGCCTCGGGTTCCTTCCCTCCCCTGCGGGTCCCACAGGCCTCCCCGCCCAGTCTGAACCCCAAGACCACCTGCTTCCACCAGGCTCCCCACCAGCTCCCTCGATGCCCTTACTCTGGCCCTGCTCAGTCAGCCACCAGCTGGGGAATCCACCAAATCACCCGTTTTTCTTTGTTTCCAATCTGGGTCTCCGGATGGAACTATGCAGACTGAACTCCCCTGAGGGCATGTAGCTCTCATAGCCCCTGAGCAGTTGATTTGTTCAGCTCTAACTGGCTTCATGTTGAACCTTCTAAAAAAGCATTTGCTCTAAGAATGTCTTGGTTAAGTTAACCCAGAGGGAAAGGGTCGTTAGCCTGACTAATCGCAGGTCAAGCATTATTCTTCAAGCAGCCTTATTATTAACAAAGCTGACACGATCTCCATCTGATGCCTGACTTGTTTCTTCCTGATTCTGAACCATCTGTATTGGTGATGGGGGGGAAGGGGGGGCGTGGAACGGGGATGACGCCAACAGTTACTCTCCCAACCCCCAACAACCATTGAACCTTTGCTCGCACCTTCCTATGCGTGCACAGAAAGCAGAAGGAAGAAATGAAAGTAGTACATCCACCAAAGGTAGAAGGAAGTAATGAATAAAGAAAAAGCAGCAATTAATGAAACAGAATACATTTTTTAATGGTCCAGAAGACTAACAAAATTAAAAGCTGGTGTTTTAAAAGGACTAACAAGATAAAAAAAACCTCTGGCAAATTTAATCAAGGAAGAAAAAAAGGCATCCAAATTAGAAACAAGAAAGAGGACATAATTACATATATGGATTTGTGAACTAGGCAAAATGGATAATTTTCTGGGAAAACATAGATTACCAAAATTAAGTCAAGGAGAAACAAACGGTCCCAGAGGGAAAAGAAGGCAAAGATAGGAAAAGGCAATTCACAAAAATACTAAAGACTAATAAACATACGAAAAGATGCTTAATCTACCCAGTATCCAGCAGACATGAACTAAAGCAATGAGATACTTTTAAACCCATCATATGGACTAATATTTTTTAAAAGGGATAACAATGTTAGCAAAAATATAGGAAACAGGCAATTTCACACACTTGTATATATGGCTCTTGGGAAGCAGCTAGACTGGAGATTGTAAAAGGGGACTTTTCATATTTTACTCTCTGTACTGCTATATTTGAATTTTTACAAGAATGCGTTTTATGTATTACACCTGGAATTTTAAAAATGGAATTTCTAAGCCTGTATACACAAGGATTAATGCCACAATTGTTATTGTATGTTTAGATGGGAGAAAAAAGTAACCTGAAATGAGGACATAGACTTAAAATAGTTTATGGATCTGAAACATAATAAGTAAGAAAAAGGAGAAATAGAAAAATAAGCAGCAAAGTACAGACTGGACATGATACAGAAGAAAACCGCACATGCAAAGCCATTAGCTCCCTAAGGGCAGAAACTCTGTCTTATTCTCCCTGCCCCCTGCCGAGTGCCAAATACAGGGCACTTAGTAAATGTTTGAAAGAAAAACCGGATGAACACATCAAAAGGTACTCTGGGAATTTCAATTTCAAAAGAAACAAATGCAACAATTTTGCTCACATGTATTTTACAAACTTGAAATGTTAAGATTATTCTTTGCACTGAAATCCTGTTATACTCTTCATATAACCGTTAAGTTTGAAATTTATACTTGCACTTGTCATTTTTCTGCATCTAACCTTTAGTTAAAAGGGTGTGGTTCATCTTGGTTGCTCTGTTACTCTATTTTCACTGTATATTTTCATAATATTGGTGCACTGGTGTTCATATTTGTTAAAACCCAGTTTTTATCTTTTTATATTTCGTAGCATTACATCAGTTCAGAAAAATTGATATAGCAGAGAGGTTCAAGGAAATATAAAGATCAGTTTGAGAGTATAAATATGACTCAGGAATTAGAAGCGTCACTGTTTTTTTTCTATTTTTAATCAACGTTTTTTTAATTGAAGTACAGTTGTTTGGAAGGGTCACTATTGAACAGGACTAAAATGTAAGCTGGAGAGACGCATGTCCCATACGTTGTGACGTGCCACCCAGCCAGTTAAAATAGGGATGTTCAGGCAGAAAGCACAGGAGCGAACATTGAAGAACTGGAATTTATTGGCCCATTGATGCATTTGTTCCTAAGGGCTAGAGCACTTTATTGCTTTTATGAAGCTTCTGAAATAATGGCAGAAAACCACGCATGCCCTCCACGTGACTTCCAAACAAAGCACCGTGGCCTCTTTGGTAAACCAACCAAGTTCTTCCTCAAGGGCAGAATAATGTTTCTCAGGGCAAAACCGATGCATTTCAAAGGAAAACTACAGAGGCCTCATTTAATGTTGTACCCCTCAGAGATAAAACTGGTACAGAACACACACTAATGGAACGTTTTTTAGAACTGCCCCAAAGTTAATGATACATGTTTTGGTCAGAGAGAAAACAGAACAAGATGTTAGCAAAATTCCTCTATCAAATATTGCTCTGAATGTCAAGGAATACCTATGGCATGCCACGAGGAAGAGGAATCGCAGATAACTTCAACCTACCGTTGACTGAAACCTCAGGGAGCTAGACAGGTGGAGGGCCTGTCACTGGTGCAGCCAGGGAGAAAAGGAGCCGCAAGGTAGACTCAAAGACATGGCACTCAAGGCCCATCCACACCACTGCTGTTTTTCTCGGACAAGAGCAGATGATCTGAATAAACCATCTGACCTTCACTCAGGGCTGAGAAAGGGATAAACACTCGGACTCAAACTACAGTCATGGACGATCTCTCTCTTCAGTGTGCAGTACGGAATGTGACACCAGGGTTTGCTTTTCACACCGGACAGGCACTCACACGGGTACTAAAAATGAGGAATCACAGAAAACTATTTCTTCAAGACATTGATGATGCCGATTAAAACCGTTTCTATGATCTCAGGTGACTCACTGACACGGTATATCTCAGTAATCAATATTTGGAGCGGCCTGGATCTTAATCAAAACATCAAGATTTTTAATGCTAAGATGTTAGGATACCTTTTTAAAAATTTTTATTGAAATACAGTTGATTTACAATGTTGTGTTAATTTCTGCTGTACAGCAAAGTGACTCAGTTATACATGTATATGTTCTTTTTCATATTCTTTTCCATTATGGTTTATACAAGATATTGAATATAGTTCCCTGTGCTCTACAGTAGGACCTTGTTGTTTATCCATTCTATATATAATAGTTTGCATCTGCTAATCCCAGACTCCCACTCCATCCCTCGCCTACCCCCACTTGGCAACCACAAGTCTGTTCTCTATGTCTATGAGTCTGTTTGTTTTTTTGTTTTTTGTTTTGTTTTATAGATAAGTTCAATTATGTCATATTTTAGATTCCACATATAAGTGATATCACATATTTGTCTTTGTCTGACTTACTTCACTTAGTATGATAATCTCTAATCCATGTTGCTGCAAATGGCGTTATTTCATTCCTTTTTGTGGCTAATGTTCCACTGTATATATGTACCACATCTTCTTTATAAGATGTTAGGATGCCTTGATGTGACCAAACTACAATGGGCAACTAAGTCTCCATGAGTCTGACTTCCCCAGTAGTTGACAGTTTTCTTTACAAATTAAATACATTTTTCACATATTATTGGCATATTTAAAAACTATACTGAAATGCTGCAAAGCAATATAAACAAGTATTCTTGTGATGGCTGAACTCTCTCCTGCATGAGATTCAGGAGATTAAGCTGCAAAGCAAGAAGGGCTCAAACCTCAAACGTCTTTACCTGTGTTGCTAAGGTGTTTGGACTTGATAAGCCCTAGTCAGTGAGGACGATTTAAGCAAAGAAGCAAGGTGATCAAATTCACATTTTAGGACAACTGCTCTGATGGCGGCGTGGAGGATAGATTATAAGGGAGTAAAGCTGGAAGCAAGAAACCAGTTATGAGGCAATTTAAACAGTCTAGATGAGATATAATATACTAAGAGAGTAACGGAGAAATTCACAAGAGGCTGAACCTACAGATACCAAAATGGAAATAACAGGACTTGATCACCAGTCGGATTTGGGGGAGGAAGGAGGTGTTTCTGATTTGGAAACAATTTGCTGAGATTGACAAAAGAGAAGGTTTGCCATGCATATTCGTTATCTACTGCTGTGTTAACAAATTACCCACAAAATTTCCCAGCTTGAAACAACCAGCATTTATCATCTCACAGTTTCTGTGGGTCAGAAATCTAGGAGAGGCTTTGCTGGATTGTCCCTGAGCTGGGGCTGCATCATCCAAAGGCTTGACCATGGCTGGAGTTCCAAGGGGTTCGCTCACATGCCTGGCAACTAAGCGCTGGTTGTTAGCAGACCTCAGTTTCTTGCCAAGTGAACCTCTCTCTACAGGGTTGCTTGAATATCCTTCAATTATGGCACATGGCTTCCCCCGGACTAGGTGACCCAAGAAAGAGCAAGGAGGAGGCCACAATGTTTTTAATGACCCTCAAGTCTCACACATCCTTTCTGCCTTATTCCATTCATTAGGAGGGAGTCATTAAGTCCAGCCCACATTCAAGAACAGGGAATTAATTCCACCTCTTAAAAGGAAAAGTATCAAAGAATTTGTGGATATGTTTTCAAATCATCACACCACTGAAGCGGATGATGAGTTCAGTTCATGCTGAATTTGAAATGCTGGAGACGTTCAGCTGGAAGAGTCCAGAGGGCAGATGGACATACCCCTAGGTGCTCGCTGCTGAACTTAGCGAGAACAAAGTCTACAGAAGACAGAGTTAGAAGCAAGGTTACAGAATTAAGGAGGAAATGAGAGACAAGGGAAGTCAGGCTATTCCTGAAAACTTAGGCATAAAAGGAAGTCAACAGTTAGAGGTCAGAGTAGGGGATTTGGGTGGACTTCTTTTTAATAGGTTTTTTTCTTTATAATTAATTTTTTTTATTATTTATTTTTTTATTTTTGTCTGCGTCGGGTCTTCGTTGCTGTGCGCGGGCTTTCTCTAGTTGCTGCAAGCAGGGGCTACTCTTTGTTGCGGTGCGCGGGCTTCTCGTTGCGGTGGCTTCTCTTGTTGCGGAGCATGGGCTCTAGGCACGCTGGCTTCAGTAGTTGTGGCACACGGGCTCAGTAGTTGTGGCTCACAGGCTCTAGAGTGCTGGCTCAGTAGTTGTGGTGCATGGGCTTAGTTGCTCCAAGGCATGTGGGATCTTCCCGGGCCAGAGCTCAAACCTGTGTCCCCTGCATTGGCAGGCGGATTCTTAACCACTCCGCCACCAGAGAAGTCCAGGACTTTTTTCTTAAGACAGGAAATCTTTGAGCATGTTTATAGGTAGAGGGAGAAGAAATCAGTGGAGAGGGAGAAGTCAGAGTACAAATGAGTAGGGGGTAGTTGACAAAGGTCCCATTGACTCAGCACAGAGGAGAGACCGCTTTACTTGAGAGAGAAGGAAAAGAAGAAAGAAATGGTGCTATTTAGGGTGGTCCTGTCTCCAGGACAAGTAGGTACACGACAAAGCGTGTCGTTCAGAATGTGGATGCAGCCCCACACTGGGAAACACGCTCAAGTCAGTTTAGCTGTTCCCTGAGCCTTCCTACCTTCTCTTGTTGCTGTATGCAGACCCTTGCGACAAGCCCCTGGCCTGCTGTAGGTTTCACCGTTCTGACTTACCTGCTTTCCTGTTCCCTAAGCTCCTATAAGGCCTTTGATTGGCTGCCTATCTAAGATGACCAGCTTGGCCTCGGAATCTCCTCTATGGAAAGTTCCCATCAGCAGCCCTGACAGACTTGGTATCTTGGGGGCTCTGCCTGCTCCCAGTCTGTGGCCTAATAGGATCCCAGCCTGGACCCCTAGTTGTATGGATGAGATAGTAAAATTCCTCTGAACCGCAGTATGTCGCATTCCTCAGGGCAGAACAGAAGAAACTGGTGGTGCTGATGTTTCTGCACTAGAACCTGTTTGGGTGTCTAGATTTATTACCTTTTGGTTCTACTAAAATTTTGCAGTGTTAAATACAAATGTTGTTCCCTTTCTGTTATTTATTTTATTTTTGGCTGTGTTGGGTCTTCGTTTCTGCGCGAGGGCTTTCTCTAGTTGTGGCAAGCGGGGGCCACTCTTCATCGCGGTGTGCAGGCCTCTCACTATCGCGGCCTCTCTTGTTGCAGAGCACAGGCTCCAGACGCGCAGGCTCAGTAGTTGTGGCTCACGGGCCCAGTTGTTCCGTGGCATGTGGGATCTTCCCAGACCAGGGCTCGAACCTGTGTCCCCTGCATTGGCAGGCAGATTCTCAACCACTGCGCCACCAGGGAAGCCCCCTTTCTGTTATTTTTGACCTCAGCAAAATCTGACCAAGAGTAGATGAACATTAAACTATGATGATTCATGGAAATGAATAAGCCGATACTAGCAAGTCCCCATGTTAGCAGTTACCATGGTGACCATGGGCATGAATGGCTATTTAAAGGTGCTTTCTTTGAAACATCTCATTAGGCACAAGATAGTAAACCTAATGAAATCATGGGGAAGCTTCTTATTTTTTAAATTTTAATGAAGAAGGCAATTAAGCTAGAAAGATTTTAGCTACTATTTATAAAGCAACTATTACAGATCCAACACTTTCCTAGGGTTTTTTGCTTAAATTGGCACATTTAATCCTCAAAAAGCCCCTATGAGCTACGTATTATTTTTTACCCTCAGCGCAGTTGAGGAAACTGGGGATCAGAAAGGTTATGTAATTTGCTGAAGTTCACACAACATGTGTTAAAAAAACCTGAGATTTGTACAGAAAAAGCCCATGCTTTTTCCATTTTCCCACATTGTCTCTCTAATGAATGGTAACTAACTTAAAGTATAACTATAGTGACCTTCTACCAGATATTCACTCTCACACCACCCTGCTTAACTTTCTCCATAGAACTGATCACGACCTGAAATTTCCTTATTGCTTGCCTATCTTCCCACTGAGATGATAAACTCAACGAGAGCAGGGTCCTTGTCTGCTTCACTCCCCACCCAACCTCAGTACCTAGAACATCATCTAGCATGGAGCAGGGAATCAAGAAGTATTTGTTGAATTAATAAATGAATGAAAAAATTCCAAAGGAAAGTGAAACCAAGCAGGACCCTGCAGGGCCTACCTGGGGACAGACAACTCGCCACCTTCCGTGTCCCCTGCCTGTTGTTTGTAGAACAGCTTTGGCCTCCTAGGCCTTCCTCAAGTTCCAAAGAGCAAAGTTCATCAGAAAAGTGAGAAAATGCAGAAACAAAGGAAAAAAGTGAAGCAAGATGAAATAATAATAGTTTAGCCATAAAACAAGTCAAGGACCTTTAGTTCCTCCTCAAGGGCTATAGATAACATCCTGAGCCGTATCCTTGAGCTGTTTTGCAGATACTGAAACCCCTCCACCAGGTGGAAGAAGTTAACTGCATGCTGACCAACAGCACGTAGACCCCAGACCCACTGGAACCAGAAGGTCGATGATGTTGACTCCTGATTACCTCACCACCAACCAATCAGAGAATTGTGCACAAGCTGATCACACACCCTACAACCCTCACCCCTAACAATGTCTTTAAAAACCCTTCCCTGAGAGCCCTTGGGGGGTTCGGGTCTTTTCAGCATGAGCTGTCGGTTCTCCTTGCTTGGCCCTGTGATAAACGCTGTACTTTCCTTCACCACAACCTGAAGTCAGTAGATTGGCTTGGTGAGAGTGGGCCCAAGTTTGGTTTGGTAACAAAAGCACTAAAACAAATGCTTATATAAATATGCAGTTTTAAAAGAAAGCATTTGACAAGTCCAAGACAGAACTTAAATCATAAATTTTAAAAAGAAATACCCAAGTGCTTATTTGGGACATACTGTGCTGTATTTTTCCATGTACTATTTTCAGTAAAGCATTTAGCAAACTTGCAAGATCATGATAACAAAGATGTGCCTCTATAACTCTGAAATTGTGCCTAAAGGAAGTTCTTCTTTACCAGCTCATGCACACATTTGCCCAAAAAAATTGTAGCATTTTTTTTTTTTTCCTGGAGAATATCCATGGCCAGTTTAATCAAAGGAGGATGCTTACTGAGGTGAAGTTATCAAGTATGAGCCTAAGTTAGTGTCGATATATTCCAGAACAACAACAAAAAATCCTAATTTCCTCTACCAACCCTGCAAATGCTTTTCCTATATCACTGGGGAGCCAGGGTAAGAGAATGTAGAAAAGTCCTGATTTCTATCAGCAAAATCAATTCAAAGCGAGTACGTAAACGGATGTCCTAACAATGAAGAGCGGGTTATGTCCAGAAGAACCATCTAAAATATCTTACTGTGAGGATGCTACTAAAATCTTTCAACGTGATTTCTCTCCGAAATAATATTATTGAATTAGTATTTTTAAAAAAATATTATAAGACTAAATTTTTAAATGTTTGACACTGGTATACATCAATAAATAAACAGAGCAACAGAATCGATAAATCGAGAATTCGGTCCATACTGCATAGCACATGGAAATATACTCAATATTTTGTAATAACCTATAAGGGAAAAGAATCTTAAAAAAAATATATATATATATATATATGTACATATATATATAAATACATATATGTATAACTGAATCACTTTGCTGTACACCTGAAACTAACACAACATTGTACATCAACTATACCTCAATAAAAATTAATTAATTAATTTTTAAAAAAGAATTAGGTCCAAACACACACAGGAATTTAATACATGTTAAAGCTGGTATTTCAAAGGAAAAGAAGGATGGGTTCAATAAATGGTCAGCTGGACAGGCATCTGAGAGGAAAAGTGCAGTTAGACACCCTACTTTCTCCTTACCCTAAAATGACTCCAGCAATACCAAATATTTCAAAGAAAAATAAAACTAAAATAAGTAGCAGAATAAAGTGCAGGAGAATATTTACAGTCAGAATGGGGAAGGTCTTTCTATTTATAATATGAAAACTCAGAACCTAGGAAAGAAAAAAATCAGCTACATACAAACCAAATCTTTCTGCATATTTAATTAAACACAGCACAAACACAGTTAAATAAACATCACTGAATGAACTGAGAAAAAAACACTATTTACTCATATCCAGGCAAAGAGTTAATTTTCTATACATGAAAGGTGCCTACAAACCCAAGGAAAAACCACCATTAATCCAAAATAAAAATGTGCAAATGTTATTGTTCACAGAAAAATACAAATGGCTCTTCAACATATAAGATGCTCAACCTCAGTTTTAAAAAAGGAAATGTTAATTAAAACTATAAATCTATTTTACCTATCAGCATGGCAAAAATTTGAAAACTCTGGTACATCACAATGTTGGTAAGAGTGTGAGGAAATCAGCACTCTTATTTTTTGCTAGAAGGATACATATTGATATCTTCTATGGAGGGCAATTTGGAATATCTATTAAATTTACAAATGCATATCTTCTTTGACAAAAGCAATTTCACTCTACGAATGTATTATATAGATTTATTCTTTCCAGGGTCGGGAACTGGGGACTAGGGAACAGTGGTGAAAGAGAAACTTCTTTTTCCCCATATCTCCTTTTGAACATGTTGAATTTTGTATACTGTCATTTGTTACTTTTTCACAAAACGCAATTTTTAAGCTGTATGTCTGTGAACTCTTATAAAAGCAGACATATTTATTTACTCTTCCCTTCAGTTAAAGTCAAAATAGAGAGGGAAATTCAGCAAGTTACAGATTTCTCTATATTAAGAGGCAGAAGCAAGGAACATCCCATTGAGGGCTCTGGTCCCCACTGAAGGAAGATACAGGAGAAAGAGGTCATCACAGAAGAGCTAATAAGATGACAGTAGGAGATGAAAACGACACAAATGGAAGAAAATGGCAGCACCATCCCATGGTAAACGTTACACAAGGAAGAGCAAGAAGTGAAACTGAAATGTTGAAAAAGTCAGGGAAATAGAAGATTCATTTGAGAAGATGGAACAGAGGAAAACAGGGGTGAAAGTGACTAGAAAGATGTTTGTTGTGGAAGATAAAAATGTGATGCACACATAATTGCCATATTGAAGAAGAGAGCAATGGGACAGGAAAGCGAATGAAAGATGTACTAGAAGAAAACTCTCCTGAAATAGAAAACGTTCACCGTATATCAAGGAAATCGGGAGACAGCAATCAAGACAGGCTCTATCCTGGCAAAGTTGACTGGTGCTCAAGGACACAGAGATAACCTACGAAAATGAAGCAGAAGCGTCAGATCACCTATAACAGGGAAACAATCTTCTCCAGCCATCTCCACGACATCAGAAGTCAGAGATGAAAGAGCCATGTCAGTGGAGTGTTGAGGAGGAGAAGGGACCCAGGAATCCTTCACCAAGTTAGAATGTCACTCATATTGAAAGGGAAAAAAGGCAATTTAAGAAAGAACTCAAGAATCTTTTAGAGGGGGAGATAAATTAGGAGTTTGGGGTTAACATAGTCACATTACTATATATAAAATAGATAAACAACAAGGACCTACTGTATAGCACAGGGAACTATATTCAATATCTTGTAATAACCTATAATGGAAAGGAATATGAAAAAGAATATAATATATATATATATGTATAACTGAATCACTTTGCTGTGCACTTGAAAGTAACACAACATTTTAAATTAACTACACTTCAATTTAAAAAATAAAAGAATCTTTTAGAAAAATGTAGTCATAATCCAGCCAGTTAGAAGTTAGATGTAAATAATGTGCTCGTTGATGGAAATTTAATGCCTCTGGCGTGAAGTCCAGAGGCATAAAAAAGAGATTTATAATGTTACTATGTAAAAATTCAAAACTTTTATAGGGCACCAAACCCCATAAACAAATTCAAAAGACGAGAAACAAACCAGATTAAAAATATGTGCAACACTGCTAATATCACATAAAAATAGAAAGAGCTCTTCGAATCAATGATAAGGTAAACAGTCCAGTTGAAAAAAAGAGAAAAAAACACAGATGAAATATAAATGGTTTAAAAATATATGTGAAAGTTTGCTCACACTAATTAATAATTTTAAAATACACAGTAAAACGATGATCTGCGATATTTGCTAGACTGGCAAACATTGACAATACCAAGGCGAGAGGGTGGGGTAATATTTATTATTTGCTGAGGACACATTATGTGTAAGGAATTATTCTGGGTGCTGGAGATACAAATATGAATAAAATAGAAACAATGTTCCTGTCCACACTGAAGTTATATTTTTAGGGGGTAAATAGGGGAGGGGGAATTTACATAATTATTTAAATGCAATTCTGACATGTGGTACAGAAGAGAAATACAGGGTGCTTTGAGAGTGTAGGAAAGGGAAGATCTGCTTCAGTTTGGGGTTGGGGGGTGCCTTCTTAGCCACTGTAAATTGATCAGCTCTTTAGGATAACAATTGGCAAAATCTTAAATAGACACAACTTTTTTTTTTTAAGTCTAGTTGATTTACAATATTGTGTTAATTTCTGCTGTACAGCAAAATGACTCAGTTATACACATATATACATTCTTTTTTATATTCTCTTCCATTATGGTTTATCCCAGGATATTGAATATAGTTCCTTGCGGTCTACAGTAGGACCTTGTTGTTTATCTATTTTATGTATAGTAGTGTGTATCTGTTAATCCCAACCTCCTAATTTATCCCTCCCGCCTCCACCTTTGGTAACCGTAAGTTTGTTTTCTATGTCTGTGAGTCTATTTCTGTTTTGTAAGTAAGTTCATCTGTATCATTTTTCTAGATTCCACATATGAGTGATATCATATGATATTTGCCGTTCTCTTTCTGATTTACTTCACTTAGTATAATCATCTCTACTCCTAGATATCATTTCTACCAAAATACATAACTAGGCAAAGATACACACACACAATAATGTTACTGAAGCATTGTTTATAACAGGAAAAAGATGAGAAATAATCCAAATGTCCATCATCAGGATATTGCCTATACGAGAGTACATACACAGAATTCAATCATCAAAAAGAAGCATAAAGATATCCACATATTGACATACGAAGATGTGTGTTACGTGAAAACAAAACCAACTAGCAGTACAGTGTGATTATGTTAATATGAGCAGATTCCTGAAAACAAATATAGATTATGTGTTCCAGTGCACGTACAGGAAATGTCTGGAAGAATAGAAACAAAACAGCTGGGGGAACATTAGGAATTTTCCCTAAGTCGTATATGTGTTGTTTGCAATGTTTACACCAAGCAAGAATTACTTTTTGAAAAAAAAGAGATTAAATTCAGGAAACAAAACATATCTTTAAACCTATTGGTCTTAAGCATCGCCAACTTTTCTTGTATTTTGATATCTAAGACACACAGAGACACACATGGAATGCCTCTAACTCTGTCAGTGATGATGGAATAAAAGTATTCTTCCTGATCATAAAAAAATAACATACACACCCTTTGCTTGATAAATACTGTGTTTAATATTTTAGTCTTTCCTTTTAGGTTCTGTCCCTTCAGTCAACATGCAGGTTACAAATAAGGTCACTTTACATCTGCCTTCTGCCAAAACCCACCTAAAGTCAACCAAAAAAACTATAAGCTTACAGTCCTTTATCATTACAGTCTCAAAGCTAGACTTGGTCTGCAACCACCCTGTCATTTGGAACACTTTTTAAAATGCCACACTACAGCTCCTTTAAAGAAAAAAAAAACCCTAGCATATGGTGGTAGGCATCCTTTGTTGCTACTTATAAAGACTAAGTCCTGCACTTTTAATACAGCTTTCATTTAATTACTACACATCAAAGGGTTTTATAGGTTTTTCTCATTACACCTTAATTAAATTTGTTTAGGATACCCGTCACACTCTTTTCCAGAAGAAAATGAGGAAAAGAAGTTGAGCAACTTACAAAATAATATTGAGGGAGATTAGGTGGAAGTATAGATAAAACAAGTTTGGTCACGATTTAATCATTGTTGAAGCCAGGTCATGGGTACATGAATATTTATCATATGAGGCTGTATATTTTTGTGAATGTTTGAAATTTTCTACAATAAAAGTTAAAAGAAAAAAAAAAAGGAAATTGAGCAACTGACTTAAAAGTCACAAAGCAATACAGAAGGAGTACCTGGCAGCAAAAGAAAAACCCTAGTTCACTTACCCAGAGGCTGGACACCAGTGGTGCACTGTTACCTGTAGGGTGAGCTATGAAGCTCTGGAAGTCACCTTCAGCAATGAATGATTCATTCCAAGTGAGTCATGTCCCACTGCCTTACCTGTAAGACCAGCCTCAGATCTTATTATAGCCATGGTAGCATGCGGAAGCCAATAAAATGTCTGCCATCCTGCAGAGAACTTGTTGCCCGCTTTAGAAGAAATACTAGAGGAAGTTCTTCAAGGTAAAAGCAAGTGGCCCCAGAAGGAAATTCAAATTCACACGCAAAAAAATCAAAGAGCACCAGTGAAGGTAATTATGTAATTATAAATGAGAGTAAAAACACAGGTTTTATTCTCCTCTGAATTGATTTTTTTCATTATGTAAAATATGCATATAATGTATTGTTGGACCTGTAACATATAGAAATATATGTGTAATATATTTGCCAACAGCTACACAAAGGAGATGGGTTGGAACAAATCTATATTGGGCTAAAGAAATCACTGTAGATGGTTAAGATGATAATTATAACAATGTATGGTCAGGTTTGCAATATTAATAGATATAATCTGTAATACCACAAACGGGGAGCAAAGGAAATAGAGCTATATAGCAATAACATTTCTATAACTCACTGGAATTAAGTTCGTATAAATCTGTAGTAGATTCTGATAAGATATACATGGTATACCCTACAGCGACAACAAAGAGCATAACTCAGATATGGTGGGGGGGAAAAATCACTAAAGGAAATAAAAGGTTTGTATTCGTTTCCTAGGTCTACAGGAATAAATTACCACAAATTAAGTGGCTTAAAACAACAGAAATGTCTTCTCTCCCAGTTCTGGAGTCTAGAAGTCTGAAATCAAGGTGTCTCCTCCCTCTGAAGACTCTAGGAAAGAACCTTTCCTTGTGTCTTCCAGGTGCTGGTGGGTCAAAGCGATCCTAGGTGTTCCTCAGCTTGTAGCTGCATCTCTGCTGACTTTGGGTGGACTGCTTTCTGTGTGCCTCTGTGTGTCCTCTTCTCTTCTCATAAGGACACCAGTCATTTGGATTTAGGGCCCACCCTAAATACCGGATGATATCATCTCAGGATCCCCAACTAGTTACATCTACAAAGACCCTATTTCCAAATAAGGTCATATTCTGAGGTTCTAAGTGAACGTGAAGTAGGGGGGAGACTATTCAGCCCACTGAAATGTTATATTAGAGAGCACTCAATGCAAAAGAAAGCAATGAAGGGATAACAGAAACAACTATACTGGTGACAGTGAAGAGGCTGAATTAGTAATTTAAAAAACTACCCTCTCAGCTCCGTGCTTTGCGATGACCTAGAGAGGTGGGAGAGGGAGGATGGGAGGGAGGCTCAAGAGGGAGGGGATATGGGGACATATGTATGCATATGGCTGATTCACTCTGTTGTACAACAGAAACTAACACAGTATTGTGAAGCAATTATCAATAAAGATCTACCAAAAAAAAAAAAACTACCCACAAAGAAAAGCCCAGGCCCAGAAGACTTCAATGTTGAATTCTACTAAACATTTAAATAATAATTAATATCAATTCTTCACAAACTGTTCCAAAAACAGAGAGGAAGGAACACTTTCCAACTCATTTCATGACAACAATATTTTCCTGATACCAAAACCAGATAAAGACATCACCAGAAAACTACAGACCAGTATCTCCTCTGAATATGGATATAAAAATCCTCAACGAAATACTAGTAAACCAAATCCGGCAACATATAAAAAAAATTGCATACCATGACCAAACGGAACTTATCTGAGGAATGCAAGGTTGGTTTAACATCCAAAAATCAATTAATAGAATAAATAGAATAAATAAAAATCACACAATCATCTCAATAGACATAGAAAAAGCATGTGACAAAATCCAACGCCCTTTCCTGATAAAAAAACCCTCAACAAGCTAGGAATAAAAGGGAACTTCCTCAACCTGAAGAAAGGCGTCTACTAAAAACCCACAGGCAACATCATTCTTAACAGTGAAACACTGGATGCTTTTTCCCCCTAAGATCAGGAATACAAGGATGTCTTCTCTGCCACTTCTAGTGAAATTGTACTGGAGCTTCTGGTCAGGGCAATTAGACAAGAAAAAGAATAGACAGCCAACAAAGTGTGCTTCATCGAGCAAATTACCACTGTGAGTACCTGAAGCTTAACTCCACCAGGCAACTCTGGGCGTCAGCATATACAATACGCTCCTTGGCGTTGTCCCAAAGTGGGGGGAGGTGCAGGGAGCTGGGGTAGTTATACACCAACTCCATCACCTTTGGCTGAGGGTTTCTGGGGAGTTGGGAGGGTGTTAATTCCCTGGCACTTCCACTCTGTTGTTCTGGACAGCAAAGCGGGCACCTGTGGGCACCAGAAAGCCCGGGGCAAAGACACGCGAGTGCTAATCACTGGGAGTCAGGCCAACGTTCACCGAAGCGGTGAAAAGAAGGGGATACGGACAGGGTACCTATGCTTCTGCTACCCATCCTAACCTGGGCATCCAAGTTCCTCTTGGATTCCCCATCATGGCCGGTATCCAAGCCAAAAAAAGGTGTCAAAACGAGCTCTTCCTGCACTTCCACCCCCACACCCAGGACCCTGAGGGTTCCAGGCCCTCTCTTGTCATCCCCACTGCGAAAGCCTTGGCTCACACACCATCGAGGTTCCCAACTGGCTCCCCTACACTCAGCAGCCTCTTCCTCTTCTTGACAATCCTCTAAAACGTGGCCCATGTGAATGTTCTAAAATGCACATCTATTTACCCACCGTGTTACCACCAAACTTCAGTGGTTCTTATAAGATACCTAGGGTAGTCAAATTCACAGGGACAGAAAGTAGAAGAGTGGTTACCAGGGGCTGAGGAAAGGAAAATGAAGAGTTGGTGTTTCATGGGGACAGAATTTTAGTTTAGGAAGATGAAAAAGTTTGGAGATGGAGGGTGGTGATGGTTGCACAACAATGTGCATGTACTTCATGCCGCGGAGCTGTACGCTGAAAATGGTTAAGAAGATAAATTTTATGTTATGTATATGTTACCACAATAAAAGTTTTTAATGTTTCAATGGTTCCCACTGCCTAAGGAATAAGGTCCAAGTATCCTACTTTACACATCAGCCCCATCCCCCAGCCTTTGCCCATCCCTCAGCCTCACCTCCAACCATGTCAGCTCTGAGCCTCCCCTCCCAGAGCTTCCCTACATGCAGTTTCCAGAGCACATCTTGCTCGTCCAGGCCCATTTGCCTTTGCACTTTCTCGCTTCTCTTCCTGGAGCGCCTTTCCCACCCCTGTCTACAAGCAATTTCTCTTCCTTCCTCAAAACGCATTCATTCATTTGTTCAACAAGTATCTACTGGGTCCTTGATTCCTGACTTAGGAAACAGACAGTGGTGAGGAAGACAGTGGGGGCCAGTAGTTTGAAGCACGAGTGTACATGGGGTCCTTGGGAAGCACCCCAGAGGAGGGTCCGGCCTCACCTGGGAAACTCAAGAGTCAAAGCTTGACCACCTCCTCCTTAGGGAACCCTCAGACACAGAGAGTCTCTCTCTTCTTGATGCTACTTCTGAGCCCTGATATTCCTTTAATTCCTGCACACGCCACACTGTTTACACTCATTTTATAAGCTTCTGGATTAGTCATGATTCTCTAGGTTGCAAGTGACATGAAACTAATCTGAACTAGCTTCACAGAGAAAGAGGGAGGGATGACCTGCTTCCGTACATAAACAGTGGAAAGCGCAGGGGTGGATGCGGCCCAAGGAACAACTGGATCCGGGGACACCCACTCCCCACGTCTTTTGCGAGTTGCCTTCGCTCTCTCAGTGGGGGATGGGTTCAGGCAGCACCAGGTTCCTTCGCTTAACTAACTGTGCAGATACCACAGTCTGTCGATTCTAAGACACACATTTTAACATCCCTGAAGTCTGCATATGCCGCCTACGGTAGCCATTGGCCGGTTGGTACTGCTCGGCCGGTTACAGGATAAGCTCCCTGCAAAAGCGCAGTGACTCGGCTTCCGTTCCGGGTGGCCTCACAGACGACCGCAGTCCTACAATATCTCAGCCTGCACACCAAGACGGGCAATCGAAGGAGCGGTGAGTCCTGGTTACCTTATCAACACGTTCTGCTGATCCCTTCAGGGGAGACAAGGAAGGGCCAGCATCAAATTTGAAGAATGGGTGTCACAAGCTCAAAAGAAAATCCTGAAGACAAGTGAGGAACCGTTTTACAACCACACGTTACCAGGGGTCCTGATGGCAGAGGGGATGTCATCTGCAAAAAGTCACAGACAAATGACCTGGAGTCAAAGTGACTCAGAAGACGAGGTTTTAGAAATGCCCTAAGCAGTTCACTTCATTTACACTTTCCTTTCTGTATACAAACAAGAACGCTGTAGAACATGAATTGATATCTTAAATACGTCTAAAAGACCTTTTAATAAGCCTAAAATAAAAAGTGCACATAATAAAAAACATTACAGGCTTCCCTGGTGGCGCAGTGGTTGAGAGTCTGCCTGCCAATGCAGGGGACGCGGGTTCGAGCCCTGGTCTGGGAAGATCCCACATGCCGCGGAGCAACTAGGCCCGTGAGCTACAGCTACTGAGCCTGCGCGTCTGGAGCCTGTGCTCCGCAACAAGAGAGGCCGCGATGGTGAGAGGCCCGCGCACCGCGATGGAGAGTGGCCCCCACTTGCCGCAACTAGAGAAAGCCCTCACACAGAAACAAAGACCCAACACAGCCATAAATAAATAAATAAATAAATAAAAACAAGCAACAACCCAGGAAAGGTTGAAAAGAACGAGTTACTACTGCTGAAAGATGGTGGGCAGTGCAATAGGTTTCCTGTTCCTACATTGACACTCGTTGGATGTCGTGAAGACGGCAACCACACTGTGCTCCCAGCTCCACGCCCACTTCACCCTCTTATCGAGTTCACTTAACACCCTTGTGCACCCTCACTACCACCACGCTTGTTTATTTCAAGGTGTCGCTCCACACACAGCAGGGGCTGGTCATGAGCTCAAAAGACCACACGACCGAGAGGTCACAAGAACGAGTGAGGCGAGCCAGGTGGGGGACAGCCCACCACTCGGTTACCCTAGCCAACATCGAAGCACGACTGATTCAACAGAGGCTAGAAATCTGGATTTTTACGTGGAAAAATATCTTGATTATTAAAATGTTGTCAATCAACAAACATAGGCATTTTTCTTGGGATCTGGGGGCAAATTTTTTTTTTTGAAGTACAGTTGAATGTTGTGTTAATTCTGTACAGCAAAGTGACTCAGTTATACATAAATATATATATTCTTTTTCATATTCTTTTCCATGATGGTTTATCACAGGATATTGAATATAGTTCCCTGTGCTATACAGTAGGACCTCGTTGTTTATCCGTCCTATATATAACAGTTTGCCTCTGCTTATCCCAAACTCCCAATCCTTCCCTCCTCTACTCCCCAAATTGGTTATTGGATTACAGAATTAAGGATTTCTACTCAACAAAGATACCAACAACAAAGTGAATGGACACATTACATATCAGGAGAAACCATTTGCATCATCTAAAAATCAACAAGTGGCTAATGTCTAAAATATTCTAGTCAGAAATCCCAGTCGAAAACTGGGGGGCGCGGGACTTCCCTGGTGGCGCAGTGGTTGAGAGTCTGCCTGCCAATGCAGGGGACACGGGTTCGAGCCCTGGTCAGGGAAGATCCCACACGCCTCGGAGCAACTAAGCCTGTGCACCACAACTACCGAGCCTGCGCTCTAGAGCCCGCAAGCCACAACTACTGAGCCCACGCACCACAACTACTGAAGCCCGCGTGCCTAGAGCCCATGCTCCGCAACAAGAAGAAGCCACCACAATGAGAAGTCCGGGCACCACAACGAAGAGTAGCCCCCGCTCGCCGCAACTACAGAAAGCCCACACGCAGCAACGAAGACCCAACGTAGCCAAATAAATAAATAAATTTAAAAGAAAAAAAAGAAAAATGGGGGGCAGGAGGGAATTCCCTGGCGATCCAGTGGTTAAGACTCGGACTTTCACTGCTGTGGGCCCAGGATTGATCCCTGGTCGGGGAACCAAGATCCCACAAGCCGAGTGGCGCAGCCCAAAAGAAAAAAAAGAAAGAAAGAAAAATGGGGAAAGAGCAGGAACAGGCAACTTATGTTACAGGAAATGCAACAAGGCAGCAAGCATATATAAAGATATTCTCAAACTCGGTCGGTAGTAACCAGAGAAATGTAAATAAAAAGAGTAAGGCTGCTAAAAATTAGAAAGCTGGACAATGCCAAGTGTTTGCAGAGATAAAGATCTTTGGAATCCTGTGCATTGCTGGGGGGAGGGGGGGAATGTAGGATGGTGCAGCCTCTTTCAAGAGCAACCGGTGGTACTCGGTTCTATTAAGTATAGGCACACGTTATGAGCAGGCAGTCCTGCTCCTGGCCTGAATCCCAGAGAGATGCTCCCAGAAGTCCATATGGGACAAGTACAAGAGGTTCATTCAGCATTGTTTGTAGTGTCTGGGCATAGGAATCAATGTGGGCGTCCATCACCAGGAGAGAGATAGGCAGGATGTGGTGGATACACAAACCAGATAGTCACCATAGCAACAGGGATGAGTCACAGAAACATGGCGGTGAGTGGTAACACTAGGAGGAGCTATAAGGTGACACCATTTATGTAAATTAAAACTACTTGCACACATAGCCTGAATGGGAGGGGAGTTTGTGGGAGAATGGATACATGCACATGTATGGCTGAGTCCCTTTGCTGTGCACCTGGAACTATCACAACATCGTTAATCGACTACACTCCAATATAAAATAAAAAGTTAAAAATAAATAAAGAAAAAAGAAAAAAATACATGCACACAAATTTAAAAAAATATGAAAAAACATGCACACAAAACAGTACACATTCTTAGGAATACATACAACAAGACACGGAAATATTTGGTAGGGAAGAGATTTTCATTCAAATGCAAATATTTTGGGAAGATGTAAGCACATTATCTAATGAAGTCAAGATAGTGAATAAATTGACAGTTACATTTGGGCCATACAACTACAAATAAAACCACAATTGACGCTAAAAAAAAAAAAGAATACATACAACAAAAGCATATGTATTAAACACATTAGAATAGTCGGCTATGGGGGGAAGAGAATGAGAGAGTGGGGTACACAGAAGAAGAAGGAATGAATTATAAATGAACCAACAAAAGCATGAACAATCACACAAAACAAGAGAGGGGATTGGACGGACCAAGGATGATGAAGTGCTAAGAATGAGCATGTGATTAATTCAATTCCCCACACCTGAGGTCTAAAACCATGGGGAGAGGGAGGAATGAGGTCTACAACTAGACACAGCCCGTAGAGTCAGAAAAGATTTGACAGTCTAAGTCCACACGCAGGTTCAATGACCTCAAAAAGCCTTTCCAGCGAAGACATTTCATTATACCATCTGCTGCTTGGGAAGACAGAACTCAGACAACGCAGGCTGTTAATGTCAGCTTGGAGCTTTACATCACCATCCTCAGCACAGAACACACGTCAGCAACGTGGTGAGCAGGGAATAGGATGAAGAAGAGACAGCCTCCTGTGTCCTTGTAGCTGAGACAGGCTGGGACCTGGGACCCTTTGCTGCAGTGCTGCAATGCTTGCCCCTGGACACACCTCTCCTGGAGCAACAAAATACAAAGAAACTGTATGGGACTAAAAATAACTGCACGAATGCTCAGTTGGGGCAAATTCTGGACCCCAAAGATACAAAGAGACCAAAAAACCCACCGCCACTTTCGAAGAGCCTGGAGCGAAAACAGGGTGTCGGGAGCAAAAGCAGGGTACTGCGCATGCCCCCTGCACACAACACCACCTAAGGGGTGGGCAAAACAGCTAAGTCACCCCTCTGGCCGGTCACCTGGACACACCCCTACCCTCACCCCATATAAGAAACAAGCTCGCCCCGCCTCGGGGAGCAAGCAAGCAAGGGAACCTGTTGTTTGTTCTAGCTTCCCCCGTCTGCAGCAGGGGCCCCAATAAAGCCTGGCCTGAATTTCTCATCTGGCCTCTGGTCAATTTCTATTAATTAAGGAGGCCAAGAACCCTGGTCGGCAACACAGCTGTTCCTTCAAGCGGCGCTAACAGGGACCAACGTAAGCAGTCACCCTGGCAGGGAGGCTCTGGGTCCATAGCTACATGTGATTTGCTGTTTGATCCGCAGGGAATTCTCAATCTTGTGGGAGATTAAACTTAGACACAAAGTGAAGCAACAAAAGCCACTGAACACAGCCACGGAAGAGAAGAGATGAAATGCCCCATGAGCAGAGCCAGGGCCAGAGTTTGGGCAGCAGAGCCTGCCATGGACGGGGTGACAAGAACGGACCATGGAAAAGGTATGCATGACACTGGGGACTGCCGTGTTCACGATGAGCCACCAGTTGCCCTGCAGTGACCAAAGACCAGCAAGAGAACCAATAATTTAACAGTCACCCCATGCTCTGCCCCTCAGGGCTGCTTGGCACATGCCATACTTTGGCTTCTTCCAAAGTCAGGAAACAGTTCTTTACCCATCACTGCATCTTAATACTCAAAAAATGCTGCTCTCTCCAGAGAGAGGGCAAAAAGCACTTGGTAAGCTGGATGGGAGAAGTCAGTTCCAGGTATGGTATCCATCTTTTTCTGTGGAAAACAGGAGGCACACTTTACAAAAAAGGGTTAACAGAGCAGGCCTGAGACGGCTCTTCTGAAAAAAGGTCTGCTTGCCGGGTTGGCCCTTGGCTGGCATCTGGGAACTCGGATTTTACTTCCTGACATTTGTAGGACTGATAAGAGAGGCTCTTATTACTCCTAAATTGTTTGTGCAAACACGGTGGTTTATGCTGAACACCTGCTTTCCTTCCGGGAGTCTGGAGTTTGGATAGGTGCTAGGCCGAGGACGCCCGTGTGACCAGCCCCCAGAGAAGGACCCTGGTGCCGAGTCTCCGGAGAGCTTCCTGGTGGACAGCGCCTCACCTGTGTTCTCACAACTCGTCACCGTGTGACTCAGCCAGGAGAGGACTTTTGGAAGCCTGTGCCTGGTCCCCTGGACTTGACCCCATGGGGCTTTTCCCTTTGCTGATCTCGCTTTGTATCCTTTCACTGTGATAAACCGCAGCCATGAAGATGACAATGTGTTGAGTCCCATGAGACCTCCTAGGGAATCACTAAATCTGGGGGTGGTCTAGTGGACCCCTGACACAGAAATAAATTGAAGATAAAAGAAATATTGGAGATCGGACCAAGAAAGTGAACTAAACACATACTTCTGCCTTCCAGGTACCCTAAAATTCTTTGGAACAACAGAAATATTTTTAAACCACTAAATCAATAAGAGACCTGGAAAACAAGAAACAGGGCCACTGGCCAACTAAAGCATCTAAGACACTTCTGAAAGGTGGAGAGTTCTCAGGATCAGACTGCCTAAGTGAACCCCAGCCCAGCACAAGCCTGGGAGGAGGCCGTCATGCAGGGGGCAAATGGCAACAGGTTTCAGGCTCCAAATCAGCAGAGAGAAAGAGCGGCAGGGATGGGATCTGACCAGGAGATGAACCGGGGCGCAGCGGCTGGGATGGCCAGGGCCCCGGATGCTTCCCCACACACACTGAGCGGTCACAACATGAGCCCCTCCCCGGAGCCACACACGCCACCCGGCAGCGCGTCACAGCTCGCCAGCAGTCACCAGGGGCAGCAAAGAGATAGGGAAACAGGAGTCCTCACACTCAAAGAAAGGCACCCCACGTGTTTACTCAGCGTCATGAAAATGGGGACACCAAGCCAACAGGAGAACATATACCAGAAGAAGGAGATAATAAAGCACGTAGAAGAAATTATTAAATGTCCTTGGAAAGACTGAGGGGAGACTCTATCTGCAAAAGCAAGAGCCAGCTGATGGGTGAAGATCTCTACTGCACGTTGTGAGATTAAAAAGCAGGGTCAAGAGAATCCCCTGGCGGTCCAGTGGTTAGGGCTCGGCGCTCTCATTGCTGGGGCCCAGGTTCGATACCTGGTCTGGGAACTAAGATCCCGCAAGCCATGGGGTGCGGCCAAAAAACAAAAAAGCAGGTCCAAGGGTAGTACTATTTGTGCAAAAGAAAAAGTAGGAATCAGGAATCTAATTCATATTTGCTTATATTTATACATAAAGAGACTCTGGAGGGATACGTAAGAAACTAATAACAATGGTTACCCACTTGTGGGGTGAGGGAGAACTGGGTAGGGGCGGATAGGGTGATGGGGAGACCTTTTAATACAGCATAATTTTTGAACACTGAATATCTTATCTATTCCAAACATTAAATTTAAAAAAGTAGAAACCTTGAAAATTAAATATATGATAAACAATACTTAAAACACTCAACAGATCGGCTAAAGAGTTGACTGGACAAAGCTAAACACTAGATTAGGGAAATCTCCCAGAATACTGTCCACAGAGATAAAGAGACATAACATTTGAGAGAAAAGTCAAGAAACTTGAAAGATAAATTAATTAAAGATAAATTCTAATACCCCATTTAGCAGTAATTCCAGAAGCAGAAAATAAAGAGAATGGAGGACATGAGGAACTCCTCAAACTTCCCCAGGGCCAAATAAATGGATTAATCTATAGAATGAAAGGGACCACAGAGAACCGAGCAGGAAGAACAAGAGAAATCCACCCCTAGACAAACAGTGCTGAAATTTTAGAACACTAGAGAAAAAGAAAAAATTGTAGAGCTTCAGAGAAATAAACAGTTTAACTACAAAGAAATAGGAATCAGGCGGCATAGACTTATCAACCACATTAGATGCCATGCCAGCAGGTAATGGAGAATTATCTTCAAAATTCAGAAATTTTTTAACCTAGAATCTTATACCTAGTCAAGAGTATTCACGTGGAACAGCAAAATTTAGAAATATTTTTTAGGGCTTCCCTGGTGGCGCAGTGGTTGAGAATCTGCCTGCCAATGCAGGGGACAAGGGTTCAAGCCCTGGTCTGGGAAGATCCCACATGCCGCGGAGCAGCTGGGCCCGTGAGCCACAACTACTGAGCCTGCGCGTCTGGAGCCCGTGCTCCGCAACAAGAGAGGCCGCGATAGTGAGAGGCCCACGCACCGCGATGAACAGTAGACCCCGCTCGCTGGAACTGGAGAAAGCCCTGGCACAGAAACGAAGACCCAACACACCCCAAAATAAATAAATTTTAAAAAAAACCTTTTTTAAAAAATTTAAAAAATATATATTTTTTAAACATGTGAAGGCTCAGAAAGTTTACCACCCATAGAATCTCTGGGGGAAAAAATTTACTTAAGGACTCATTCAATCGAAACAAATAATGAATCCAAAAAGGAGGAAAACAAGAGATAAAACAATCAATGATGAGCAAATAATCAGTAAAACTTATGACTGCTGATGCATAAAGTACAAAACCCCCAAAAATCTCATATATGCAGATTATCTTTAAACATCAAGAGAAAAAAATGTTTAGATATGTGTGAAAACTTAAGGATACCAAAAGAGCTCAATTTCATCTGTCATCAGGGAAATCCAAGTTAAAACCACAATGTGATACCCACCAGAATGACTAAAATAAAAAAGAAATTACCAGGAGTTGGCAAGGATGTGTGGTGACCACGTATGCTTCTTGGGTACATAAGTTGATGCAACCGCTGTTGAAAACTGTTTGGCAGTATCTACAAAAACTGAGCATATGCACACCCTATGACCAAGCAATTCCACTTCTAGACATATACTCAACAGAAGTGCACACAGCCCGTTTGCTTAGGGCTGGCCTGTAAATGTATATAATATTGCAAAAACTAATAGAACTAGGAATCATAGTGGAAGTCTTTAACACAACTCTCAGAATCAATAGGTCAAACAGAAAAAATAAGTGTACAGACAATATTAGTTATAATTAATAAATTTGAGATGAACATATAACTTTGTACAGGGAAAAGTCACTAAAACCGACAGTTTGTTAGACTACAAATTAATTTGTTTTTCATCTTTCAGCAATATAGCAGAATTGAAGTCCCCAGACCTTCCAGCTACAAAGTATCTTTTAAAAATACTAGAAAAAATATATATATATTATATATATATATAAAACTTTGGAATCAATAGGTTAGAGAAACCTGGTGAAGTCAAAATTCAAAAATGTGGACAAAATTAAAGGAATTTTCAGATATTATAAAAACAGAAAAATGTGTTATCACTGATGGAACTTCTAAAGAATGTAGTTCAGGGAGAAGGAAAGTGATCCAAAGAAGAGTATCTGTGATCGAGAAGGAATGAAGAGTGAAGACAATGGTAAACAGGTAGATAAGTTTAATATTAACCTAGAAAATAATAATAATAATAACAGCATAATGTCTGATTTGAAGGGTTAAATTAAAAATAGAGCAAAGGCCAGATGGGAGTCGACAGGAATTAGAGGCCCTTGCCTCCATCAGAAGGAGATTGATTACATAAATGATCTAATCTTTCGATTCAAAGGCTAGAATTTGAGTAAAATAAACTCAAATTGAGTAGAAAGAAAAAGAACAGAAATTAATGACATAGAAAAAGAAAAATGAATAGGATTAATCAATAAATCCAAAATCTGGTTCTTTGGAAAGACTAATAAAGTAAGCAAGCATTAAGCAAGTCTGACCAATTAAAAAAGAGAAAAGGCAGACATGCACACACACACGTACACACACGTACACACACGTATGAACAAGAAAAAGAGTGCACCACAGATATGAAAGACTTTTTTGCTTGCAACAGACAACTGTACACAACGTTATGCTAAAATATATTAAATATCAACAATGTTAATGATTTTCCAGGAAGATATAAAGTATTAGGTTGACTTTGGAGATAGAAAACCTGAGAAAAGTCAATGATCGTGGAAAAAATGAAAAGGTAGTTCAATACTGATACCAACTTCTTTAAAAACAAAAACAAAAAAACACCAGCAGCCCAGGCGGTCTGCAGTCAGATTGTGCCACACTTCAAGGTGCAGATCGTTCTTCTGCTTCAAAGCATAGAAAATAATGGAAAGTTTCCCCACTTAATCAGTGAGGACAGCATAACCTTGATTATGAGCTCAGACAAAAATGGGAGGAGGGTGAAAAAATATATACCAATCTATTACAAATATAGATACCAGAATCCTAAATAAAATGTTAGCTAAGTGAATCTATCAAACAACCGAGACGTGCATTTTAAATTATCCCAGGATTTTAGACACAGAAAAGCTAGCAGAATAATCACCTATGTTTAATAATGTTAAGAAGAAAACTACATAGTCATCTCAATACATGCTATACAAAAGCATTTGGGGAAAAAATCAACAAAACAGAAACTTACTTAATCTGATAAAGAAGATACTTAGTGAAGATACACTGGGAACATTCCCCGAAAACGAAGCCCAAGACAAAAATGTCCTATTTTACCCTTAATAGTCCACACTGTGGAGAAGGTGGTCCATAGAAAATAAGGAATGAGCACAAACGTTAGAAAGAAACATCTGTTGCTTCTTAACAGAAGAAAAGATTACGCACCACAGGCAGACACATCAACTTGAAAAAACTATTAAAACAGAGCTCAGCGTGGAGGCTTCAGATCTAGTTTGGGGCACCAAATTAAACAGGCTTGCTTTGCGAGTTTATCGTACAAAGCCATTTGCTGTAGAGTTAAGGCATCAGGGTTGACAGGTTTTGCTCCCCCCACCCCGTCTTAAATTGTTTGAAACTAGATGACAAAAATCTTCTGAAACCAAAATTTGCTCGGAAGGGTTGACTTGTGTCGACTCCACGGGACTTTATCTGCTGCCCGCAGCGCCCGCAGCTGCGAATGGATAAGCGTGTCGACCAGTCCGCGAAATTCTCCCGATAGAGGGCAAGGGAGAGCAGCTTCCCCGGAACGCGTCTTTCTAACCGTACACCGCTTATTATATAAACTTACCTGCTGGCAAATGCAGCGCCCACAAAAGAAAAATGAGGTATTCAGGGTCCAACTTCCTTTAAAAAGAAAAGAAAGAAAGCATCTAAAACTAACTGTGCTTCCAGTATGCGCAGGAGGAGGCGTCCCCGCTGCGCTCCTGACAGGCTGCGCATCCCGGGCCACCGGGCATCCAAACGGCGCCCGGGCTCCAGGTGCGCCGCGCGGGCCCCGCCAGCGCAACGGTGCCCACGGCTCCGCGGAGCCGGGATTCCACGGGCCGGCCGGCCCCCGCCACGCAGCACTCAGGACAGCTCCTGCGGGGCCGCCGCGCGCCGGGCCGCGGGCACCTCCGTGGCCCAGTGCCCGCGGCACCGGCCTCCGTCCTGCGCTCCCGGACACCCCCGGCCCGGAGGGGAGGCCGGCCACCTGCCGCGCCACCCGCGACACGGGTCCCGGCACTCGACTGGGCGGGCAGGACGCCGCCTCAGCGACGGGCAGCCCCGCGCCCCGCGCCGGACCCCGCATCCCGGACCCCGCACTCCGGACCCGGACACGCAGCCCGCGTAAACGACGCCGCTCAGGCGTGAGGAATGGGCGGTCGGCGTGGCCCCTACTCACCGGCCAGCTCGGCTCTGCAGCCCGCAGCCTGCAGCCCGCAGCCGCCGCGGCTCGCGCGCTCGCTCCCGGACTCCCTGAGGGGGCCCCCGCCACCAAGCGGCGCCCCGGAGGCGCCGGCAGGGGGCGCGAGCGAGCAGCGCGGGGCAGCCTGGGAGTTGTGGTCCCGCGGCCCTGCGCCGTCTCCCGCCCGCGCAGTGCCCGGGCCGCCCGGCGTGGTACCTGGACCCCCAAGCTCTGTGCCCGGGCCGACCAGCGCGGTACTTGGACCGCCAAGCTCGGTACCCGGACCGCTCAGCGTGGTACCCGGACCGCCCAGCTCGGTGCCCGGACCGCCAACCGTGGTACCCGACCAGCAGCTTCAGCATCGCCTGGGGACCTGGTGGAAACGCAAACTCTCCCTCCCCCTGAGGCTACGCAGGGTTTGCTGCATTGAAAACTCTAGGGGGAGGGGCAGCAATCTGCCTTTTGCAAGCCCTTCAAGTGATTCTGAAGTTTCCTCAGGTTTGAGAACAACTGCTCTACATCCCCCCGATCCCCCCACCCCCACCCCCGCCAAGGGACCTCATCTCACCTATGTCATCAGTTACACACATAGCACACACACACCCATACGTCCCCAGGTGCCCTGCCGGCCCAGACCGCCCCTCTCCCTCCTGCCGGCAAGTCTCAGTGTCCACCCAGCATCTCCTCGAGGATGCGTCCGAGACACTCAGACTCATCAGGGTCAACACCGGACTCGGGATCCCCACTACCCACTTCTGGTTCTGCTCCGGGGCGCCTCGTGTCCACTGCATTCATCGACGCAGAAGTCACCTAAGACCTTAGCGGAAGCCGAAGGGGCCGAATGGCAGGACACTTAGTCATACTTGAGGGAGGATCGGAAGAGGAGGAAGGGAGCAAGGAAAATGCCAACCCGTCAAGACGTGAGGGGAGGGGAAGGGCAGGTGCCGGTGTGAGAGTTCCCTGGAAGTGTTACTGAGGGAGGGTTGTTTAAAGATGTTGAAGTATTTAGGACAAGAATCCAGTTAAGAGGGGCTGTGGGCTACACAGGAAAGAACAAGATAGCTCACACTGTATGATTCCTAGGAAGTTGTACGTATGTGAGCGGGCAGGCAGAGTCTGAGGGCAAGTAGAGGGATGAGCCAGGGCTAGAGGTCCTCAGGGGCCATATGTCCCCACACCTTCCCCCCACCCGCACCCAGGAGAACTTGCTGCGTCTGGATACACTGTGGTTGTCACTCTGGGGATGCCACCGCCATCTAGTGGGTAGAGGCCAGGGACGCTGCAGCATATAATGTTGGCACGGGACGGCTCCCCAACAAAGAAAGATCTGGCCCAAATGCCAAAAGTGCTGAAGCTGAGAAGCCCTGAGAAAAGAAGAGAGGATGTTGTCTGTGAGGACAGACAGGCGTGCATGTGTGTGTGTGTGTGTGTGTGTGTGTGTGTGTGTGTGTGTGATGCTGAATCTAAACTGAGCGAGAAAAGAAGTAGGAGGGAGAAAGCTGAACGGCTGAAGGAAGTAGTGGGTCAGACAGACTGGAAGTTCTGATGGAGGTCAGTGATTTATTTATCTTACTGGAGTCATTGAAAAACCAAGCTAGAGAGGAACTTCTGGTAAGGGAATAGGATGGTCACGGAGGCCCAGGTCAGGATGTGAGGATGGATGTCTAAGGTGGGGGAGAGGCAGGGTCCCTGAGTACCATTATGTCAATTGCACAGCCTGGGGTTGGGGCGGACGAGTGGAGTAAATGAGAGACCAAAGGTCACCTACGTGGATACGGAAACCACTGACACACATGGCAAGAAAGTAGAGAGATACCAGGAAGGGGAGGGGAGAGGGTGGTAGAGGCAAAGGGTTGAAGGCCTGGACAAGAGTGCCCGGGGGAGGTGTGGGCTGGCCCTGTAGAGAAGAGCAGGCTCAGGTGTCCTTACGTGTTCTCAGGACGGTTTCCATCAAGGCAGAGGTGGAAAAGTGGAGCCACCCGGTGTGCTTGAGGATAAAGAGGGATTTGCAGGTTGTGGGGCAGATATTCCAGGGTATTCTGGGTTGGGATGGGAAGGGTTTGGGAGGTGGGTTTGCAGAGGCATGAGGGAGGAGAGGGGAGGGTCTGGAGCAGGGGAGCAGGGGAGAGCTAGATCAGGAGCAAGAAATACAGAGCATGGGGGGACGTAGGGGTGGGGTCATGTCTTATATCTTGGAAGTTGATTGAGCCTTAAGACCAGAGAATTTGCCTCACTTCGCAGGTGGCAGGGGGGAGGGGGAGACATTCATCCTGGCAGTGTCTGTAGTCTTAGCAAGTCCTGTGACAGCAGAGTTCCTCACCCTGAAATGGTGAGTCTTAGTTACAATAAATTCCTAATAAAAAACCTATTTCATTCCTGGCATAATCTTACTATCATATATTTTTTAAATTGGGGCTTGATTTGGTTTGCTAATACTTTAGGATTTTTACATTGATATTCAAAAGTGAGAGTGGGCTATAATTTTCTTTTTGAATGTCTAATACTGTTTGGTTTTCAGAATCAAGGTTATGATCAAATCAACCTTTGGAAACTTTTGTTCTTTGCTTTTACTCTGGAACAATTGAAGTAGCATGAAATTTTTCTGTTCTCTGCGGTCTGATCACTTTTCAGGTGAAACTGTGTGGGCCTGATGCTTTCCTCAGGATGAATAACTCTTTAACAAGCTTCTTTATTTCTTCTGTGGTAATTTCACAATTTAGATTTTTAAAACTCTTATAAGAGCTAGTTTTGATAAATTATAGTTTCCTCAAAACAAATTGTCCAGTTCATCCAGATTTCCAAGTGTATTTCCGTAAAGCAGAGAAAAGCATTCTCTTGGGAACTTTTTTTAAAAATAAATTTATTTATTTATTTTTTGGCTGCATTGGGTCTCCGTTGCTGCGCGCAGGCTTTCTCTAGTTGCGGCGCACGGGGGTTACTGTTCGTTGCAGTGCACGGGCTTCTCATTGCGGTGGCTTCTCTTGTTGAGGAGCACGGGCTCTAGGGCACGGGGGCTTCAGCAGTTGTCACACACAGGCTCAGTAGTTGTGGCTCGCAGGCTCTAGAGTGCAAGCTCAGTAGTTGTTTCCCAGACCACGGCTCGAACCTGTGTCCCCTGCATTGGCAGGCAGATTCTTAACCATTGCGCCACCAGGGAAGTCCCTCTCTTGGGAACTTTTTAACTTCCCCCTAATTTCTTATTTTGTATATTTTCGCTTTCTTATGTTACAGTTTAAAATTGTATTTTTCTTTTCAAAGAATCAGCTCTTAGATTTATTTTTTAGTTCTATCATTTTTTGTTACTATTGTTTCCTAATTCATTAATTTCTGCTCTTATCTTTACTAGTTTATTTTTTTTTTTATTTCTTCAGGGGTATTTTTGTTGCTCTTTTTCTAACCTCTTGAATTGGATGCTTAATTTTTCAATTCTTTTTGTAAATGTAAGTGTTTAAGGTTAAGATCCAGCCTTTAGATACAGATATGTACTATCTTAGATATAGCCCATAATTTCTGATGTACCTCCATGATTGCTATTTTGTAAATATTTTAAAATTTTGGTTTTGACTTGTTTTTGATGTAGAATGTTTTTTTAATTGAAGTAAAGCTGACTCACAATATTATATTAGTTTCATGTGTAAAACATAGTGATTCAGTATTTTTATATATTACAAAATGACCACCACTGATGTAGAGTTTTTTAACCTGAAGCAAGATTATGAGAGTTTTTAAAATTCCAGGCGTTAGGGTCTTTTGTTTCTGATTTTGTTATTAATGTTTAGTTTTATTTCATTGTGATCAGAGATCAGAAATCAATGTTGCCTGTACTACTTTATATTTTTTTAATATTTGAGCTTTCATTTGCAGCCTAAATAGGGTCAGTTTTTGTGAATGTTTTAAGGGCACTCAAGGAAAATGCATAGTCTCTGTTTTTGGCCTAAGAATGTTGATATGTATCAATGAGATATAACTTATTAACTATATTATGTGGATCTTCCATATCCTTAGATGTATTTTGACCTGATGTAATCTGAGAGAAGTAAATTAAAATCTTTTACTACTACTGTGTTTCTTATTTCTCTGGAGTCCTACTTTATAAATGACAATGCTATGGTATTTCTGCACAAATAGCCCTCTTATATTATATATCCCTCTTTTCATTATAAAGTGACCTTCCTTGTCTCATTTAACCTTTTGACCTTTGCCCTGAATTTAACCTTGTCTGCTATGACGACAAGCCTGATGAATTTTGCTTGCTTTAGCCCAATATCCCTTGGCCCTTTTATTTTCATCTTTTCTGAAGCCTTTGTCTTAAGTAAATCCCTTGAATAGGGCACCAGGTTTGCTTTGTGATTCAATCTGAAAGTCTCTTTTCTTGGAATAGATGAGTTTAGCCCTAACATGAATGTGAGTTATTTTATGCCACGTTTTCAGCCTTCTTAGTCCTTCTCTATTCTTATATTGCGTGCTTTGTGTTTGCTTTGCCGTTGTCCTAGGTGTGTTTCTCCTCATCATTTGGAAGGTTTGCATGTTTATTCAAGCAGCTGCCTTTACAACGATAACTTGACAGGATGCTCTATTTCTCCAGACTGTTTCCGTTGACCCCGTTCTGAACAATGAAACACAGCACTTTTCCTCTTTTTTCTTTACCCCTTCTCCTTCTCTGCACTCAATGTCAAATGATTTCATCTTTCTTTAGTGTTTGTTTTTTTTTCATTAAATATGCTTATACATACCTCTATTACTTGATTTTTTAATCAGTTTTAAATGAGATATTTCAATCCCTGTGTATAACAGATGAGGAAACCAGTGAGTTTAAATGCCCCCTCTTTTCTTTCCCTTTCCATCCCTAGTTTTGTTAATTCTACCATTCCCACGTTACTGGGTTTGTAAAATCATCCGTTCTGCTGTGACCATAATCCCCACATTGTTTTCGTCCCAGTCCTACAGTTAAACAGGTTCAGAATCCCTTTCACCAAAGCATTTCCCCTGGATCACTTCGTTTTAGATTTCATCTTGTGATCTCATCTTGTGAAGATCCTGCTTCAGTAGTTTCTTCAAGAAGAATTTATGGAAATTATAGTCTCTGATGAGCTTTTCATGTTCAAAAATGTTTGTTGCCTTTATCCTGAAAAAGTTTGACAGACTATAAAATTCTTGGGTGACATTTTTTTGTCTTGAGGATGTAGGTATTGCTTCCTTATCTCCTAGCACTGAATGTTGCCATAATGAAGTCTGAAACCAGCCTGACTTCTTTTTCCTTATACGTGATTTAATTGCCTTGCTGCCCCTATGAAATCCATAAACCTCATTGTTGTACATTTTGGAGTTATCCTTCTGTGCCTGTGTTTCCTGGGACAGAGTGGATTGGCTCTATGGATTCAGCTCGTCTTTTTATCTGATAATTTTTCTTAAATCTTTAAATATTTGTTTTAATACTTTATTTCAATCTAATTCTTGGGTGCACAAGCACCCTTTTCCCGTTGTTCCTGGAAAGTGCCAAGGTCTGCCTTCACCTTGGTAGTAAACTTGGCTGGCTCTTTCCGAGAGATCCAGGTTCCTCCTGTTTGACTTCTGTCAGCCCTCACCTGTTTTGGAATTAACAGCTGTCTCCTAGCTTTATTAAAAATGGTGTTTCTGCTTCTGTCTCATATTCCTCCTTACTCTTGCATAATTTCTGAAAGAGGACTGGGAAATTCCAACTTTATTTCACCATGTCTAAGCCAGATCCAGTTTCGACCCTTTCTCAGCCCCTTCTATTATTTTAATTTCACCTGTGTCCGGGGACCATATCGTTGACTGTCCAAACCTGGATACTATGAGCGTGAAAGAGGGTGATATTAACGTGATGCTGGGACTCGCATTGTAACCTGGGATTATCTCTGGGAAAACGAGAGGTGTGGCCACGCTTCCTATGGGGTGCTTGTCTTCGGATTGTCGAGTTTGCAGTTTCCATGTGCAGACCTATTTCAGCTGAACAGCCTTGCTCCCTCCCTGCCTGGCACAGTTACAGGTCCCAGCACTGGCCCTGTGGGACCTGCGGTCCAGACCCCCAGTCCAGGTGTTAGCTGGGGTATTAAAGGTACTGCAGATCCCGTTACCAAACCAGAGGCTGGCTTAGCTCAGTCCCCTGTCCTCCCCGGTCCCTGAATGGCTGCTTCACAAACTGTAACCCTGGGCAGGTATCAGGCTGCAGCTTTTCTAAGCACCATTTCAGGAGCCAGGAATCCCCCCTCAGGCCCTACAGCCCCATCTCTCATGAGGCCGTTTCAGTTCTTATTGCCCATGAGTCGAGCCCCCAGCCTCCACTGCCTGATTTCAGAGGGGGGCCCAGCAGTCCAGCGGCTTCAAACCCACAGCCCACTTTGCATCTCTGCCCCCCTCTAGTCTATGGAGATGCGTCAATGTCTTTGAGCCTGGATACGTACTTAAATTTTGTTATTTTTATATTTCTTTGCTATATTTGAGGGATGAGTTTACAGTGCTATATTAAATAGAAATATCTGTGTGATTTCTACTTTGGGAAATATTCCATTCATAAATATTAGGCCACAAAGAAAAAAACCTCAGAAAGTTCCAAAATCAACAATCACACTGACCCTAATGCAATAAAATTAGAAATTAACCACAACGTGATGTTACAAAAATGATTCAGGTCAGGGAGGAAAAAGGAAATGAACATTAAAATTATCCACTCTCTACAGAAATAACCAGCAACATGAGAGTTATCTGTCAAAGCCTGGGGGAGGTTGACAAAGGAGGACTCAGGAAAATTGATGACCGTATGTGAATTTATTTGAAAACAAGCAAAACAAGCCCTAAAAATAAAGGAATCAAGTTTTCAACTCTAGAAGCTAGAAGACTGTAAGTGGAAGGAAAGGATTAATAAGAGTAAAGGCAGAAAACCTGGTAATAAAACAAAATACTGCTCCTGTACCTCTACACTCCTACACCCAATGCCCAATTTTCAGTTCTTTCCTTTTTTTTTTTTTTTGGTCCTAGTCATTAAAAAAAAAATTTTATTGAAGTACAGTTGATTTACAATGTTGTGTTAATTTCTGCTGTACAGCAAAGTGATTGTTATACATATATATATATACATTCTTTTTCATATTCTTTTCCATAAAAACAGCAAACATTGGCAAGCTCAAATTTACACCCATTCAGCCGAGTGCAGAGAAAGACGTCCAGCCCTGCTGACCGGTTTTGCTTCAAAATTCAAGGTCCCTCAGCCCTCGGCATTCCCCAGAAGCCCAACTGTGTTTCTCTCCCTCTTCCTCTCCCAGAAAGCTATTTCCTTCCTTCTCCATCCTCAGACCTCCAGCACTTCCTTCCCCTTCCTCAGCCTCAGCTGCTGATCTTGCTGAGAACCGGACGCATCCAAGCGGGGCCTTCCACGTGCCGCACATCTTTGTACACCTGCGTCCAGACAGGCCTCCCCGCCAGTTGGGATGGATGAACAGTCCTGGTGTCCCACCTCGGTCCTCCCCCTCCCCAATCCCCGCTCCGGCGCACCTCCCACCCGGCACTGCCTCCTGACTCTGCTGCTTCATCAGCTCCCTGCTCTCCCAACAGCACATAAACTTCGTGATCTTTCTCCCCTCTGATAAATATTCTTTTAACCTCACCCCTCCCTCCAGCTACTATCCCACAAGTTTCTTTCCATTCCCAGAAAACTTCCTCCGATGTTCTGTCTGATTTGCTGACTGTGTCTCTCTTCCCCTTCTCCTGCGAGCCCCCTCCCACCAGACTTCTGTCCCAGGCCCTCCAAGAAATACGCTGGTGGAGGTCATCAAAGACCTCTACACTCCTACACCCAATGCCTAATTTTCAATTCTTTTTTTTTTTTTTTAGGTCCTAGTCATTAAAAAAATTTTTATTGAAGTACAGCTGATTTACAATGTTGTGTTAATTTCTGCTGTACAGCAAAGTGATTCAGTTATACATATATATATGCATTATTTTTCATATTCTTTTCCATTATGGTTTATCACAGGATATTGAATATAGTTCTCTGTGCTACACAGTAGGACCTTGTTGTTTATCCATCCTATATATAATAGTTTGCATCTACTAATCACGAACTCCCAATCCATTCCTCCCCCACTCCTTCCCCCTTGGCAACCACAAGTCTGTTCTCTATGTCTGTGAGTCTGTTTCTGTTTTGCAGATAAGTTCATTGTGTCATATTTTAGATTCCACATATAAGTGATATCATATGGTATTTGTCTTTCTCCTTCTGACTTACTTCACTTAGTATGATCATCTCTAGTTGCATCTGTGTTGCTCCAAATGGCATTATTTCATTCTTTTTTATGGCTGAGTAGGATACCATTGTATATATGTACCACATCTTCTTTATCCATTCATCTGTTGATGGACATTTAGATTGTTTCCATGTCTTGGCTATTGTGAATAGTGCTGCTATGAACATACGGGTGCATGTATCTTTCTGAATTAGAGTTTTCTCCAGATATATCCCCAGGAGTGGAATTGTTGGATCCTATGGCATCTCTATTTTTAGTTTTTTGAGGAACCTCCATACTGTTTTCCATCGTGGCTGCACCAATTTACATTCCCACCAACAGTGTAGGAGGGTTCCCTTTTCTCCACACCCTCTCCAGCATTCATTATTTGTAGACTTTTTAATGGTAGCCATTCTGACCAGTGTGAGGTGGTACCTCACTGTACTTTTGATTTTCATTTCCCTAATAATTAGTGATACTGAGCATCTTTCCATGTGCCTCTTGGCCATCTGTTATGTCTGCCTTGGAGAAATGTCTATTTAGGTCTTCTGACCATTTTCCAGTTGGGTTGTTTGGTTTTTTGTTGTCCAATTTTCAGTTCTTAATTCTACCTGACCTTTCGGCAGCATCTGACCCAGCCCATCCCTTCCTCCTCTTAGTAATACTTTTCTCAGCCACACTCTTCGGGTTGTCCTGCTCCTTCTGGATGGACCTTCTCAGTCTCCTTTGCTGGTTCGCCCTCATCTTCCCACTCTCTTGACCTTGGAGAGCCCCTGAGTGCAGTCCTTAGACCACCACTACACTCACTCCCTTCGTGAGCTCACCCTGTCTCAGGGCTTTAAATGCCATCTATATACCGGGGACTCCCACATTTTTATCTCCTGCTGGGAGTTCTCCTCTGAGCTCCATCCTCATATATCCAACTGCAAGCCTCAGCTTCTCAAATGCAATTTGCTCAAAAGTTAACACCTACTTTTCTCCTCAAACTTGCTTTTCCTGAAGGCTTTCATATCTTAGTTAATGTCAAATCTAGCCTTCAGACGAAAAACGTTGAAGTCATTCTTATTCTTCTCTCTTGCACACCATATCCAATCTTTCTGTAAATCCGGTTGGCCCAGTTTTTAAATCTATTCCTAAATCAATGAATTCTCACCATCTGCCCTGTGACCACCTGGTCCAAGCCACCTTCCCCTCTCACCAGGTGGTCACAGGGCACTTCAATATATTTAGCTCATGGTGAGATGAACCACTGAAAGAGCTGAAAGAAGCTCCAGGTTTGGGTTCCATCCTTGGCATTAAAAAAAAATGTGATAAGAAAATACAGAAACCAGAAGTGTATTTGAGGGTTTTGCTGCCACCTACAGGACTGATGTAGTACTGAACTAGGCACCCTGAAAGGCAGAGCCCCAAAGAGTAGGCTGCTTTTAACAGAATACAGCAGAATTATGTGGAGTTTTGAATAAGAACTTTTAGATGTTTTATGCAGGGATTCATAACACTTTGGATCATGGGCTCATGTTAAGATGTGATGAAACAACACTCCAGATAAATGCACAAACCAATCCCACACATTTCCAGGGATCCTGGGACCACCCAAGACCATAGCCAGGTTCAGTCTCCAGTTAAGAACCTCTATGTTACATGGGAATTAACTACAACTTCAGAATTCAAATTCAATTCAATTTCAAATATAAATACACTTTTTTCATATGGAGGTATATTCCTGCATGTGACATTAGCTGCATATACACTGGGAGCCATTGCAGGAATGAAGACATTTCTGGGTCTACAAATGGGATTAAATGAATGGCCAAGGCTGAGAGCACTGGTTTTGGGGTCAGACAGCTGCATTCTGAATCTGGGCTCTGCCACTGAGGCAGAATCTGTTAGTTGCCCCTAATACCCATCCTTACCTTCTGATAGGGAACGAGAACCCCCAACTATATGAAATGTGTTGTTTCAGAAGAAACAAGGCTCTAGGTCCAGACCCAGTGTTGACCCTCAACACAACAGGGTGTTGACCGTGCTTTGCTCTGAGCCCATCAAAACACGGCTCTGTCCAGATGTCACCAACACGCCACCCTTCCCGCAAATCCCAGAATAACTACACTGTCCCTTGTTTGCTGAGTCCTCCCCGTGGGTGCTCAAGTGTGCAGTCCCTCCTTGAAGGAGGTAATGGCCTGATTTTGTCGGATGGCAGGTTCGTCCCTGGGGGCTTGGGCTGCCTGGGCCATGACTGTGTGCCTGACACATCTCTGCTTCTGGGCTTTGTCCCCAGTAGACTCTGCAATATTTATATTGTGTGATGCTGGGAGCCTGTGGGTTTGTGCTCCCTTCTCAGGACCATCTTCTGAAACCTGCCCAGCGATTTCCTCCTCGGCTTCCTCAAGTCCCGCTGCTCTGCAGGTGCTTCTCCCCTCACACCCCTCGGCCACAGGCTCCACTCTCAGAACACTTAGAACAGAGTCTCCCTCTGCAACCCCAAGAGCAGCCGTGTCCTTCTCTCCCACCCCCTCCAGACTGGGTGATCATAGCACCTGGCAGCCCATGTAAACGAGCCACTGGAGCAGGTGGACTCCTCCCTCTGGAGCTGTGCCACGGCAGCACCGCTGGCACCTGCACAGGAGGGGGTGACGTTCCAGGAGCCGGAGCTCGAATCTCAGGGGGTCGGGGATGGTGATCAAGCAGGCAGCCAAAGGTTGGTAGGGTGAAGCCACCAGACCTTCCTGACCTTCCTCCAAAACAGGGCACCTGTACTGATGGTCCCTTCCTGGGGGCCACGGTCTCTGCCCCCAGTTGTCCTGAATACCTGTGAGTGTCCTGATGAGGTCCTTTTCATGCCCCAGGGCCTAGAACAGGACCTAGACCTTCAACATAAATAAATAACGGAAGCTGGCTTCCCTGGTGGCACAGTGGTTGAGAATCCGCCTGCCAGTGCAGGGGACACGGGTTCGAGCCCTGGTCCGGGAAGATACCACATGCTGCAGAGCAATTAAGCCCATGCGCCACAACTACTGAGCCTGTGCTCTAGAGCCCGTGAGCCACAGCTACTGAGCCCGCGAGCCACAACTACTGAAGCTCATGTGCCTAGAGCCCGTGCTCCAAAGCAAGACAAGCCACTGCAATGAGAAGTCCGCGCACCACAACGAAGAGTAGCCCCCGCTCGCCACAACTAGAGAAAGCCCACGCGCAGCAACGAAGACCCAACCCAGCCAAGAATAAATAAAATAAATAGATTTATAAAAATAAATAACGAAAGCAATAGAACCATTGCAACAGTAACGGCTGTAGCAGCTACTACCTGTTGAGTGACTTCTATAGGCTCAACTCTGTTCTAGGCACTTCCAATACATTATCTTTATTTTTTAAATTAATTTTTATTGGAGTATAGTTACTTTACAATGTTTTGTTAGTTTCTACTGTACAGTAAAGTGAATCAGCTATACAGATACATATATCCCCTCTTTTTTGGATTTTCCCATTTAGGTCACCACAGAGCATTGAGCTCCCTGGGCTATACAGTAGGTTCTCATTAGTTATCTATTCCCATATATTATCCTTAAATGCACAACCACCCCCAAGGGGTAGGTGATATTTCCATTTTACAGATGCCACTCATCAACGGTAAGTACTTTACGCAAGAACAAATATTGGGTTGGGGTAGATATCCAAATCACTGTTCCCAGACCTACATTCTTTCTGGTAAGACGTAACACTCAGGAACGGAACATTTAGGAACCGGTGGAGTCAGTCTTCCTGGATAACCCGGTGGAGACAACGGTTAAGAGACAGACTCACCTAGTCCTGCAGCTGCGGTGAGGAAACACCAGACAGGAAATCCCCGTTGGCCCCGTACACACAGACCATCCCCAGAACAGGGCCTCCCTCTTTCTGGGATATGGCTTCACCATCCCTCTTCTCCTCTCACATCGGGAGGGGGACAACTCCGGTCTTGCCAGCTCCCTCGTGGCACGATTAGCCAGACGGGTTCCAGAAGCCTGTGCAAGGAGGGTTTGCACAAGACCCAGCCGCTAGCTGTTTTCTCTGCTTGGCTACAGGGTCGACTTGTCTGACAACACCGAGGGCAAGGCTCAGTTTCTCTACACATTCATCTGCTATAAAAAGTTCTTACGAACGTCTGTGCCCAAAAGCATGTGCAGGTTTGAGTAGTCTTCGGATGGAAAGTTCATCCTTCAGCACCTCGGTCTGAGGAATCCCAGTTCGGGCAGGTTCTGGCCTCTGCTTGTGGCTCTGCTCGGCTTACAAACAAGAGCTGTCTGGGGGCATCTGCGTTTCTGCTGCAGACCGGGGTATCACACTTGCTTTCTGAGTCCCCTAAGTCAGGGCAAAGAGAATCAGGAACTGAAAGTCATTCAGCCACTTCACATTCTCAAAAAGACACCTGTGCAAAACCTGGTTATTATTTTCAAATGAAATGAGTCATCAGATTTGACAAACCAACCCTTTACGCAGCATGGCACAAAGAAAGAGGGCTTTAGAGGCAGAGGAAACTGTGTTCCAATCCTTGGCTCTGCCTTTTTAGCTGAAACGTTTTAGGCAATTCATTTGCCCTCTCTGAAGACTCATTCGCTCATTTGCAAAATGAGGCAAATAATAACACCTAAGATCTCAAGCTGCTGTGAGAATTAAATGCACCATTACTTTAATCGAATAAAAAGTCCCTTGGACAATATCTGGCATTCAGTACGCACTCAGCAAATGTTAGATTCTCATCTCTAGCTTTTCGTCTAGATACTGAGCATCTCAGGATGGATCCCCATAGTAACAGAATATGGGAGAGATGCCACCCAAATTCATTTTAAATGAATGAGTTTGATGGTATTGTACACAGGCAATTAAAGGAGGGGACAAGAGGATTGATGATAAAGGTTCAGGCTCGCTAGTCTCCTTTTGGGGGAAGGGAGACAAAACAATCTGGGGTTAAATGTCCAGCCTACACCCTAGTCACTAGAATCAGGCAGACTGGTTAAATCAGAGCCCACCTGAGACTCTTTTTCATCTGAAAAATGAGACCTCTTATGGGAATTAGGTTTTCTAAAAGTATGTCTGGTAGGTGCTCAAAAATGATAGCTGAAAGATGGATGGCCCTAGAGATTATCATATTAAGCAAAGTACGTCAGAGAAAGACAAATATCATATGATATCACTTATATGTGGAATCTAAAGAAAATGATACAAGTGAACTTATTTACAAAACAGAAATCGACTCACAGACAAAGAAAACAAACTTATGGTTACCAAAGGTGATAGCACGGGAGGGGGGAGATCAATTAGGAATTTGGAATTAATACATACACACTACTATATATAAAATAGGTAAACAACAAGGACCTACTGTATAGCACAGGGAACTCTACTCAATATCTCGTGATAACCTATAAGGGAAAAGAACCTGAAAAAGAATAGATATAACTGAATCACTTTGCTGTATGTTTGACACCAACACAACATTGCCAATTAACTATACTGCAATTAAAAAATGATAGCTGAAAATCTCACCTTAAATTAGCACGTTAAAGAAATGGGCAGTCAAACCTCCAGTCTCCACAGATGCCCTGGAATCTGTGCACCTTTGCGACCCTACAAACCCGTTCCCTCGGCTGCATCCCTGGCCGCTCGGAACTTCCGGTCTGGGGTGGGGTGGTGGGCGGGGGTGTGAAGCGCGTGGTGTTCGCCCACGGCTTCCTCTGATCCCTGACTTGGGCCATTGCGGACCTTCTCGGTCTCAGCTGGCTCCGCTGCCAGCTCTGCACGGGCTCCGGACGGCTTCGCGCCGGGGTAACGGGACAGCCCCTCGCCTCCCGCCCCCCGCTGTGCCTCCCTTCCCCCGGCTCCGGGGCTCCCATACTGACCGCGCCCTGAGGTCTGCACCCCAGCCCTGGAGCGCAGGAGACTCGACGCCCTGTGGGGTGAATCCCTGCCCAGTGCGGGCTGGGAGCCGGTGGGCGCAGTTTGTACACTTCCCCGGACGCAGTCCCACGGACCCGGCGGTCCTTCCCACGCACGGGCAGCCCATTCGGGAACACCGGCTCCCACTGGCTCCGCCCCCTTCCCCGCTTCCCTCCCCCCCCCCTCCCCCGTGAAGGCGCCCTTAATGCAGCCCTGCTGGGGGCCCTCTGCTGCAGGCTTTGCTTTCTGTGGCTGAAATTTGGGAGTTAGAATATTCACCAGCATAACAGCAATAAAAGCACTGTTATAAACAACAAGGTCCTACTGTATGGCACAGGGAACTATATTCAATATCCTGAGATAAACCATCATGGAAAAGATTATTTTTAAAATGTATATATATGTACAACCGAATCACTTTTCTGTGCAGCAGAAATTAACACAACATTGTAAATCAACTAGACTCCAATAAAAAAAAAAAAAAGGCACTGTTGCTGGTGGGGAGTGGAGGTGCCAGTCACCGCCAGCGAGCAGGGAGCCCCATGCAGCAAGATTACTCAGGCTCTCACCTGTGGCCTTAGGTGCAGCTGAGGCACTTAGTGTCCCGGGGCGGCAATACCTGTAATGACCATGCGGTGGCCTGGCTGCCAGTTGAAAAATGGAAGGGGTGGGGGGCTCAGGGTGGCTAATTGCCAACTTGGGTCACACGGTGAAAGCCACCGACCCCTTGTAAGGAGCAATTGCAGGACAGACTCTGTTGCAGAGCAGGCCCACGGTGTAACTGCAGGAGTGGCAGAGCTGAAAAAGAGTGCGTGGTCCCAATGGGACCCCACCTGACGGGCAGGCGTGGAATCCGACCTGTGAAATGGGGGCATTTGAGAGGATACCCCGAGCAGCTGAACCTGCAGACTCCTCGAGCCCCTCTCCTCTCCAGAGGAGGTGGGACCACGACCTCAGGGGAGGCAGGTGCCCTGCAAGGTGCCTCCGGTTCTGCTGGAGATCTGCCCTCCACTCCTGATGGCCTCAAAGCAAACAGCCAAGGCCAGGTCTCCGCACGGCCATCCCTGCTCTGATGAGAGGAAACAGCACACGTGCCAAAGGACCCGTGGGGGCCACTGCACCTGGGCAGAGACCGGGGTCACATGGGAGGGTTTTGAAGCTGTCGGACTGGGGAACAGTGGAATATAAGCCTGGGTAAGGGGAGTGTTTTCCCACTTGGGGGCCTTTGTCTGAAAGTCAAGATCCAGTGGTACAGCAAGAACACCCAGGGCTGTTCCAAATAGACTGTTGGGATGGAACTTGGCCTAGAGAAATGGGGACTGACATAGTCTTGAGGAAAGGTGAGAAGACCTAAGGAGGTGGAAATGTTGGAATTGATTTACTGTATAAGAAGGACACAGCCTCTATTAAGGCCACTGGCCTGAGATGCTTAATGGTGGCAGCGCTCTGTCGGCTAGTGTGGCCGGTGAGAGGTGGCCATAAACGGGAAGAGGAGGCCAGGTGACTGCACTGAAATATCAAAGGAAGGCGAGTGTAATTATTGTGCCAGAAAACTAGGCTGGACCAGCTCTCAGGGCTCCTTAAACCACAGGGATCTGGGGCAGTGGCTATTGGGTCACTAGTGGGTCACTGTGTTCCTAGTGGGGAGAGAGATGGACACACGACTAGGACACGCTGATTATATAATTAAAAAAAAAATCAAGAGCTCATGAGCAGGAGGCTGATGTCAGCTGTCCTCATGGAAAATCACGTTCTCTCCGAAGCTTCCAGGTATAAGTCAGTTCCCAGGCCCAGCACTCATCGTTTGACAGGGAAGTCAGCTCTCCTTAAGGAAGGACCTTGCAATACCACCACACCTATAGATAGCAAATATTTCCCCAATCATCCCCCCAGAGAGACTTGAGGTCATTTTCCAGGGTATCTATGCACCAGGGAAGGGAGAACACCCAGAATTTCCAAGGACTTTGTGATATGGGATCTGTGATAAGACTGACTGAAACCCGAAAACTCAAAACATCACAGGCTCCTGTGCTTAGAATGAGGGCCTATGGAGGTCAGATGAGAACTAGCCCTGGCTCCAGTTTAGCTGACAGGGGGCCTAGGGAGTCTTCAGACCCACCCTGTGGTTATTTCCTCAGCCCCCAAGTGGGAACTGGAGTAACACAGCAGACACTGTCTGTCCCTGGCCCACACTCCCTGGGCACTGAAACCTGACAGCTTTACTGCAAACACCTGTGACTCTTTGTGTGTGGTCTTCCTTTAGCAGCTGGCCTATGCCTGGAGCAGGTTGGACATGCCAGAGGGCTGACAATCCTAGGTGAGAGAGGTGGGGAGTCAGAATGTCCTGTGTCCTGCCAGAGGCTCCATCAGCTGACTGTGTTTCCTGCGAAGTCCCAGAGGTCACTCCCTTCTCTGAAACAAGAAGGAATGAATTAGTGAGAAGGCCACTGGGTCATGAGAACCTGAATGGTGGCCCAGGACTTAGGGGAGGACATGCTGTTATGGAACTGTGCTCCCTACTGTCAGGGGTCATAACAGGACTCCAGAATAGCAGAGCCCATGTGACAGCCCTAAACTGTCAGAGACATGGTGAATGTAATTGCCACACAGGTGGGAAAGGTGCCGAGGGTGACTTGACCCTCAGGCTATGTGGAATGGCTGATCTAATGATGATTATGTCCCTGGAGGGAGATTGATGGGCAGTGTCATGGACTGAATGTTTGCGTCCACCCAAGTTCACATGTTGAAATCCTGACCCCCAGTGTGATGCTATCAGGAGATAGGGACTTTGGGGGTGATTAGGTCATCCGAGAGCCCCCGTGACTGGGATCAGTGCCTCTGTAAAGAAGACCCCAGAGAGCTCCCTTGTGCCATCTGCCTTGTGAGGACACAGAGAGAAGACAGCCGTTTATGAATCAGGAATCGGGCTCTCACAAGACACCAAATCCGCAAGGAAAAAATGAAAGTTCACTGGAGGAAACTAAAAGTCCAGATGATGACAGCTTCTCATTGGCTGAGGTGTGGTGTTTTCCATTGGCTGGGCTTGTTGCTGGGTGAGAAGAAAGCCTTCCTTCCACCCTCTGTGGTAGTAGAGCAGTGGCACTTCCTGTTCGGGGCTGTAAGGTACCTCTCTCCATCTCCCCATCAGTAACTGATGTCTTCCTGTTGGGGTAATTAATGGTGAGGGGTAGGGTGGGAGACCTCCCTCTACAGGCCTTCTCAACTCCAGTTTTAGTTGAGGTTTCCTTTTATTAATTATTAATTTTCACAGTAACCACACTAAAAAAATTTCAAAAAGCAGCAAGTGAAATTAATAATACCTGTATTTACTTAGCCCAACATATCTAAAATATTATCTTTTCAACATGGAATCAATATAAAATATTAGTGAGCTGTGTTAAATTATTTTTTCATACCAAGTCTTCGGGATCTGCTGTATATTTTACACTTACAGCACATCTTAATTCAATTACCCACATTTCAAGTGCGGAATAGCTACATGTATCTAGTGGCTACATGTTGGACAGTGCAGGTCTGAAGAATCCTTCATTGTCTGGACTTTCTGCAGAACATCACACTGGGGCACTATATTGATGACATCATGCTACCTAGACCCAGTGAGCAAGAAACGGCAGGTATTCTAGATGCCCTGGTAAGACACATACGTGCCAGAAGGTGGGATATAAGCCCTACAAAGATTCAGGGGCCTGCCACATTGGTGAAAATTTTAAACCTGTTAGATGTTTGTGTAGAAAACAATTTAACTTGCCCAAAGGGGAGTCTGGCCTTAGCCCTGGGCTGCAGGGAAGTTATCTCTTGCCCTTGGAATGTCATGTCTGATAGGAGTGTTTTGTTTTGTTTGGCCCTGGGCCAGCCATATAATAACAGTGTGATTTGGGATGGGGGCTTTGGGTCAGGCGATATCGGGTGTGACCTCTTGAGGGCCAGGAGACTGAGATCAGCCACAAGGGCAGTTAACCACGCTTATTTGATGGCGCCCTGCCCCGCCCCCAAAAATCTTTACACACCGAGGCTTTGGTAAGCTCCCCTGGTTGGCAATCCTCCATGAATACCGTTACAAATCAATGCCTGGAAGTAATGCTGTCCAGAGTCCACGGGGAGAGAACAACTGGGAGCTCTGTGTTTGTTACCTCCCTGGATTCTGCCCTTGGTATTTCTTCCCTTGGCTGATTCTAATCTGTATCCTTCAGCGGTAACAAGCTATAACTGTGAGTATATAACAGCTCTCAGTGAGTTTTGCAAGTCCTTCTGGCAAATTATCAAACCTAAGGGTGGTCTTGGGGCCCCCCCAAACTTGTATTTGGTGTCATAACTTAGGGTGATCTTATGTGGACTGTGCCCCCTCACTTCACAGTTGATTACTTTCACAATGTTATTAAATGTTTATTTACAATTGTCTATATATTTACCACTTTCTTTGCTCTTTATAATGTCTTGCATATCAGACTTTCCATCTGACATCGCTTTCCTTTGGCCTGTAGCAAATTCTTTGGAGTATCCTTTAGTAAGTTCTGCTGGTGACAATTTTTTTCCTGTTTTTGTCTGAAAATGTTTTATTTTCTGTCATCTTTGAAATATATTTTTGATGAGGTTTGTAGTTACTTTTTCCAGCACATTGAAGATTTAATTCCACAGTCTTCTGGCTTCCATTGTAGCTGTTGAAAAAAATCAGCAGCCAAAGTGTCATTCCTTTGAAGGTAATCTATTTCCCCCACCCCAGCAACGTTTGATAATTTTTCTTTGTTTCCTCAAGTTTCATTATTAATAATCTAGGTGTGTATTTCTTTTCCTTTACTTTTGTGTGGAGTTCATGGTCCTTCCTGAACTAGTAGGTTGGTTTTTTTTTTTTTTTTAATAAATTTATTTATTTATGGCTGCATTGGGTCTTTGTTGCTGCACGCGGGCTTTCCTCTTTATTTATTTATTTATGGCTGCGTTGGGTCTCTGTTGCTGCGGCTCGGGCTTTCTCTAGCTGCGGTGAGCTGGGGCTACTCTTCGTTGTGGTGTGCGGGCTTCTCATTGCGGTGGCTTCTCTTGTTGTGGAGCACAGGCTTTAGGGCGCACGGGCTTCAGGAGTTGTGGCACACGGGCTTAGTTGCTCCGAGGCAAGTGGGATCTTCCCAGACCAGGGCTGGAACCCATGTCTCCTGCATTGGCAGGCGGATCCTTAAGCACTGCGCCACCAGGGAAGTCCTGGTAGGTTGGTTTTTGTCATCACTTCAGGACAATTATCAGCCATTAATTTTTCAAATATTTCCTCTGCTACATTCTCTCTCTTCTCCTCTTCTGGGACTTGATCAAACATATGGTAAATGTTCTCACTGTATTCTCTATTTCTCTAAACTTCACTACATGCTTCATTCTGGATATTTTCTTCTGACTCATCTTTTCACAGACTCTCTCTTTAGCTGTAACTCAGTTTACAGATCTATCTAGTTATTTTGTGTTTCAGTTCTAGAATTTCTAGTTGCTTCCTTTTCGTATATACTCTGTCAGTTCTTATAGTTTCCAGTTCTCTGCCCAAATTTCCAGTCGTTTTTTATATCCTTGACCATAGTAAGCAGCATTATGTTAAAATCTATGCCCAATAATTCCACTACCTGGCGCTCTGGTGTGACTATCCTATTACCTGCCACTTCTCTTGGCTCTTGTTCCTGATATATTATCTCTTCATGTGTCTGATATCTGTGATTGTGTGTTAGGCATTATTTTTGAAAAATTGTTTGTGGAAATAATTTGAGAATTTGGATGTTAGTATCTTATTCCAAGAGGATTTGCACTTGCTTCTATCAGGCACCTGGAGCATTAGGAATCAGGATTTTCTTAATTTACTGTTAAGGATTAAGGTTTCCTGAGTCACACAGATGACTTGAAGCTGGGTTGCATCCTGGCAAGGGCTGGCGTAGATTTTTCAGAATCCCAACCCAAAGCAGGCCCTGGGCTCCAACTTCTGTCCTTTTAGTCTGTGTTGCTATCAAAAGCATCACTCAGCTTCTCAGTCTCTTTTCCATGAACAGTGGATGCTCCCAGAGCAGGAGGCCCCAAACGCAGGACATGATTCACTGGATTTTGTTTTTCTTCTCTATCTTCACCTGGTAATTCTTTATTACCTTCTTTTTTTTTTTTTAAAGAATTTCACTTTTATTTATTTATTTATTTTGGCTGTGTTGGGTCTTCGTTTCTGTGCGAGGGCTTTCTCTAGTTGAGGCAAGCGGGGGCCACTCTTCATCGCGGTGCGCGGGCCTCTCACTATCGCGGCCTCTCTTGTTGGGGAGCACAGGCTCCAGACGCGCAGGCTCAGTAGTTGTGGCTCACAGGCTTAGTTGCTCCGCGGCATGTGGGATCTTCCCAGACCAGGGCTCGAACCCGTGTCCCCTGCATTGGCAGGCAGATTCTCAACCACTGCGCCACCAGGGAAGCCCTCTTTATTACCTTCTTATTTCTTCAATGTCTTTTAAGATTTTGTTCACCCTTTTCAGCTTTCCTCAGCAGGTGGCTGGCTGGTCCCAGTTACCTGTTCCACTGTTATTAGAAGTGAAAGTCTCTGTTATGCAAATGTAAGAGATTGTTATAATCTCCTGACTACTTGTTTTGGGTTCCTTTGATGGGAAAAATGTGCGCTAAACTCCCATTTACTTGGCATGATATAGAGATTACAGAAGAAATAAATTTTGTTAAGCCCAAATTGCTTTGATTCACCTTTGATTAAAACTAAAATCAGAGGCCACAGTTTTTTTTAGAGATAAATTTTACAGAGCTATTGATACAAATGCTTTTGATAATGTAAAACACTGGGTTATGAATTAGCCTTTGTTAGACAGTTGAGGAGAATTTTAAGTTATATGAATATATATTCTGAATTTTGTTAAAAATCTGAGTTTTTATCTGCTTATTAAAAAGCTACAAGGAGGGCTTCCCTGGTGGCGCAGTGGTTAAGAAACCGCCTGCCAATGCACAGGGCATGGGTTCGAGCCCTGGCCCAGGAAGAGCCCATATGTTGCGGAGCAACTAAGTCCATGCACCACAACTACTGAAGCCGGGGCACCTAGAACCCGTGCTCTGCAACAAAAGAAGCCACAACAATGAGAAGCCCACGCACCGCAACGAAGAGTAGCCCCCGCTCACTGCAACTAGAGAAAGCCCGCGCACAGCAACAAAGACCCAACACAGCCAAAAATAAAAACAAATAAATAAATGTTTAAAAAAGTACAAGGAGCTTTCTTTTCCTATAATATCAAACAATTTGTTTGAATAGTTTCCTTGATGTTATGAATGTTTGATATAGAAAACTAACGTGTTCGAATATTTGTTGTAGAACACCATTCATTTGATTTGTAAATCGTATTTGTCGTAGGAGATTAATTTTATTCACTGGCTTTGTGATAATTAACTTGCTGATTTTACCTCGCTGATTTGTTGTAATTAATACAACTGGTAGAAAAAGCCTGTGAGGATTCTCTTAAAATTAGGAACATAATGAAAGAAATTCCTTCTGGTAAAAACTAATTTTGTTTCACAAAAATTAAATTTGTTTTACGTGTAAATTAAAGTGGCTCTAACAAATTAACTTAGAAATGCAATGCAAAGTGTCAATTTGTCACAACTGGGTATTCAGGCTGATGGAATCTTCTTGCTTATTTTGATATTGTTGTTTTATTTTACCTCTATTCATACGTGGATCGTCACATTACAAAAGATTAAATAATTCTCTTAAGGCTTCCCTAAGCATATAAACACTTTAACAGGTGGTGATTCAGAAGGCGTCTGCACTGCTAAATATCTCTCATCCCCTCATTCTTGCCCAATAAATAGACATCTCACGCTGGAACATGGGATAAATGGGAATTAGCAGCAGGTGGAGGGAAAGACAGGAGGAAGTGGTACAAGCAAATGGCCTTGAAGTCAGACTGATGGTGACTGAAATCCTGTCCCTACCCCTTACTAAGCTTTGTGATCCTGGGTAAGTTACCCTGAGCCTCGGAGTCATCAACTGTAAATTGGGGGTAATGATGGTAGCCACCTCACAAGGGCTTTTGTGGGGGAGAAGGTGAAGGATTACCTAAGATTGCGGTTCTAAATCACTCAGTCCCTTGAGAGCATGTGATAAGTACTGTATAAATAATGACGGCTATTATTAGCTGACTGGGATGCATTTAGCCGTCTCGGGAATAAAGGCAGCTGCAGAATTTCTGCTAGGAGGGGCTCCGGAACAGAGATCACGCTGGAAGGCGCGATAGGACCCTGCTTTTTAGTTGATTCTTTGCGTAGTTGAAGAAAAGAGAAAGGAGATTTAGAGGGACTGGAGCGCTTCTCCCCGCCCCCGCACCCCTTGTGCGCTGCTCCCATCCCGGAGATGTTCGGGGCTTGTCTTGCACTCCTCCGTCCCGTCCCATTCGTTCCAACCAATCAACCAGTCAACAAACACGAAACAGCCCTACCAAGGGGTTGTGGACTCTGGAGAGAGAGCGCCGCACTTCTAGCTTGGAGGGTAGCCGCCCTGCGCTCAGGCCCCCGCTAGATGCCCCTGACCCCTTACACCGACCCACTGGGAACCCACCGAGACCCACCCCAGCCCCGCTCGCCCTGGACGTCAGCTCCATCTCCCTTTCCAAGGAGCAGGGGCAGGATCCGGGGTTTCACCGGCCACAGACCGCAGAGAGTGGTCCCCCTGAGCCAGGCTGGTGTCAGCGCACTGCTGACCCGGGGGCGCCGCTCGGACCCGCTGCAGCCTCCACCGTCAGACAGAGGTCCATTCCCAGCACCTGCTCAGGTCGGGGACACACTCGGGCATCCACAGCCGCGGCCAGTCTCCTGTTCCCGCCCGGACACTCTCCCCACCCAGGGAGAGGCTTGACCTTGGCTCTGGAGCCGACTCTGAGGTCCAGGCTTCGCCTCCAGTTAGGACGTGACCTTGGGCAGGTTATGTTTGTGTGTCCGGTTTCCCCCATACCAAGATCACCCCCAAGGACCATCATCAATCTGGAGGGTTTGGCACCTGCGCTCAGAGAACTTTCAATACGCATCAGCTGTGATTACCTTGCATGCCCCGAACCCAGACAAATGTATCAACCTGCTCTGATTGTATGGTGAAAAGACCCCGGGTTCTGGTTACAATCTCAACTGCAGTCTCAGCAGAGACACGCTGAATAATCTGGGACCAGTTGCCCCTTCTCTCTGGACCTCTGCTGCTCCGTCCGTCACCTGATCGACGTCATTGATTTGAAAAACCCATTTATTGATCTTACAGGCTCCTCCCTGGCAGAAGCGCCCAGCTACAGGGATTACGCAGTCCTGTGGGAGGGGCCCCACGGGCGGGAGGCTGGTCACTCTGCTTTAGGGGCGAGGGCGGTCAGAGGTTCATAGGAAAATGGCATTTGAACGAGGCTGGAAGGATGACCCACTGGAGGCCGCCCGGTAAATAATGGCGAGGCTTTTATGTCGCTGCCCTTTCAGAGCTGAGCGTTCGCAGGGATCGCGTCCTGTAGTAGGCCCACGCTCCTCCTCCATGGCTGAGGTCGCGGGGACCGCGGAGCCGCACAGAGCAGGTGGTGCCCGGAATCCGCATCCCGGGACCTGGCCCGCATCTCGAGGCCCGCTCCGGTGTCCGCTGGCTGGGAGCGCGGGGGTGCGGCCGCTCTGGCTGCCAGTGCCCTGGCCACACTCGGCTGTGGCATGGGCCCCGCTTCCGGGAGAGTTGGCTCGGCTCGGGCAGCGCCCGCGCACTCCCAGCGCGCGAGAGCCAGGGGGTCCCGAGCCGAGCGCAGGCTGCGCGCGCGCGCGCGCGTCACGTGGGCGGCGCAGGAGCGCCCCGCCGCGGGAGGGGGCGGGGTGGGGGCGGGGTCGGCGCGCGGCCTCCCGTGAAGCCCCGCGCGGGGAAGGACCGGAATTCCGGGCGGGCGGCTTGTTGTTAACATGGCGGCGGCAGCTACCGGCACGTCTCCAGGAGGCGGCGGGGCCCACACCCGGAAGACGGGTCTCTTTTCGGCCTAGCGCGGCGGCCGTTGCGGACCCGGAAGTCCGGGCCGGTTGCTGAATGAGGGGAGCCGGGTCCTCTCCGCGCCAGTCCCCCCGCGCCCTCCGCCCCGACCCGGGCCCCGCCATGTCCTTCTTCCGGCGGAAAGGTAACGAGGGGCGCGGACGGGCGCGGGGCCGGGCCTGGGGCGGCGGGTGGCGGCGAGGCCGAGGCCGAGGCGCGGAAGGACGCTCTGTGCGCCGGGCCCGCGGTCTTGCGAGAGGGAGCGGGGCCTCCGCGCGGGCGGGCAGCCAGCCGGTTCCGAAGTGTGTGCCGGGACCCGCGCGGGGTAGTGCGTTTTGCGGACACACAGCTTTTCGGGGGCGGGGCGGTGCGTGTGTGTGAGTTTGTACCAGAAGAAGGGAATTCCTTCCGTACTTTTTTTACGGAAGTCTCGGACTTGTCAGAATATTGAGAGGTTTATGTCTAAAAGCAACACGTGAAAAAATTGGTTTCTTCAACTAGTGCTCTTTTCCAGTTTCCCCTTTTTTCGGGGGGTGGGGTGGGGGAGCGGGATTCTGCTGTCCCTAAAGTGACAGTGCTTAACTTATGGCTAAAAGTCCCCTAACGAAAACGACTCCTTTTGATGAATTAGCAAGTTTACTAAGTACTGGAACCCAAACTTCAGAAACAAACTTTATATTTCTGATTTTGAGTAGTAGCTGCCCAATTTTTGAGTAGAGGCAGCTTGATTTTGAGCCTGGGTAAGGCTGTTGGCGTTTCGTTACCGGTACGTATCCAGAGTGGACAAGTGTGGGCCTTCTGGGTTGATTAGTGGTTCTTGTATCGATTCTCGTTGCTTCCGGGAAAATTTACCAGGCAAAAACGGGTTTTTGGGAAAGCACTAAACTAAATCAGGGACTTGGGTTCACGTGACAGCTCTGCTACTAACTCTGTCACCTGGGACAGAAAAATGTTAACCCACTTTCCTCTCTCACCTGAGAATTCAATGATTCCTAAAGGCCCCATTCAACTCTATAAATTAAAGAATTCCTTTTAAGTACGCACAGAGTTTCAATAACTGTTGCCATGTGATGAGTGAATGAAACCATGATGAGTGAATGAAAACCACTCTGAATGAATGAAAGAGGTAAAATGGTACAAGGAAGCTTTATTGGTAAGGTACCTTGGTATAGTTAATAGCTCTCTAATTTGTTTGAGTGTTGGAATGGTTAGTTGTAGTGTTTTTTTTCGGGGGGCAGAGCATTCTGTGTATAATGAGGCAAATTGCATGTTGCACAATAGACTGTTGTCTCTATTCAACAAATGTTTTTTGAACGTCCGCTGTTTGCCAGGCACTGTGCTAGGCCCTCAGTATTAAGCACTGAACAAGACAAAATCCTTATATCTATGGAGCTTGTTGTCTGCTGGGGTAGACGGACAATAAATCTCTCTCTCTCTGTCTCCCTCTCACTCTCTGTCTCCCTCTCTCTGTTTACAAATTGAATAGTGTTATGAAAGAGCTTGAGAGAAGTAACATATTTCGGTTTGATGTTAGTCAAAGGCCTCAGCAGGTGACCTTGAAACTTAGAGCTGAAGGAACAGCAGGAGGTAACGTATAGATGCCAGGGAAGAGCATTCTAGGCTCAGGGAATAACGTGTTCAGAGGCTGGGAGGCAAGAGTTTGGTGCCCTTCAAGAAAGAAAAGAAGCCCACTGTGACTCGGGCTTAGAGAGGTAGACAAGGATCAGATGATTCAGAGCTTTGTAGGTCACGGTTAGGTGTTATTCCAAGTGCAGAAACAATATTACTTTTAAAATTTTAAAGAGGGGTGATTTGATCTCTTTTTATGTTTTAAAAAGATCATTCTAGATGCTTTTTGGAAACTGGATGTGGCAAGAATAGAAACTGGAGATGGTCTTATTTAGGGATCCCATCCAGTCTCTGAATACCATTTTTAAATACCACCTATCTGCTGATGACTCCCAGATTTACATCCCCAGCTTGGATTCTCTGCCCTGAATCCAAACTGTGTATCCAACCGTTGGTCCACTTTATACCTCTACCTAATAGATGTCTAATAGATAAATCTTTAGCCTACTGTATCTAAAATTTCCCCTTAGATTTAGTCCTCCTAAACCTGTACATCACTTTTTCTCATCTTAACAAATTACATTTCTGGCCTTTTAGTTGCTCAGGCTAAAACTTTAATACCTTCTTGAACCTCTTTCTCTCCTACTGTGTATCTGATCTGTTAGGTCTACCCCAGAATATACCCAAATCCAGCCACTTCTCACCATCCCTGACCATTAACACCCTGGTCTAGGGAGTCATCTCTATTTAGGTTGGGTGGTTAAGGAAGTTCTCTGAGGGATGTCATTCAGATCTCAGCTTAAATGTCAAGAGGAAACCGGTTTTATGAAGATCAAGGAAGCAGCATTATTTTGCTATAGGCTTCAATTTGGTTTCCCTTCTTCCATTCTTGACGCCTGTGGTGTATTTTCGAAATGCATTCTGCCACACCTCTGTTCAGATTCCCTCAGTGGCTTCCTGTACATGGCCCTCCATAATCTAGGTCCCATTTCTTCTCTGTGCTCATCTCCTGCTTTCTTTCTCCATCATTCTTCCATTTATATTGGCCTCCTTGTTGTTAAGTACATTCCCACCTCAGGGCCTTTACACTTATTCTCTCTGCGTGGAAACCTCTTCCCACAGATATGTGCCTATTTTGTCCCCCATCTTCTTCAGGTTTTTGATTAATTGACATCTTAGTGAAGCTTTCTCTGACCAGCTCGCTTAAGATTGTAGTCCCCAGGCCCTGCACTCCCATCCCGTCACCCTACTTTATTTTTTCTGTAGCATTTGTCACCATCTGCTGTACTGTGTGTTTTATTAGGATGGAAGATGATTTCTGTTCATGGCTGTATCCCCATGTCTAGATTAGTGCCTGGGATATAGTTAGAAAATTAGTAAATATTTGTTGAATAATTAAAGTAAGAAAAATATTAGGAAGTAATAAGTGCTGTGCAGGGAATTTAAACAGTGATTTGGGAGCAGATCACCAGATGACAGTTTGTGTTTGGATAGTGAGGGGAGGCTTCTCTGAGCAGATGGTATTTAAATTGAGGTGTCAATGAGGAAGGAGAGCCAGCCTTGCAAAGGTAAAAGGAACTGCATTCTGGCTGGAAAGAACTGGTAGTACAAACATCCTGAGGCAGGAAAGAGCGGGGTTTGTTCAAGGACAGAAAGAAGGCTGAAATGTGCTGGGAGTGGAGGGCGATGGGGCATGTTTTAGAGATAGAGATAGCATGACTTGAGTAATGATTGGAGTGAAGGAAAACTGGGAAAGCTTTGGAAAGCTTAGACATGGGGTAGGAGGAGTCCAGAGCTCTCTTCCGGCAGTTGTGAGTTTGCGGAAACTCTTGGATGTCCGTGTGGATATGTCAAGGAGGCAGTTGGATGTACAGGTCTGTAGTTCTGGGAGGAGATCAGAATTTGAGTTCTGAATCTGGACTTAGAAGTATTTTGCATAAATGGTGGTTAAAGACACAGGCCTAAATGAGCTCATCTGTGGAGTACATATGGGATATGAATTAGTTGTGTTGAAAGGCTATGGTACCGTAACAAAGAGACACTAAGTACAATGGCTCAAACAAGGTAGGCCTTTATTTCTGTCTTGTGTAACCGTCCAAGTCCCTGGTCATCAGGTGGCTTTGCTTCACGATCACTCAGGAATCATTTTCCTTCCGTTGTGTTACTCCTCTTTCTCTTAGGGTATAGTCTGTGTTATCAAAGGCAGGTCATGGTCCCTTCTGTCAGCTCTCTGACTCCTGATAAGGGGAAAGAGAAGCTTTGGCCAGAAATGGCACATACCTCTTCTGTTCACATTTCATTGCTGAGGACCGAGTCATATGGTCACAGTTAATTAACTCAGGGGCTTCTGGGAAATGGAGAGAAGCTAGCCAGTTGTGTGCCAGGACACAACCCTCTTACTAGGAAGTCCAGGTAGAACTCTCTACAACCCTCTACAGTGGCCAGGTAGAATCTCCTGCCATGCTGTAGACAAGGAGAGAGCTCCGGGGTTAATCCAGCTTTTAAAGTTGAGGAACATGAGTCATTGGCAAAGGAGAATCGACAAGAAAATGCCAGTGATACAGGAGTACAATATCATGGACGCTAAGAGAAGATAATACTTCAAAAAGGAGGGGTAAACGGGGAAGGGGCTGGAAGGGGCCATTGGGGTAAGGGTGGGGGGTTGTTGTTTTTGAGATAAAAGATGCTAAGCACGTTTGTTCTAGGAAGGATCCAGTAGAGAGGGAGAAAATGATACCGAAGAGAGGTGTTACTTGCAGGAGTGAAGTTCTTGAAAAGACCTTAGGAGCTGGGATTAAAGCCTGGCTGTATCAAGATTTGATTAGGATACACTGCAGCTGGAAATGGCAATCGATACAACCACTTGTTTAAAAGTTTAAAAACTTCCAAACAATGCTATAACTTGTTTATGAATACGTAAATATATTAAAGAGTAAAAATGATGGAAACCATAAACGTTCAATTTCTGAAATTTTTTTCTCTAGGAAGAGGGGGAATGAGTTGAGGGAGGGACTTTAGTTGTAACTGCAGTGTTTTGTTTCTTTTAAAAATTCTTCTGGGGCTTCCCTGGTGGCGCAGTGGTTGAGAGTCCGCCTGCCAATGCAGGGGACACGGGTTCGAGCCCTGGTCTGGGAAGATCCCACATGCCGCGGAGCTACTAGGCCCGTGAGCCACAATTACTGAGCCTGCGCGTCTGGAGCCCGTGCTCCGCAACAAGAGAGGCCGCGATAGTGAGAGGCCCGCGCACCGCGATGAAGAGTGGCCCCCGCTTGCCACAACTGGAGAAAGCCCTCGCACAGAAACGAAGACCCAACACAGCCATAAATAAAATAAATTAAAAAAAAAAAAAAAAAAAAGAAGATGGCTAGCAGGACATCAGAGCCGTTTTTTAAAAAAAAAAAGAATTCTTCTGAAGCAAATATGGCATAATGTTAAGATTTGCTAAACCTGAGTGTTCCTCATATTAAGGTCTAGTCTTGCCTTTGTTTTAAATGTTTCATAATAATAAGAAATTATTATTTCTTATAGAAGAAATAGTAGTGCAAAATAGGATGACAAACCACGATAAATATAAATAGAATAAAATCTCTATGGCTAAAAAATCTTACAAAAGTCCATATAAAGATGGACTAAAAGATAAAGACTCAAGTTGGGTAATAAACCAAAATGCAGCTCTTTACCAGAGACACAACCAAAACATAAGGACATAGAGAAATTGAAAATAAATGGATGCAAAGATATATCAGGCAAATGTTAACTAGAAGAAAGTTTGTGTGGTAGATGAAATACTTTAAAGCATAAAATACCATTAGGGATAAGAAGGCCTGTAAATTATGATAAAATGAAAAAGGTACTAAGAAGATAAAATTTTGAACTTGTTTGTACCTAAATCAGTTTCAAAATGTATAAAACAAAATGTACAGAATTACCAGGAGAAGTCAACAAATTCGTCATCATAGTTAGAGTTTTAAGAATGTTCTTTTTTAGAAATAAAGAGCAGTAATCACAATAAAAAGAAATGGGTTAACCCAGACAATAAAAAGATGGTGATCTTCAGATTGGTTTCCTGTTCTGTACTGTTTAAATGTTAAAAAGGTCATGGGAAAGTTAAAAGTAAAAGGCTGGAGAAGCATATCAGGGATATACAAACAGAAGGAAAGCTAGCATAGTCTTCACAATAGCACACACATGAAAAAAACATGGAAAAGTTAAGTTTTGTGAGGGAAAGGGAACAAGAGTCATTATTCACAGATAATATGATTGCATACGTAGAATATTCAAGAAAATCTAGGCTTCCCTGGTGGCACAGTGGTTATGAACCCGCCTGCCAGTGCAGGGGACATGAGTTCGAGCCCTGGTCCAGGAAGATCCCACATGCCGCGGAGCAACTAAGCCCATGCGCCACAACTACTGAACCTGCTCTCTAGAGCCTGTGAGCCACAACTACTGAGCCCACGTGCCACAACTACTGAAGCCTGCGCACCTAGAGCCCGTGCTCTGCAACAAGAGAAGCCGCCGCAATGAGAAGCCCAGGCACCGCAACAAAGAGTAGCCCCCGCTCGCCGCAACTAGAGAAAGCCCACGCACAGCAACAAAGACCCGACGCAGCCAAAAAATAATTAATTTTTTTTTAAAAAGAAAAAACATGGGCTTCCCTGGTGGCGCAGTGGTTGAGAATCTGCCTGCTAATGCGGGGGACACGGGTTCGAGCCCTGGTCTGGGAAGATCCCACATGCCGCGGAGCAACTGGGCCCGTGAGCCACAACTACTGAGCCTGCACGTCTGGAGCCCGTGCTCCGCAACACGAGCGGCCGTGATAGTGAGAGGCCCGCGCACCGCGATGAAGAGTGGCCCCCACTTGCCACAACTAGAGAAAGCCCTCACACAGAAACGAAGACCCAACACAGCCATAAATAAATAAATAAATAAATAAATAAATTAATTAATTAATTTTAAAAAATTTTTTAAAAAAACAGAAGAAAAGTAAAGTGGGCTGTGTCAGATCCCGTAAGTTTCTCGCTTGGCTTGAGCTGCCACGCTCCTTCCTTCTTGCATGTGATCTTGCTAGTGTGTCTGCATTAGAATTTCCAGTGTTTTGTGTAATAGAGGAGAAATGGTGTAATTATTTTTTAAATTTATTTATTTTATTTATTTTTGGCTGCGTTGGGTCTTCCTTGCTGCGTGCGTGCTTTCTCTAGTTGCAGAGAGCAGGGGCTACTCTTCGTTGTGGTGCATGGGCTTCTCATTGTGTTGGCTTCTCTTGTTGTGGAGCATGGGCTCTAGGCACACGGGCGTCCGTAGTTGTGGCTTGCGGGCTCTAGAGCGCAGGCTCAGTAGTTGTGGCGCACGGGCTTCGTTGCTCCGTGGCATGTAGGAACTTTCCGGACCAGGGCTTGAACCCTTGTCCCCTGCATTGGCAGACGAATTCTTAACCACTGCGCCACCAGGGAAGCCCAAAATGGTATAATTTTTTAAGAGACAGTTGTTAAAGCTTGAGTAGTAGAAGTTTTAGAATGTTTGTAAGTTTAGAATATTTGTATTTGATGCTGTGGCAGGGATACACAGGAAGTCAGAGATGTTACACAACCAGAGAACTCTGTCTTTTTCTTCAGGTTGCATCTAGTAGTGAGTGGCACATGGTAATAATGTTAACTAGCGTCTTAAGTTTACTGTGTCCTAGCTCCTCTTGTAAGACCTTTACAAGTACCTATGTTTTCATCCACAGCCCTCTCAGGTAGTCTCCAGTGTGGCTGGTGGAGAACCACACTGGGCAAGTACATGTTCGGTTTTGCTATGCTGGCTGGGAGGTGCTCTTGAGATGTCCGTTTACACATGTTATCTTAACCACACAGTAATTCTACAGTCCGAGTTTTTAACCAGAGGTAAAAGAGTGATTTTTTTAGGGTCTAGCAGACCAGGGTTGAAATCCTGCCTGTTGAAATGACTCTTGACTAGCTCATAACAGTGACCTAGTTTTGTAAATGAAGGAAGTTGAGACCCAGAGAATTAAAGTAACTTGTCCAGCATCACATGGCTATTGAATGGCGGAGCCCAAATTTGAACCCAGGTGTTCTGATCTTGTCTCTCCTTAAGCTCTGAGCGTACTTGACCAAATGCTGTTCAAAGATCACTTCCTGAGAGAAACTTCCCCTGACAACTGCCCTGCCCCGCCCTGCTCCAGGGCAGCTCGCCCGTTGTTGGGGAACTTTGAACACACCTGTCAGAATAGAGCTGGTGTGATTTTTACAAGGCCTGGAAGGGGGTTTCTGGTTGTAGAAGTTGGTCATGGTGCTCTCTTCTCTTCCAGTGAAAGGCAGAGAGCAAGAGAAGACCTCAGATGTCAAGTCAGTTAAAGGTGAGTCAGCATGTTGCAGTGATGAACTCTTTCATCCTGTTACGTTCTCCCGTCTTTTGCCATTAATCGTCTCTGCCTTCTTTTATAATTACTGATGACTGTGACTTAACTTATATACTCTTCAACACCCACCATGTAATAGGCTGTTACTAAGCGTTTATTGGTTGTCCTAGTGATTCCGGTGAACCAGTGTCATCCGTACTAATCACACATTTGATTGTTCCCCACAAGCAATTAGTTGACTGTATTTTAAAAAAACAAAAAGCAGAAAATACTCTTTACTGAGCAGTCTGACCACTGACTTACGAAGCCTGGTTTTCTGTGGTTTATCTGGAAGTATGGTTGCTTACAGTTTTCACTTCCTTATTACTTTGGATGAATGGCCTTAACCTAAAATTTATTTGGAGTCCTTTATTGGAATCAATATATTGTCCTTATTTATAGGTAAGAGCATGTTTTTTTTAGATTGTAATCTCTGCTGTAGTTTTGACTGATTTCATTATGTCAATGTACAAAAATTGAAATGGGAAAATTATAATGAAAATTACTTTCATGACCATCACGTACAAATTTCATAGATGTAATTTATTTACGTGAATTCTAAAGATTGCCACTTATTTAGATTTTTCTTTTAAATGTTTGTATGTTGTGTGGCTAGTAACTCCATATGCTCAAATTGCCAGGGGGACACTAATTATAACTTAGAGGTTTGTAAGATTAGGGAAGAAGTAGGGTAGCTTACAGCCTTATTTTCTGCTTATTTCTGATAATTTAAAGCCAGTTGGTTCATATTGCCTTTTTTAAGGAGAATTTGATTGATGTTGGTAAAGACTTCAAGCCCTCAGGAAGCAGAGGCTTGTGAAGACTAGCCTTGATTGTAGTAGCAAGAGGGACTTTGATGTCCGAGGCACACCAGCCTCCGACAGTGTGACCTGGGGGAACTTTCCTCATTTGTACAACGAGGGGATTGGCCTACCTAACTGCTCAATCTGTCCCAGGCTAAAACACTCCATGCTTGTACTCCATTTATGACAGTACATAGTCTGTGCTCACATTCACTGCCTTAACTTTAGAATAACACAGACGCAGCAGGGAAACAGGCCCTCAAGAAGTTTGCAGTCTGATTAGAAGGACAAACTCAGACCCAGAACAGTAGCAAATAAACCAGAATCATAATAACTATAGTTTATTGAGCACCTGTTCTGGTCTAGGTGTTAGACAAAAACTGTGGCTGTAACAGTGAACAAAAAAGACTTGGATCCACATCCTGCCCTCGTTGAACTTACAAATTGGTGGTAGGAAGAGGAGCATGAGTCAGATGATGCACACATGGCTTGGGCTAGATCAGCAGTGATGGAGATAAAGAGACCTGGACAGAGCTGTGTGGGAGGTGGAATAGACAGAGCTTTGTTCTCGATCAGGTGTGAGGGCGAGGAAGCTAAGGCTGGCACCCAGCTCTCTGGCAGGCCTAACACTGCGGCTGGTGCAGAACCACACTGGGCCAGTACCAGCAGGTACCTTTTTGCTATGCTGGCTGGGAGGTGCTCTTGAGACGTCCATTTACACACGTTATCTTAACCACACAGTAATTCTACAGTCCGAGTAACCAGATAAAAGAGTGATTTTCTAGAGTCTAGCAGACCGAGGTTGAAATCCTGCCTGTTGAAATGCCTCTTTACTACCTCATTGACTTAGGGCAAAGCACTTAACTTTGTTCTGTTTGTGTATTCATCTCCAAAATGAGGTAAATACTGGTCTTGCAGCATTGTTGTGAGAGATAAATGAAATAATGTACCCCAAAAAAAGTACATCAAGAAACCAGTACAGGGCTTCCCTGGTGGCGCAGTGGTTAAGAACCCACCTGCCAATGCAGAGGACACGGGTTCGAGCCCTGGTCCGGGAAGATCCCACGTGCCGCGGAGCAACTAAGCCCGTGCGCCACAACTACTGAGCCTGCGCTCTAGAGCCCATGAGCCACAACTACCGAGCCCATGTGCTGCAACTACTGAAGCCCTCACGCCTAGAGCCCGTGCTCCGCAACAAGAGAAGCCACCGCAATGAGAAGCCTGCCTACTGCAACAAGAGTAGCCGCCTCTCTCCGCAACTAGAGGAAGCCTGCGTGCAGCAGCGAAGACCCAACACGGCCAAAAATAAATAAATTTATTTTTAAAAAAAGAAAAAAAGAAAAGAAACCCGTACAGTGCCTCATACATAGTAGGTTTTATATTGGTAGCTATTACCATTTTAACAGAGTAGGCCCTTGATATGTTGGATTAGTTGTTAGTTATTAGTATTACAGGGAGTTCAGAGGAATTTGAGGTCAGCAGATGGTTTCTGGAGCATAGGGAAGCCTTCATAGAAATGAGACTTAATGTGTATGAAATTTGAATGATAAGGGTTTGAATGAAAGAGTCAGTTCTTCCTCTTTCCCCTACCAGCCCAGCTGCTTATTTCTTTGAGTATATACTGGGCAGAAGGACCTTCAGACTACTAAAAGGAAATTTTTAGGATAGATTGAGGTCAGATAGTAGAGGGTCTTAAAGACCAGAAAAGAGTTGAGACAGAGAAAACAGGGAACCACTATGGGCTTTTGAGCAGGATGTTGATGCTTTACATATGGCATTTATAGAGGTTAGCCTGGAAGAGCCATATAGGATGGAGACCCTAGATGTGCTTTGCTGTGATACAAGAAGACCTGTACTAAGGGTGTGGTGTTGAAAATAAACAGGTCAGTATCTTGAAGGAAAAGTCAACAGATCTTGACAAGTAAACACGTATAGTGAGGAAGAATGGGTCCAAGATCTTGAGCTTTAGGGGCTGGTGGATTGACAGAGATAGGAAAATTAGAGAAGGAGAATTAGTCTGGAAGAAGATGTTTTAAGTTTGACGTTTGGAAAAATTGGTCTTGAGATGGTAAAGATGACAAATGAGAGGTTGGTTAGTAGCAAATAATTAGAGCCACAGGCTGGAAGCCGAGCTCAGAGGTCAGCCTGAGATCAGGTCAGGGTCCCCTCTGCCTCCAGCTCTGCAGGGCTGAGCCCTTGGAGCTGGCGCTGGGAGGGCCCGAATCAAGCGCATGTGTGAGACTTTCCCCTTGAATCAGCCAGAGTTACAGTTAACTCTGTTCTGTCTATTTTAGATAACAATTTAGATTTTAGATATCTGTTTTAGCTAAAGTTTTATCTATTTTACAGACATATCAAGGTCCCAGTTAAGTTTATTTGGGTGGGGGGAGCTTACAGCTAAAAAAAAAAAAAGTTTGGAAAAGATTGCTCTTGGGCTTCCCTGGTGGCGCAGTGGTTGAGAATCTGCCTGCCAATGCAGGGGACACGGGTTCGAGCCCTGGTCTGGGAAGATCCCACGTGCCGCGGAGCAACTGGGCCCGTGAGCCACACCTACTGAGCCTGCGCGTCTGGAGCCTGTGCTCCGCAACAAGAGAGGCCGCGATAGTGAGAGGCCCGCGCACCGCGATGAAGAGTGGCCCCCACTTGCCACAACTAGAGAAAGCCCTCGCACAGAAACGAAGACCCAACACAGCCATAAATAAAAATAAATTAATTAATTAATTTAAAAAAAAAGATTGCTCTAGTAATAACTGAAGGTTTGAGAATAAATGTGCTTTCTAGCAGAAGGTTTAAAAGAACAGAGAACCTTGGGAAGCAGAGGAGTGATGGATGGGCGTTGATATGTGCATTAAAGAGGAGGGGAGGGAGGAGCACTTGGGAGAGGAGAAGAGAGGAGAGTGCGGGACCACAGAGGCCTCAGGGAGATGGGATGTGAGGAAGGAGCGTGTGAGGGAAGTTGTTCTAACAGAGAAGTTAAGAAAGAGAGAAGAAGGCTTGCACAAATGAGTTAGTATTATTTCACATCATCATACACGTCTAACTAGGAAACAATCAGAAAGTCTTACTGTTCTTTTTTTTTTTTTTTAAACATCTTTATTGGAGTATAATTGCTTTACAATGGTGCGCCAGTTTCTGCTTCATAACAAAGTGAATCAGTCATACATATAGTCTCACTGTTCTTGATGCATGGTATTTGTAGCTTGTCTATACAAAAAACTAGATATTATTGTTTATAAACCTACCAAAATGATTCTGCTCCCTTCAATTTATCATAAAAATAAAAACAAAAAACAGCTTCCTTCTAAAATTGAAAAAATCATTTGAAGACAACTCCATTGCATAATTCTCCCAACTCTTATTGAATGACTGATAAATACATTATCCTCAGATAAACATTCTCATCTGCTTTATCCTGTAAACACATCTCACAGTAATAGATTGAATTACAGTACTATGTATTCTTTTTTTTTTTTTTTTTAATTAATTTATTTTTATTTATTTATTTTTGGCTGTGTTGGGTCTTCGTTTCTGTGCGAGGGCTTTCTCTAGTTGCGGCAAGCGGGGGCCACTCTTCATCGCGGCGCGCGGGCCTCTCACTATCGCGACCTCTCTTGTTGCGGAGCACAGGCTCCAGACACGCAGGCTCAGTAGTTGTGGCTCACGGGCCCAGTTGCTCCGTGGCATGTGGGATCTTCCCAGACCAGGGCTCGAACTCGTGTCCCCTGCATTGGCAGGCGGATTCTCAACCACTGCACCACCAGGGAAGCCCTACTATGTATTCTTCATAGGAGGTATTACGTGGTGTCACTCAGATTCTGTGTCCAGGAACCGTTTGCTAAGATTGAGAGCACTTATCTGTTGACCAATTTATCATAAATTGACTGCTCAATAAAATAAGTGGTGCTAGTAGACAGAAGTTTAGTCATCTGAGAGTACTTATATTGAGGGTGTGGAGTGCTCAGTGCCCTGTATGTTTCTAGCCTTCTTGCTATAGCAGTGCACTAAACCAACACTTCTTAAAAACCTTCCATGAGAGTCTTTGATATTTGTGTAGAATAAATGGGATAGGTGGAATGTTAATTCAGCTGTAGCAACAAGTTCATAGGGTTACCTTGACCATATTATAATATGGAGTTGATGATTTCCTATTAATACATTGGTGACTAATCTCTTTATTCTGAAGTCAAAAGGATGATATTAATATTTCTTCAGGCTACTAAAGAAAATATATCTTGTAGATTTTTAAGTATGCTTCATCTTTAGGCAGCTTGAAATTTGATCAGTTTTTATTAGATGGTGGAATTTTGTTACTCAAAAAGTAAAATAAGGATCCTGAAGAGTATTTTTCTAATTTTTTTCCCATAAGCTTTTATTTTGGAATTTTAATTTTGTTCCTTCAGCAAGCAAGTATTAAGGAATTGAAAAGGGTCCATGTTTCAGAATGTTTGCTGCCTTTGGTACTTTCTGTCTTCAGAAGAGTTCTCAAAGAGAACTCAAAGATCTCTCTTTTAAGTTACATTTTTGGCACAGTATTTTGAGAATTACAAATAATAGTAGGACATTTCTTTCCAATTTTCTGCTACTTGGTTAATTTACCGTTTCCCCAAGTGTTTTTGTTGAGTGTATGTACTTAAGAGAGGTGTTACAAAATCTAATTTTTAAAGTTCCTTTAAAGCCCTCTTAGGAGACAGTTTTAGACTATCAAATTGTGTTTTAATTTTTAACAATTTTTTGAAAAATTATAGCTTCAGTATCCGTACATTCCCCACAAAAAAGCACTAAAAATCATGCCTTGCTGGAGGCTGCAGGACCAAGTCACGTTGCAATCAATGCCATTTCTGCCAACATGGACTCCTTTTCAAGTAGTAGGACGGCAACACTTAAGAAGCAGCCCAGCCACATGGAGGCCGCTCATTTTGGTGACCTGGGTAAGTGACTTTCAGTTTTTGTTGACTTCCTAGGAGGAGGGAATGAGTATAATATGTGAAATTCCTGCCAAAGGATACCGAATTGTGTAATTGGATGGGACTTTGAAAAAAATGTTTTAACTGAAATAACAGCTATAAGTGTAATTAATGGATGACTCCATGTTGTGTTTCTGTAAATATAAAAAGCTTGCCCAGTAGAAAAATGGGCCATTTCCAGAAGAAGGAATACATTTGGCCACTAAATATATGAAAAGGATGCCTCACTGCAGTAATACTAGTGAAATGCAAATTAAAATAATGAGTTAATGTTCCCCCTAACACACTGGCAAATATTTAAAGTTTGATAATTGGAATGTTAATGTAGATGCAGAGAAATAACCACTCGTATAGCGGAAGTATAAATTGGTAAAGATTTTTTGGAAGGCAGTTTGCAAGTATTTATCAAAAGATAAAGTATAAGATGTAGCCCTCAGATATGCTCCCATACGTGCACAAAAATATATGTACAAGTATGTGTGAAGCTATTCATTGCAGTAATGTTTATGATAGCAAAAAATTAGGAGCAACATACAAATATCCATTAATAGAGAAGTAATCCAATTGTGATATACCCATACTCTGGAATACTGTGTAGCTATATGAAAGCCTGCAGAAGACATTGAGAAATGTCTAAGATATGTTAAAGTGAAAAAAGGTGGTCACATAGTGGTATATATAGTAGGATCTCTGTTATGTTAAAATAATTCCTCCCTCTCCCCACAAAAAATGAAAAGACGTGCAGGAGATCCTTGTTTTCTGAATATTTGTTGCCCAAATTTCTGTATTATAAAAATTGTATGTCAGTTTATCATAAATTGAAAAAAATCTGTGAATGGATTGACTTTACTAAAATTAGTCCCTCTTTTGATACCTCTCTCTGCTTAACATTTGTGTCTATTCAGAGCTGAGGTGTCAAAGTCTTTGTGGGTCACCCTCAGCAGTGCACTGCAAATGACATTTGTGTTGGTCACAAAGTAAAATTGTAAGTTTTACTGGATTACTCATATGTCTGGTGGGAATGTAAAATGGTAGAGCCACTCTGGAAAACAGTTTGGCAGTTTATTATAAAGCTAATCATGCAATTACCATATGACCCAGCCGTTGCAGTTTTAGGCATTTATCCCAGAGAAATGGAAACTTATGTCCACAAAAAACCTGTACACCAGTGTTCATAGCAGCTTAAAAGCCAAAAACTGGATGTCCTTCAACAGGTGAATGGTAAACAAACCGGTACATCCATTACCACAGAACACTACTCAAACAAACTCTTGATACATATAATAGCTTGGGCGAATCTCAAGGGGATTATGCTGAGAGAGAAATGTTACTCCGTTCTGGGGATGGCGGAGAGGTAGAATGGGAGACAGAAGAGCGCTTGCCGTTGCCTGGGGTGGAGGAGGCATCTGAGAGGCCGCATGAGGCACCTTTGTGTCACGGGGCTGTTCCGTGTCTTGGTGGTGTTTACACGAATCTACACATGGGACAAAATTGCATAGGACTAAATACACAAGTGAGTGCTGGTAAAATGGGGGAAATCTGAATACAGTTGGTGGATTGTGTCAGTGTCAGTATCTTGGTGTGATATTGAACTGCAGTTTGAAAGGTGCTACCATAGGGGAAACTGGGTAGAGGGTGCACAGGTTCTCTCTGTGTTACTTCTTCTACCTGCACGTGAATCTGCCAGTATCTCAAAATTGGAAGTTTAATTTAAAAAAGTGCTTTAAGTCTTACAATGGATTGGGATTTCCTGAAGTTCATGAAAAGAGATGTTGGCAGAAATGGAGTAGTTAACATTGCCAGTAGGATAGTTAGCAAGGATGATGATAAACAAAGTGCTTCAGAAGAAACATCAAAGGGTCAAGAAAAGCCCTTTTGAAAAACTGATGAAGCCCTCAGTGAATTTTATGAAAATGAGCCTCTTTATGTCATGCTGTGAAAGTTAAAATTTTTTTATTTTTTTCTTTATTCTGATAATTAGCTTGTGGTTATAATCATAACCTAAATTTAGTTAACTATAAAATAAACTTCTACTAAGTTTTATTAAGTTTGGTTTTATTTTTCAAGATAAAATCGCAGAGCTAGCTCTTTATTTTGTTATAAATAATGCTAAGAGTTCATAACATCTTTCTAGCTATATCCACACATCCACAATTTTTCCTCAGGATAAGTTCCTAGAAATGGAGTTACTGGATTGAAAATCCAAAGAGGTCTTGCCATTTTACATTCTCATCATCCGTTTTGCTATGCCCTGGTTAGTGCTTGTTATTTTTTAAAAAAACATCTTTCAGTTTGACAGGCAAAAATGTTATCTTCTATTAATTTGCTTTTCTGAGATTTTTAACGAGGTTGAGTTTTTAAATATTTTTATTGTAAGTTTTGGCGGTTGTTGTCTGTTACTGAACTGCTAACTCTCCTGCTTCTTTTAGGCAGATCTTGTCTGGACTACCAGACTCCAGAGACCAAATCGAGTCTTTCAAAGACCCTTGAACAAGTCTTGCATGACACTGTTGTCCTCCCTTATTTCATTCAATTCATGGAACTTCGGAGAATGGAGCATTTGGTTAAGTTTTGGTTAGAGGCTGAAAGTTTTCACTCTACAACTTGGTCCCGAATAAGAGCACACAGTCTGAACACGGTGAAGCAGAGCTCACTGGCTGAACCTGTCTCTCCTTCTAAAAAGCACGAAACCACAGCAGCTTTTGTAACCGACTTTCCTGACAAGAGATTGGAGGATTCTAGCTCAGCCCAGTTGGAAGGAATTGACCTGAATAATAGAACTAGCAACACGCAGAATCACTTGCTGCTTTCCCAGGAATGTGACAGTGCCCATTCTCTCCGCCTGGAAACGGCCAGAACAGGAGCTCATCGGGGTTCCGTGGAAACCCAGGAATCCTCCAGATTTATAGTAGCCAGTAGAAGTAGTCCCTCTTCTCCACTAAAGGAATTATCAGGAAAATTAATGAAAAGTAAGTGTGTGATTTTTGTCTCTCTTTATCCTGTTTTGTTGTGTGTTTTTTTTTTAATTTTTTTGTATCTGTTTACAGAGTGAAACTTGAGATGGGGAATAAAAGGGTTGGAATAGTTTTCTCCCACACTCACTTGCAGATTTGGGAGTATTTGGGTAGTGTCCTGGAGTAGGGTCGGTGTATGAAAAAGGAACAGAAGGGCTGTCGACAGTGATTGGTTCCTCTAAGAAAGACGTTGGCAGAATTAACAAATGAAGAAGGGTCGGGGTCATCCTGAAAACCCTTCCACAGATTTTGAAATCAGATCCTTACCCAGATAGGCTGATTTCAGCCCTGTCTCAGTCTTAGTTTTATTACTATTTTACAGTAGTGTGCAGATAAAATTATTTTTTAATTGCCAGCAGGTGACAGTAATTGAGTTCTGTGCTAGGGGTGTACTTGGATTTCATGGAATAATCACAGCATCCCTGTGAGGTAGGCAGTTACCCTGTTTTACATGTGAGAAAGCCATGGTTTAGGAAGGTGGAGGAGCCTTCCGGGGTTACACATCGAGTGGGAGCTGGGATTAAAGCCCTGGCATCTCGACAGCAGCACCTCTTTCTCTTTTCTGTTAGTTTGGAAATTACAGGCTCTTCACTTTTCAATTCTCACCTCCTGGAATTCTGATTAGACAGCTTCCAATCCATGCTTGTCCTCTTCTCTTTTATCTTTTCTTTTCTCAGAGGTCTAGATGATTTCTTTTCTGGTTTTTCCTTGTGTGTTTTTTTCTTTTCTCTTTTCTATGAAGACTTTATGAGGGCAGTTTTAAGGTCCACAGCGTAATTGAGGGGAAGGTACAGAAATTTCCTGTATGCCCTTCTGCCCCCGTACATGCGTCGCCTCCCCCGCTGTGAATAACCCCCACCAGGGTGGAGCACTTGTTGGCATCAGTGAACCTGCCTGGGCACATCGTAATTACCCAAAGTCCGTAGTTTACTTTAGGGTTCACTCCTGGTATTGTATGTTCTCTGGGTTTGGGCAAATGTATAACAACATGTAACTGTCATTATGGTGTCACACAGAACATTTTCACTGCCCTAAAAATCCTCTGTGCTCTACTTGTTCATCTCTGTATACCTGCTGATTTGACCCTGGCAACCACTGATTTTTTTCCTCTCTCCACAGTTTTGCGTTTTCCAGAAGGTCATGTAGTTAGAATCATATATAGTAGCCTTTTCAGATTGGTGGTGACTTCTTCATATCTTTTAGTTTATTGATTCTCTCTTAAAATGGGTCTAATCTGCTACTGAGTCAATCTTTAACATGTTATTTTAATCTAAAAGTTAGTGAATTTTTCATTTCTAGAAATTTTGTTTCTTCAGATTTGCCTGGTCGTTTTTTAGTTTCTTAGTCCTTTAGCCCTCCATCCCACTTTTGAGCCTATTTCTTATTTATTTAAATTTATTAAATATATATTCATTTTCTGAGAAGCCCAGTATCCCAGTTTTTGTGTATTTGAATCAGCATTTATTTGTTTCTTCAGATTCACACTCTTGGTAGCCTGTGATTTTAATGGGTTTTGGCTGTGAATATATGTCTTAGGATTTTTATCTTTGGTAATTCTTTGAGGACTCTGATTAAATTGCGTTATTGCAGAGTGTATTTACATTTGCTTTTTTAAAAAAATTTATTTATTTATTTATTTTTGGCTGCACTGGGTCTTCGTTGCTGTGCGTGGGCTTTCTCTAGCTGTGGCGAGCGGGGCCTCCTCTTCCTTGAGGTGCACGAGCTTCTCATTTGCAGTGGCTTCTCTTGTTGCGGAGCACGGGCTCTAGGCGCGCGGGCGTCAGTAGTTGTGGCACGTGGTTCAGTAGTTGTGACTCTCAGGCTCTAGAGCACAGGCTCAGTAGTTGTGGCATGCGGTCTTAGTTGCTCCCCGGCATGTGGGATCTTCCTGGACCAGGGCTCAAACCCGTGTCCCTGCACTGGCAGGCGGATTCTTAACCACTGCGCCACCAGGGAAGCCCCTGCATTTGCTTTTGCCATGCTTCTGGGGCCAGCTTCATTACCATCACATTACCACTTAAAACTGAATTTTTGTCTTGGGTTTTTCAGGCCCTAAACTCTTAAGGCCTTCTGCCTGGTTTTGGTCTAATCTACCCTGTTTGGGCCCTGGGCAGCTGCCCTTGAAAGTGCAAGCCTCAAGTCTCTTGGAGTTGGTGGATTTTCTCAGGTGAATGCCCTCTCTCTTGTACTTTTGCCCGTCTTGATTTGTACTGACTCCTACAGGTCCACAATACCTTGTCTGCAGTCCAGAAATCCAGAAAGCTTTGCCTATCACAAGTTATTTTTTAAATGAACAAAACTTGACCTGAAGGGATGTGAGCTTATTGCAGAGTCATGAATGTGATCGTCTCACATGCTGCTGGGGTATTAAAATGGTATATATAGGGAGTTCCCTGGGAGTCCAGTGGTTACAACTTCGGAAGCAGTATTCTAACAAATTCAATAAAGACTTTAAGATTTTTTTTAAATGGTATATATGAACACAGTGCGTTACCTCTGTAAAAACCTCAAATTCCGAATTCTAAAATATTAGTGGTCCCAAAACTTTCAGATAAGGAGACTGCTTGTACTTGTTTCTGTTTCTCACTATTTCCCACAATCTCTGATGTAGTTTTCAAAAGCATTTTGGGAGATTTCAGTATTAGGAAGTGTTTCTTTGAACATCTAGTGAGGCCTGTTTCTGGAAATGAAAGTCCGAAGTCTGTTTCTGTGATTGTAATACAGTTTATTGTTTCTGGAAACTGTCTTTGTTTTGGTGTTAATTTATTTCAATAGCAGTGGAGTCATTAAAACAGTACTAGTTTTTCATTTTTTGTTATTTAAAAATTTTGCATGCAGTGAATTTGACACCTTTTGATGTGTACTTGAGTTTTAACACATGCATAGATTCCTGTAACTGTCATCTGTTAACTTTAATATAATAGCCAGTCATTTTACCAGCAGAAGCAAGTTTACTTGGAAATAGCCAGAGGAATTGCAGTTTGAGATATGCGAATTGTGGTGGACCATAGGCAAATCCAGAGAAGGGGAGCTTGCTTTCTTTATATGGAAAAGTGGGGGCGCCGGTAGTAACCGGAGACCGTCGGAGGAAGCTGGGGGGTCCAAAGTGTGGAGCCTCCTCATTGGTCGGGCTGCTACAGTGTCTGATTGGCTAGGCTGCCCCGGGGCAGGGGAAAGTTTTCTTCTTCCTGCTGGGTGATAGAGCAGACAGCGGCTTCCCGCTGAGACGTAGGTGCTGGTCGCTTCCTGTTTGGGGTAACGAGGGTGCCTCGCGGGGCGTGAGAGCTCACCCTGCAGGCCTGTCCCCACTCCAGCTTTAGCTGAGCTTTCTTTAATTCCACACATCACAATCAGGATAAAGAGCAGTTCTGTCACCTTTGTAGTTAAACCCTCTATCCCAGCACTTGACAACCACTGATCTATTGGTCTCTTTTTTTTGCTTTTTCTGGAGGGCCATACAAGTGAATTTATATAGTATGTAGCCTTTGAGATTGGCTTCTTTCACTTAGCATAATGGCTTTGAAGTCGACCCATGTTGTTTCTGTCATTGCTGTCTGTAGCTAGGTTCCGCTGTATGGGTGTTCTGTCCGTCCACCTGTTGAACCACGTTTGGATTGTTTCCAGCTTTTGATTATGAATAAAGCTGCTATAAACATTGGTGTACAGGTTTTTGTGTGGACAAAAGTTTTTATTTCTCTGGACAAATACCTAGTAGTGGATTTATGTGTTAAATGTGTGTCTAATTATATAAGAAACTGCCAGACTGTTTTGTAGAGTGGCTGCACCATTTTGCATTCCCAGCAGCAATATATGAGAGTTCTAGTTGCTTAATTTCCTTGCCAGCACTTGGTGTAATCAGCTTTTTGTTTATGTGGGGGTTTTTTTAGCCATTCTAATAGATGTGTGGTGGTATCTCATTGTGGTTTTACTTTGCATTTCCCTAATGTCTGAGGGTGTTGAATGTTTTTTCATGTGCATATTTGCCATCTGTATCTTCGGTAAATTGTTCCAGTCTTTCCCAATATTTTATTGTTGAATTTTGGGGTTCTTTATATGTTCTGGATATAAGACCGTTACTGGCTATGTGACTTGCAAATGTTTTCTCCCAGTTTATAGCTTGACTTTTCACTCTCTCAACAGTATCTTTCAGAGACCGAAAGGACTTTTTGATTAAGTCCGATGTATCAACTTTTTTCCTTTATGGATTGTGCTGTTGGAGTCATGCATGAGAGCTCTTTGCCTAATCAGAGGTCAGGAAGATTTTCTCCTGTGTTTTCTTCTAAAAGCAATACGAGTTTTACTTAACATTTAGATATGTGATCTACTTTCAGTTAATATTGTATAAGCTGTGGTGGTTAGGTCAAGTTTTTTTTTTTTCTTTTTTTCTTTTCACATATAGATCATTCCGTACATTATTAGTTACAGACTACTCTTACGCCATTGACTTGCCTTTGTACCGTGGCTGTATTTTTGTAGGTCTACTTCTGGACTCTCT
>NC_138879.1:60050248-60313600 GCF_965194805.1 Balaenoptera borealis
TGAAAATAAAATATTTCACTTAAAAGAGTGAAAAATTAAAACAACCTAATATCCAAGCAAGAGGGAAATGGTTGAAAAAACTGTGGCTCATTTAAACTTGTGCTTTAAACATCGAAACAGGTAGCTATTTAAATTTAAATTAATTAAGCTTAAATAAAATGAAGGATTCCATTCTCCAGTCACAGCAGGCACATTTCAAGGACTCAACAGGTACCTGTGGCTGCCATTCTGACAGCAGATAGAACACTCACACCATCGTAGAATGATGATGATACACTATGTAGCAATCATGAAGGAAGAAGTAATCCTATACAGCTGAACACGGGAAGACCTCCAGGCACCAGCACAGGAAAGGAAAGAAAGTTACAGAACAACACAAACAATCTATCAATGTGTTTTTTTGTGTGTTTTGGTTTTTTTCCAAAAAGCCCCCACAAATCAATTTCTGTAACTAGGTGTATAGAAATGGGAGGTAAATCGGAGGCAAAGGTCTGAGAGGATTCAGGACACTACGCAGGCTGGTAACCAGGGTGAGCCCTGCCGAGGGCCTGGGCCCAGGCTGGTGGTCCAGGGAAGCTGATCGTTTCATCACTTCTGTCAGAATTTCCCTAACTGCCACTGTAAATGTAAGTTTTCATTTTTCACATTTTAGAAGATTACTCTTATTAGTCTTATCAAGTGGAGGGGAAAACACACCACATGTCACGCAAGTCTGACTTCCAAACCCTGTAGTAATTTCCCCGGAACCATTAAGGGAAAACATCACCAGGGCCACTGTGGGACCACAGAGAATCAAATTGCCTGACACCCACACCCCTTTCTTTGCTACACCCCTGCCTGTGTCCCTGGTTTTCCATTTCTTGCCAGATCTCATTTCTCTGACAGTGAGAGTGAACTGGCATAAACACACTAAGAAGAACACAGGGGGGAATAAAGCAACCCAAGAATCAGAAACAGGATCACTTTATAAGTTCCTATTTTAAAAACTGATGGGATGGGATCTCTCGATACACCACAAAAATACACTTGGTAGCCTCCCCTCTTCATAATTTCCTTAAAACACCCTGGTGCAGACCAGCGATTACTAGTACTATCACTATAGTAGGTAGTCATTTTTCTAAAAACAAGCACTATACTTAATCAATACCCAAACCTCTTCTGGGCTATATTTTATTATGTCTACAGCTTGGATGTCTTACACTCAGTGCTGCCTTACAGCCGCTGTCAGCCCAACAGCAGCTGCACTGTGTGCTTTCACCCCTTCGCGTGCATGAAGGTGGCCACGGTGTTCCTATGTCCTCCATTCACATGAATCACAGGCACTGTTGGTTCTCTCCGGGCTGGGCTTAACTGCCATTTAAAATGTTGCCAGAAAGAGCTCACTATGATTCAGCATTAAAATGACAAGTTACCATGCATGCAGAAAGACAGGAAGAGGGCAGCACGATGTGAATTTCATATTCATGAATCAAAGGGTCACCACTGGAGGAATGACCACAATTCCATGTTTTCTTGCAAGGCAACAATCAAATGCTTTCTGGGACCTACGAAAGGAAGGCTCCCTGCCAGGAGGTGAAGCCGCGGAAGGACTAAATCTGAAAAGGATGCTTAGCACACGCGCAGCAACACGGCCAAGGCTGGAGAACGGTTTCCAGGCGACGAGCATCCATTAGCTGAACGCCCACTTTGGGCAGAAAGTGCTCAAATTCCCCTGACAACCCAAGAAAAACAGAGGGTGAGCTGTCACATAGGATGACATCAGTGTCAAAGCTTGCAGAACAGAGCCACTGGGTGACACGAAGGCAATGCGGCACGGCAGGACTGGCAGTGCTTCCTTCTTTCTTGATGACGTGAATAACATCAACCCTAACTGACGGCAACGTAGATTCAGTAAAACATGGTGAATCTACCCGCTGCCTGAGAGACTCTAATGCATGCAAACAAAAGGCACAAAGCAAGTACATACACTATAAAAAAGTACACAGTGAGCTCCCATGCAGTATTTCATTTTCTATTGGCTGTTTTAATTTATCTCTATGAATGAAGAACAGAGAATTTAAAGCTAAAACATCTGAGGTTACCACTGTTAGCTCACCAGCAGAAACAAGGACCCCACTTCCCTAATCTGCTCAACCATGAGCAGTGTAAGAGGGTTCAGGTCCGACTTCTTTTCAACAATGAAACCTAAGACGGGATTCTTCAAGTGGCAGGCAGCCTTGCACCGAGGCAGACGCCTACACGGAGGGCAATGACCTTGGCCTGACCTCTGGATCAGCGCCAAGGGTGCTGTGGTCTTGACTCACCAGGCCCGCAGGGGCCTCTCAAGAGGCGCTCTTGCCACGTACGCCTCTAGATGTCAGCGCACAGCACCCGTGGTGTCTTGGGAGGAAACGTCCCCCAGACCAAAAGATGAGCACTAGCCTATCAAAGTGTACACCGACTGCTCTATTTCTTCCAAAACTAGAGGCGTCATTGAGACGGCTCTTCCCGGGACCATGTTCTGTGAACCCCAGCCTTGCCCTCACGCTCCTCCCCCTGCCTGGACCCCTTTCCTCCTGTGAGGACAGGAGCCGCGCTCTCGCACCCTTTCTCTCTCAACTGGGAATCATATTCAGGTAAATTACATTCATATTGGTTTTTGAATGTGTTAGAGTTTGTATGTTTCTTGTGCATAACTTTAAAAAAACAAGTAGAATATTTTCTAGTGTTCCCTTTCAAAAATACTTCGATCCATTTTCACTACTGAGGGCCTATGTTAGTTTCTGGAGGACGGGGAAGGCCTGTACTCTTGACAGAAAGAAACTGCTCAGAAATCTACAAACTGCTCTCTTTTAAATACTGTTAAAAGAGTTCTCTGGAAAAGTTATTAAAGAGACAAATAATTCACGTGAGGAAAAGAGTTCCTAAAAAAGCAAAATAGCTAAGTGCATTATAAGTTAACATTTAAAAAGGCTTCTTAAATAATGAGTCACAAAAGTGCTATTATATCCAAGAATAACAAATGTAACTATATTAAAATTACATGTCTGATTTGTCCCAGGAACACGAGTGATTCAAAATAAGAAAAATCAATCACTGTAATATATCACATTAATAAAATGAAGGAAAAGAATCCACATGATCATCTCAAATGATGCAGAAAAAGCATCTGACAAATCCAACACCCTTTCATGATAAAAACACTCAGAAAACTAGGAATAGAATAGAAGGGAACTTCCTCAACATAATAAAAGGCATTAATGAAAAACCTACAGCTCACATCAGACTTGACAGTGAAAGGCTGAAAGCTTTCCACCTAGGAGCAGGAACAAGACACAGATGCCCACATTCAACACTGCTACTCAACACCGTACTGGAAGCTCTGGCCACAGCTATCAGACAAGAAAAACAGGCACCCAAGTTAGAAACGAAGAGGTCAAACTGTGTCCATTCACAGATGATATGATCTTACATGTAGAAAACCCTAGAGAATCCACATACAACACAAAACACTATTAGAGCTAATAAATGAGTTCAGCAAAGGTGCAGGATCAACACACAAATGTCAGTTTCGTTTCTATTCACCAGCAGTGAACAGTCCAAAAGGAACAACTCCATTTACAATAGAGCCAAAAAATAAAATACCTGGGAATAAATTTAACCAAGGAAATTGAGAGAGAAATGAAACAAGATTCAGGATAGTGGTTCCCTTGGGCGGAAGGAGGCAGGGGGAAGGGACACAAAAGGACCACATGTGTGGACGTAAGTTATTATGATGATGCTAGTTTTCTTGTTGGGTGGTAGGATCACAGATGCCGACGACTACAGATGGATGGACAGAGATAAGGCAGGTAGAGGGACACGTAAAAGAGGCCCAGGACCACCCATGGACCAATGATGACAGTGAGTTATTTGTCACAATCACGACTAGGTGATTCTAGGTACCTGAGATCCAAAAGAAAAAAAAAGCAATTTTAACAGCCTAGCAAAAGAAATAAATTGCAGATTAAGAATTTAAAAATACACCAAATTCAGTGCTTTGTGACCACCTAGAGGGGTGGGATAGGGAGGGTGGAAGGGAGACGCAAGAGGGAGGAGATATGGGGATGTATGTATACGTATAGCTGATTCACTTTGTTGTAAGGCGGAAACTAGCACACCATTGTAAAGCGATTATACTACAATAAAGATGTTACAAAAAAAAAACAATGGTGTGTTAGTTTCAGGTGTACGGCAGGGTGATTCAGTTATGCATATACATGTATCTATTCTTTTTCAAATTCTTTAATTGGGAGCTTGGGATTGACATATACACGCTACTGTATTTAAACTAGATAACCAACAAGGACCTACTGTATAGCACAGGGCACTCTGCTCAGTATTCTGTAATAACCTAAATGGGAAAAGAATTTCAGACTGAAAAAAAAAAAATACACTGAATTACATTTATAAAGTAAACAGTACTTTAAGCAGAACACATCAAGTTTTAATCCTTCATGGACAGCCCAAGGAAATGGAAAGGCATCTTTCAGCCTTAAACAGAATGTTAAAAAGTTTGAGCTAGCTCACCTCTTCTTGAATATACTGTAATAAGAAGGGAGATGCTCTTAAATTATCAACAGGAATATTGAAGAAGCCCTGAATTTCCTTCTGGTGTAAATCCATAGTAATAAGATGAGTCAGACCTTTGAAAATAAAGCAGACACAAACACACAAATAGTTTCATAACCAGTTGCACTGTATGAATAAGTACTGCATAAAACAAGACACCATATACAATAAATTACTATTAAAAATTGCTGTCATCAAAAACGCAGTGTCTTTATTTCTCAGATTTTTTTTTAGTACAATGAGATTATGAGATAAAAGAAAATATAAATATTGGTCTCTGCCCCGGGTCCCAGCACGGAGCTCCTAAGACCCTTGCCGTCCCTGCAGTGCTGAGCGCACCAGCAGCATCTCCTATTCTAATATCTGGTCTTTGACCCCGCCTCTGACACAGAGCTCCTGACGCCTTATGAATTCCTTAGTTACAAGACCACCAGGAGTATCTTTGGTTCTAATGAGGCGACCCAGCATGGGCTCCTGATGGGGGCCGGTCACCACGATTTTCAGGCTCCCCACCCCCACTCTCCAGAGAAGGGGGACGGGCTGGAAATGGAGCTAATGAATGATCGTGCCCTTGTGAGGACGCCTCCATAAAGTCCAAACAGCGCGGGCTTCGGGGAGCTTCCAGGCGGGTGAACACGGGCACAAGCCCCTCCCTATACCCTGCCCCACGCACCGCTTCCACCCGGATGTCCACCTGGATCCTTTATCATGCCGTTTTATAATAAACCGGTGAACAGTAAGAGACAGTGTTCCCGAGTTCTGTGAGGAGTTCTAGCAAATTAATCGAACCCAAGAGGAGGTTGTGGGAACCTCTGATTTATAGCCAACTGGTCAGCACAGGTGACAACCTGGACTTGCAGTGAGCGTCTGGGGTGGGGGGGGTCAGGAGAGCAGGCACGTGGGACTGAGCCTTAACCCGTGGGACCTGACGCCATCTCCAGGTACACAGTGTCAGAGTGAAATTGCATAACACCCAGCTGGTGCCCTGGAGAACTGCAAGGTGTAGGGAACACGCCTACACATTTGGTGACAGAGGTGAAGTGTTCCCTGAGAGGAGGAAAGGAAACTCAGAGGAGGTGGGGAACTGGGTTTCCCTCCTCAGAAGGGAAAGATTGGGTGGCTTTTCTTACACAGAGATGCATGCTTTTCACATCAATTTAAAGTCTTAAAACAGCCAAGATCATAGCAATGAAGAAATGTCTCTGATAATTCTATGAGAGTGGATTTCATCTCCCCGAAGTTTTGTCAATAGGCATGACAAAGCCATATTAAGACAAATATTTGTCTTAATATATTAAGACAAACTGCACAGGCCTGTCTGTAATTCGAAAAAATGAAGAATCTTCATCCCATTGGCTCCTTAAAGGATATTTGAAATGGAAATATATATATATATATATATATATATATATATTTATATAAACATACATATAATTCAACTGGAAAAATTTTTTAAAGCAAAACTTGCCCAAATGAACAGGGAAGTGAGCCTGGTGGCCCCCCAGGAGCAAGCCTAGGAGGGAAGGGCAGGCCTGCTCCCTCCAGCAGAGTTCTCAACTGGGTATGCTCTTCAGGTTGTTGGGGTTCAGGTTTGTTCATTTTTTGTTTTGGTTTTGCCTTCTTTGAAATGCTACAGTAGAAAATTTATTCTGCAGTAAGTGTCTGTGTTAAAATGTAGTGATATGGGGACTTTTTATTCTTTTCTCTCTGTGCAAACGCTCTGTGATATGTGCCTTCTATAATCATACACACATACACAGGCACACCCGTGCACGTGGGCGCAGACGCACACACACAGACACACACAGACACACACAGACACACACACACACACAGAGTAACAACTCTGAAGATTACTTAGAAACAAGGAGGAGACACTTAGGATGTTACCTAAAAATGCACAACACAAAATAATATGTATGGTCTGCAAAGTATGCCAGTGTGTACTGGGAAAGGGAAGAGATGAAAATAAAAATAGTTGCTGTGTTATTAGAGTTGTTGATTCCAAATGCCTTCTTCCCCGTTAAAAACAACCTAAATATGATTGTAACTTGTCATTTCAATATTAATTTTTTAAACAAAGAATTTAGGAAAAAATAAGTTGTTCTCACCAGCTTTGTGTTTAGGAAGTTGGGAGCAGGAGAGAACTCTGAGCGCTGCTGTCTCATTACAAATTAGCATCTTAAAGCTGTATCACTATTTCTACTCTGTTCAACATTCTAATTTAGTTAAGACAATGCCTTACAATTTCTCAGGTAAAACTAAAACTCCCAGACCCCCAGTAAACCATCAAGTAGCTGCCTTTCTTACCAGCTTTGCACATCATGGAAGCTAGCAGTTTGGAAACGATGGAGCCTCTCTTTCTCATCTTGCACTGTTTGCTGTAAGGAAAGTAGGGGACCACGCCGATGATGCTTCTGGCACAGGAGGTCTTACACGCATACACCATGATAAGGAGCTCCATGATGGTGGTGTTCACATCCCTGGAACCCAAGGACAGAAACCAGCAAGGAGAAACATCACATACACGATAACGCCTCTCGGCTCCAACTAAGCGTTAGCCATGTGCCACGCCCGCCTCGACCGAGACAGGCTCTAGACACAAAAAAGAAACCACATCCCTCTCTTCTAGGGCCTCCATCAGTCGCCCCCATGCTGCCTCTCAGCCGATGACCCTACTTCCTTTTCCACTGAGAAAAGCACTGTCAGAAAAGAGCCCGGGGCCCCCACCGCCACATGCGCGCGCAGCCCCCAGGTCTGCCTGCCCCGAGCCATCAGCCAGAGATGAACTTTCCACACCAAAGTCACTCTAAAATAAGCCCTCCCGTGACGCAGGGATCCCATCCCCCCCTGCCCACTGAAGCAGGGCTCCGGCTATCCCCCCAGCCACCCCATCAATGTGTCACTCTCCCCGGCTCATACCCGTGGGCCATTTCTCCCGTTAACAGCAGCTCAGGCCACTTTCCCCACTGCCCCATTTCTTGGCTCCCCTGTGCAGCACATCTCAAGACGGTCGTCCACACTTGCTTCCAACTCATCTCTCTCATCCTCTCCCACACACGCTCCGATCCAGGTCACCGATGACCTCCACGTGGCCAAGGCCAACGCTGGGTTCTCACTCCCCCTCTCTCCGTCCTCGCCCTGACACACTCCATCACTCCCCCACCGCTCCCCTCCCGCCCCGCTTCGTTTCCTCTGCTGGTGCCTCTCCTCCCCGGCTTCCTGCCCTGACACCTGATCATTTGTCCTCTTCTCCCCTCTCCTACCTCATCCCTCGCTCGGGCTTCTCCTCCAATTTCAGAGCTTTGTAAATGCTGGAGACTCAAATTTATAGCTCCAGCCCAGGCTTCTCAAGTCCAGACTAACAAATTCACCTGCTTCTTGACAATGCCACTAGAAAGTCTGTTAAGACATCTCAAAACATACCCCAAACTGAAGTGCTCTTTGACCGGCAAAGCCTGCCTCGCCATAAACCTCTGCCATCTCAGTCGATAGCAGCTCTGCTCCTCCAGTTTACTCAGGACGAAACCCCCAGAGGCGCCCTTAACTGCTCTCCCGTCCAGAGTGACAGCAACTCACCACTCCACTGCTGCCCCGGGGCCGAGCCTCGACCCCCCACAGTGACAGTGACAGTGACAGCCTGCCCCCGCCCCCGGCAGTCCCTCTGCAGCCCCCGCTCTGCACAGCGTCCAGCTGGAGCTTCAAGTCAAAGGCAGATCGTGCACTCTGCTCAGGAGCCAGCGACGGTTTCGCGTTCTGCCCACGGCAGACGCCCAAGGCCCTACAATGGCTCCCGAGGCCCCTTCAGGGTCTGCCCCCACCCCCGCTCTGCGCTCCACTCCTCCTCCGTGCCCTCCCCTCACGCCAGGCCTCACGCCCACCTGAGGGCCTTCGCTTCAGGGCTCCCTGCCCCTGCCTGGAGTGCCCTCGTCGCCGGCTGGCACCTTCTTCCAGTTTTTGTCAGATATCACCTCCCCAGCCTGCCCTCTCTCCATCCTTCACCACCGTCACGTCCGGCTCCTTGCCATGCTGTTTTGGTTTTTACCCACAGCGGTCATCATCTTCTGACAAACTAGATAATCTACTTATTCATTATGTTGCCTGCATGTCCTAGAATATAGGCTCCATGAGGACAAGGATCTGTGATCTATTTTAATCCTTCACGCATCTCACACACCTGTAACAGCGGCTGGCACATAACAGACATTCAATAAATGTTTGTGAATGAGCAACTGCGTGAAAGAGTGAGGGAAACACGGAACATTTGCGTGAGTAGGTTCCCTGTTGATACCTGACAACAAGCCTGACATAGGAAGAGTTAAGGGAGCCTTTCAGAAAGCATTCTGTGAGAGGGGTAAGAGCAGGGGAACCAACAGCGGGTGTGAAGTTACACCACGTTCCCAAACTATACTCCCAGGAACACCATCTTTCTGTGAGCTGGTACAAGGCTTTCCGTCACTAAATTCAAGTAATAACTTGTCTGAATTACAGGAAAAGTTAAGTTAATGGACAGAATTTAAAAATTTTCTTATTCTTTTAGTGCCTACCACCAGTCTACACTAAGGCAAGGTAGAAGGTGTATCTGTCAACACCAAATCTCAGTGTTAACTGTTTCTTGAAGACCACAATATCTAAGCTTTCTGCAACCCGGACAAGACAAGCCTACGGCACATTCTGGAGCACTCCAAAATGAGGCACGTGGAGAAAATTAAGGGAATGGTTTTGGCTAGAGGAATAAGAAACTGACAAGAGGCAGGGCAGAATGAAAAGAGTATTGAAATGCCCAAAAATACATGTAAAGGAATGAGTGAATGAAGGAATGGAAAGAAATGAAAGGTATAAAAGTACTGCAAACACCCGGGAGCCAGAAGGACGTCAGCTGTTCTGTGCTCTGCACTTTCCCCTCCTTGATGAGGGCTGGGCAGGGAGAGCGCTCTACCAGCCTGGCGTCTGGCCCGGGAAAGAGAGCGGCAGCAGGGGCAGCACCAGCTCTCGTCCCCACAGCCCAGCCCTGCCGAGGGTCCTAAGCGGAGGCAAGACATGAAGCCAGGGCCCCGCCGCAAAGGCCCCGCCGCAAAGGCCCCGCACACTTGCGCTCCAGGACGATGGGAGGCAGTGACAGGTCCCCTTCGGCTCCTCCTCCCAGAAGAGTCAGATGGCTTCGAGATTTCATCCCCATGAACCAAAGACCAGGACAGAGATGTTCAAAATTTAGGTGAAAGTACATGTGTTCCAAGTCTAAATTCTCCCCAAATTTGGCTCTTCTTCCCTTTCTTTGGTATTTATTTTACATATAACCACAAATTTAGCTTGCAGCAATTTCTGGAATCTCTAGGCTAAAAAATGTTGCACTACACAAACCGATTTCTAGACATTATTAAAAATTGTACTGAGTTAAAAATTTCATCTATAGAGGCCTTCAGGGACACCTGTGGACAGAGTGGCATTTGATCAAAGAGCAGTGCAGACACCCTCACTGCACTGAATCTTCTATCCCCAGCGTACACATTTGTGACCTCAACAATTTCCAGAACACACGGCTATCAAATGTCACAGGAGACAGGAATGCACATGCCTTCAACACACCGTCTATCTTCTCAGCTCCTTTAATTTATGCAACAGGACAGTACGTTTAAATTATCTGCAGGAAAAGCTTTAAGAACCCCAAGTAAGCAAATACCTCTCCTCCCACCTGTTTTCTTTTTTGGAACTAGAAGAGCTTCCCTACAAATTTTATGAAATTCTGGCTACTGAGAGCAAATGTAATGGGCTCTCTTATCGTTAAGTGCCTCCACCCCAAAACCTGGTTATTCCCACCCTTGAGAACACTGAAAGAACACAAAAAAGTCAGCAGCTATGTCAGAAAAATTAGCAGAGTAAGATCATGCCAATTTTAAAACAATCGTAACTCTCCCTGTCTAGGCAACTCTTATTATTCTAAACATTCATGCCCAAACAGAGGCCCGGAAAGCAACATTTCTGTTGGATAAGTTACTCACTTTGAAACAGTTTGGATGATGAAAACATCTTTCCCCCTCACAGACTCTTGAATTTGTACTCTTGTTTCTGGCAGGAAAAGGGGAAAAGAGAAGAAGGGTGAACAAGGCACATAACTTTAAAAAATACACACAAAAAACCCTGCAGCATTCCCCAATGTTGTAAAATATGGAAACTGGACCTGTTTCAAAACTCACTAGGTTTTCAGTTCTATGAAGGATAACGAACATAGTTCGATTAATCACACCTTTTAAACATGTTAAGTTATACGACATGCTTAAGAAGGAATCACACTTGTCACTTAAAACAAGTAAATCGCCCCTCCTCACTTCCTGTACATAAACAGCGAGTGCTGGGCTGCTCTGAGCCCCGTATCCTTACAGGAAATGACAGACTCCTTCATTCAACCAGCAACAATTAAGAACCTGTTAGGCACAAATGTTAGAATAACATTGTGAAAGTAAAGATAAATAAGGCCCAGTATCCCTACTCTCAAAAAACTTGTGATCAGCCACAGGGAAACAATTAGGCAAATCCAGAGTGGGAAATTCCACAAGACAAACTCTTCAAAAAGTCAATGCTGTGGGAAAAAAAAAGAGAAGGTGAAGGGACTGCCCTAGTCTAGAAGAGAATAAAGAGATATAAAAAACACATCACTTGAACCAAGAATCCTGGTTTAAAAAACAAACAAAAGGGACTTCCCTGGTGGCTCAGTGGTTAAGAATCCGCCTGCCAATGCAGGGGACATGGGTTCGAGCCCTGGTCCGGGAAGTTCCCACATGCCGTGGAGCAACTAAGCCCGTGAGCCACAACTACTGAGCCTGCACTCTAGAGACCGCAAGCCACAACTACTGAGCCCACGTGCCACAACTACTGAGCCTGTGCTTCTAGAGCCTGCAAGCCACAACTACTGAGCCCATGTGCCACAACTACTGAGCCTGTGCTTCTAGAGCCTGCAAGCCACAACTACTGAGCCCACGTGCCTAGAGTCTGTGCTCCGCAACAAGAGGAGCCACCGCAATGAGAAGCCCACGCACCGCAACAAAGACCCAACGCAGCCAAAAATAAAAAATAAATAAATAAATTTATAAAAACAAAAACAAAAACAAAAACCAGCTAGGACAACTAGGAAAATTAGAATGTACATTAGCTATTAGATGATAGAGAATTATCATTAATCTCTTTAATGTGACAATGGTAGCGTATCTACATGGGAGAAAGTCCTCCTTAGGAGACACATGGTCAAGTATTCAGGGGTTAAGTGTCAATGTCTGCAACTCAGTTCCAAATGGTCCCACAAACACACATTCATACAGCAAAGTGTTACCTGCTGAATCCAGGTGGCACTCATTCATATGGGTACTCATGGCACTACTCTTTCACATTTGTTACAGGTTTGAACATTTTCATTAGAAATGTTGGAAAAAATAGAGTACATGTTTACAAAAGAGTGTGGTACCATGGAAAGAAAACGAGCTTGAGAGACAGGGAGGTTGAGCTTTGAATCCCGACTCTGTTCCCTCTGGGGCCTCGTTCCTAACGTCACCCCTGAACTCGGTTCCTCAGTACCTGGTAACAGTAAGGATTCTACAGACGTTAGTTCCCTCCTTCCTTCCCCTCGTGCATGAACCGGGGGGGGGCGGGCGGGCAGGCTCCTCCTGAGTCTCCCGCCACCAGCCTCCCTCAGCCCCGCTTCTACACTAGACAAAGGACTGCATCCAATTCCCTTTAGCAGCAAAATCTTCTCCCAACTCCCTGCCTATTTCCCTCAATTATACTTGTTTCCCACTGAAGCCACATGGGGGATCTTGGGAGATAGGGAAGAGGAGGCAGTAATGGAGAAATAAATAGGGGAAGAGCAAATTTGTGCCTTTTCATCCAAGCGTCTTGTAAGTTCTCTAATATTTAAGTATTTGACAAAATCCTGCAGTGGAAAAGGAGAGGGAACCAGTATTTACTGAGTGCCTACTATGTGCCAAAAACTGTGTTAGGCACACAAATTATCCCACTTAATCCTCAGAACAGCCCAAATTATTTGCAGTTTAGACAGCTAAAATAACTTGCCAAGGAGAAGTTGTCTGACTCTCACACCTATGCAGGTCATCTGTCACTCCTGCTAGAATGATTTCAAACATCCGCCATTTCTACACAAAGTACAAAAGCTAAATAACACGTGATTTTCACAACCTGAGGTGTTTATGCAACATCATAAATCAGTTAGCAAAAAGCACTTCCTGACATGACATCACGGAGTCTAGCCCAAGGCAGTGCAGGCTGGGGTAGAGAACACCCACCACCCGATACCGTGGCTACACAGGGCACACGCACCCGCCTAAGGGGACGGATTCAACCAAGCGCTGAGCTAATGCTTCCTTCAGCTGGACAGCTTGTTCACGCACCCACGCAGTTGTTATCGGATGGCGTCTAAGGACTAGACTTTAAGCCCCAGAATTCCCTGTCGAGCTGGTGTTAGTGGGAGCGGGGACACCGCGCTCGCCCACCTTGCCTGCCTGTCTTCCTGCTGGCAGAACTAACTGGATACTGAGGCTGACCGTTTCAGCTATGGCGGGTGAGGGACTGGGCCAGCACGGCGTGTACCACAAAAAGGCCACCGTCACAAAAACACAGGATCACTCACCTCTGTCAGGCTCCTGGTAAACTTGCACTTTGCCCATCTCCACCCCCAGCCGCCTAGGGAAGAGAAAGAGGGAAAACGCTGAAAAAGTAATAGAACAGATGCAACATCTTTACTATTAAGGCGGATTTAGAAATTGATAAAAATAAAACAAATTTTTAAAAATAGAGGTATTCCTATTACGAGATTTAAAGTGGACGTAGAATTGTCACCTAATCCATCACATCCCCACCCTATGCCAACCCAAGGCGGCCTCTCGACCCTGTCCTGGGCTCCCTGCCCTCCAGCCACATTCCTGCTGTTTCCTCTGCCTGGAGGGCTCTGCCCCAGACCTTCACTTGGTGCCTATTCAGGTTTCTCAATTCACATTCCATCCCCAGGGTTTAAAGGCACGTGAGCACTAAGGCAGAACAACCTGCCCTTGTCTCTCGGTTCTCCCCGCAGCGTTTACCGCCATCTGAAGTGATCTTGTTTGTTTGTTTTGCTAACTTGCTTCTTGCCTGGCCCCTCTACTAAAGAAGGGTTCTGACTGGCTTGTTCACTGTTACTCCCCAGTATCTAGATCAAGGTCTGGTACACAGCAGGGGCTCAATATTTATTTAATAAATAACTAAAATTATACTGAACCGTAATCTATAAACTATCTTCATATAGCATATACCCTTCATTGTTCTTTATACTCAAATAATTCTATACATATGTAGCACCTAACACAATCTCTGGCACTCAGGAGTCACTCAATAAATGTCTGCTGAATGAATGTGTAGGAGTGACAACAGTTTACAAGAAGGTGAGCCTTTAATACACAGATGATAAGCAGATTAACTATAAAATATCTGCTTTCAAATTTAACAATCAGTGCCAATCCATTTATCAAATGTAAAACACCACATCATGAGTACAGATTTTAATACTATGATTATACTCACTCAGCGATTTTCTTTGAAAGCTCCATACATGATGAATTAGAATTTGCCGAAAACAACACCAGACCCCCTTTGGTTATGTTCATCTTGGCTTCTGATTCAGGTGGCGCCACACAAAACATCAAAACCTTCTTGGTTTTCCAATTCTCAGAGCCTGGAAAGATATAAAATATATTAAGAACTGTCATATGATATGAAATACACCTGAAAATTTTTTAATAGCAAATGACTTAAGCTGAAGGAAATTAGTTTTTACCATGATGGAGTCTTTTATATTAAACATGTTTATAGACAAATAGAAAGTCTATTTGAGTTTTAGGGTTCCAAATTTATGGAAAGATGCTATCATATGACTCAATTATTTTCATGACCACTGGGAATAAATGATAAACTTACAAGAAAGGTGGAGCTGAAGAGCTCAGTGTTTTACTGTTTGCTGCTTAAAGTCAATTACGACAACCTCCTTTAAGTCTCTGACAACAAAATTCCTCCTGGATTGACACACAGAAAAATGGCAAAGCCATTAGCAAGGACAAGGACTGACTGATCCTTAAACAATGAATAAAAAACCCGTCCATGCCCAGCTTTCCCTGTAATGCCTGTTCACCATGAAACCTCCCCCTGGCCTTGCAGCTGCCCCAGGTCCTGTCTAAGCCTGACCTTGTCATCTGCATTTTTTCTCAACTGGAACACAAGGTTGACCAGGTAACCATAACCTTGAAGGAAAGTGACTCAGCCATGCAACTGACCAGCAGCAGGGCACAGACAGAAAGAGCCTGGCCTAGAGGTCATCAGAACCCTCCATGCTCTCCTCCTCCTCCCACTCTCTGAGCCGAGTGTCCTTATGGAGAAAGGCAGGCATGGCTTAGACGCAGGAGCAACAATCCACTAGGCCTTCGGGGACGGAGGCGCCTTCCCAGCAAGCCCACTGCATTTCCCCAGTCATATGTTTACGTGGGTGGCTCTGGGAAGGCTGGTGGATGGGAGCAAAAGGCTGAAGCCAATTATCTTATTTGTTATTCTGAACTTTTAATTACACAAGTAATAAACAAATACATTCTCCTGTAAAAAAAAAACTGAAACATCAGAGTTTAGGCTGATGTCACTAGCTCCCATCCCAGGCTCCTTCCCACCCAGGTCCTTGGACCTGACAGTTCTTATTATTAGTTTGAAAGAGACACCATCAGGCTATTACACGTTCACACATGTGATCCCCATAAAAAAATACATATAAAAATTCATTTCTAACATAAAAAGGGATCATCGTACAAATCAACCTATAATCTGCTTTTTTAAAGAGCAATGTATTTTAAGATCCCAGGTAGAAAGTATAGACCCATCATGTCCTTTTTAACTGGTGCCAGTGTTCCCTGGTGCAGGCACGCCACACTTAGCAGGTCACCAACCCCAAGAGGCCTCCTTATGCATGTGTGTGTCTCTCTCTGCAGTAACTGCCAGTGGGGGCCAGTGGGTCATAGGGTGGGTCACTCATGGTCTCCCACGCAGGCGAGGAGAGCACATTTCCTCTTCAGAGGCATCCCTCAATGGGAAACACAGGCCATCCCAATGCACTTGACCTAAAGCCTATGAATTACAAACAGAAATGTATGAACAGCTGGCCAAAGCCCTAAGGAGACCAAGAAGGACCACTGGTGTGTACCGTGGAAAGTGGCTTTGGAGCAGGGATCGGCAAAGTACAGCCCACGGGCCGAAACAGGTTATTTCCGTAAATAAAACTGTATTGGAACACAGCCATGCTCACTGTCTACAAGTTGTCTGTGGATGCAGTGGTAGAGTTAAGCATGGGCTGCAAAGCCTAAAATATTACCTGGCCCTCTACAGACAAAGTGTGCCGAGCCAGCTTTACAGCATAGCGTGGGGCAGGGTGACTGGTGCAAATGAAAGAAATAACATTTAACCATCAACACTCAGAATCGGAGGAGATCCTAGGTGTCTTCCAACACCACCTCTCAACTCTTCTATGCCTGTGTTTAGGAACAGAGTCTGGAAAAGGAAACCACAACAAAAATAAAACTCATTCTCCTGTAGTTATGAATACAGGCTTTGGAGTCAAACCCAGGTTTGCATCTTAGCTCCTAGTTCCCCTTAACTCACTGTGAGGCCTCGCATAAATTAAGTCACTCTCAGCTTCCACCCCCTCATCCATGCAACTGCGAATACTGACCGTACAGGGTCACTGTAAGATTAGTTCCTGTACCGCACTTAACACAGTGCCCCACATACAGGATACGCTTGGTGAATGGAAGCTCTGATGAGTCAACTTGTTAATATTTCGGTTATCTACCGAACGAGTACATAATATGCATGGGATGGCCACCTTTTTACATCCCCTAACCTTCAAATAAGAAGCTTCTTAAAGGACAGCAGTGTTCTTGAGAGGACGTGGAACACTGAGAATCAAACTATCTGAGGGGAAGGAAGAGATCTTGGAAGTAACTCAGTCCATCTCTAGGACTCCTACCAAGGAGCCACTCCAGATACCTGAACAGCCCCGGGCCTGATGCCCACATCCTGAGGGTCCAGCCATTCCAAATTCTTCCTTAGAACACGCAGATCCCTCTCCCAGCAGCCTCCCCCTCCTGGGCCTTGTCCTTTCTTTGAAGATTTACGGGAAACCCCCAATTCCTTCTCCCCAGGGCAGTCCTCGACCTATCTCAAGATGGCTCTCTTGCCTCTGTGTATTCTCTTTTCCTGGAACCTTTCATTAATGGTCATGGTTTAAATGTCCTTCATCACTGACTATGGTCTCTAGGGTTTCAGTCTCCAGATACCAGGTTTCAGTAATGGAAACCTAACCTAAGACCTCAAAATGGCACAGGCTGGGAGTCCCTTTGGGAACAGTTATCAGTATAGACATGTTCTGTGACTACCCATCTCACAAGTCGGTCAAACAATAAAACTAGTTGCTAGTTTTAGTTCTCAGGCCATTGCTAGTTTTAGTTCTCCTTTTCCTATTGGAAGTTCAAGTTGTACTCTTTACCAAGCTTTAAGAGTTTTAAAGATTATCCTCGTAAACAAGATAATCACCAGGATGGGAATGGAAGAAGGCTCATTAGTACAAGACTATAGTGCTAAATGGAGGGTAAAGAGAACATCCCCATTTCCCCCCATAAACTACAGGTGCTTTTACATTTATCCTAAATTCACTCTAGCATGTGTGAGAATTATATACAACACATGAAAACACAGCCTTTTCAGAGAATCTCAGAACCTTACGAAAAGCAAATCATATTCCTCTTTGCTTGAGACTGGGCAATCTGTTGAGTCTCATGAAGGAAACCACTCTGAAAGAGCACTCGCTTTGCAAGTGCTGGCAGTCATTTCAAAACGACTCACGCACATCTCAGATGAGGAAGGCTGGCATCAAAGTGTGCTGCTTTCCATCTAGTGCGTCTGCTGTGTAAATACCTCCCATCTAAAGATGGCTGGAGTCACAGTGTGAAGACCTGATTTGCCTCCCCTGCTTAGCAGCTACGAGTCCTTGGCCTTCCCCTTCTCGACAGCAGAGATAGATGCTTGGTTAAAAACAGCTTCCCTCACCAGAATTTAAGGTCCAAGACAGCAGAGATTTTTTCCACTATTATGTTCTCTGCTGTACACCCAGGGCCTAGAATAGTACCTGGCAGAGGGAGAGGCTTAACAAATGTTTGTCAAATAACAAATGTTTGTTGAATAAAGCCTGACCTCGTTGAGTTGCAATGATTAACACATGGAGTTGAAAGACGTCTGCAAACTAAAAGGTGTCAGAAAATATAAAGAACTATTATTTTTATTAGTGATGTACCTCACTCAAAGAAAATTTGCTTTTTGGGGGTCAGTATTGAAGAGAATTAGAAGGGTGAAGCCTATATGTAATTAATCGTCCAGGCCTCTGTGACCCCAGGCACCTGGTTGTCTCTTCCTCAGAACGTTTTCTTTCGGCTAAATACCATTTTCTGAGGGCTGTGAATTCTTACGACAACTCAATAAAGCAGGTACTACAAGTCCCCTTTGAGACACGAGATAAGTGACGCTTGAAGATGAAGACACCTCCTCAAGGCTGCCCACCCGGAAGCAGCAGACACCAGCTCAGCTTCAGCCTGTCTCCCAACACCACGGAGAGTGACCCGACACCCCGCATGTCAGGGGGCGAGGCAGACAAACACCCAGATTTAGAAATATGTGCGTAGTAAACACGCCTTGTTTGGAAAACAATTTATATCACGTGTCAAAGAAAGAACACATAACTCTGATCCAGTATGTCCCCTTTGGAGAATTTATCCTACGGAAAGAAAGAAAAAGCTCAATGACGGTCACTGCATGGTTTTTCTAAGAGGAGGAACACTGAACATATGCAAAAGTTACATAATGGGGTAATTAAGTAAAACTCTGAATATACATTCAATACAATAAAAACGGTAAATATCCGGGACTGTACGAAAGTGCTTACGTTAAGTAAGAGCAGAACTGCATCTCCTCGAACCCAGACTGGGTAATAATGGTACAGACGAGGTCGGGATAGGAATACGGACAAGAAGGGTAGGACTTCGTGGGGTTCAATAATGTGGGTGAAATCACATATTTGTGCATGGAACAGTTTTAAACATTATAAATCACATTTTCTCACCCCCCAAATCCCCATCCCGAATTTCCCATTCCTTGCAAAAGCTAAACACCCAAACCGCGTCAATATTAATAAAAGGGGGGGAAAATCGGTATCATCACTGTGCAGTATCTGCTGGAAACCATTTAAAAGCAGAAGAAAGCCTTAGAGCTACATCCCTGTCCTCACTCAAGCTCCGCGGGGCAACAGAAAGGCCCGCGCGGCAAGGCCAGCCCAGCATCGCCAGGGCTGTCAGTCTGCGCGTGAGGCTGGGCTTCCGCCCGCAGCCGCAGGTCCCGGCCCGCGGACCCCGGCGAACCGGACCGGGCTGAGGGCTGCGCGCGGCCGGGTCCCCGCCGAGCCCCCCGCCCCTGCATCTGTGCCCCGCAGGGCCGGCCCGCCGGCCGCGCCACCACCTTCGCCGGCTCCCGCCCGCCTACCTGGCCCCGACCCCAGCCCCGGCCCCGCCGCAGCCTCCGCTGCCGAATGAGGAAAACGCCGGTGCCCTGACGGCCTCTCCAAGAGCAAAATGGCGACTCCGGCCCGAGAACTGCGTGCGCAGCGACTGCGAGGCCTGGGGGCGGGGCCGTTCAAGGGGGCAGGGCCACGTGGGGCGGGGCCTCGGGGGGGGGACCATCCGTGTGAAGGGCGGGGCAGGGAAGGGGTCCACAGAGGGGAGGGGCGGGGCCTTCGAGCCTAGCTGGAATACTGCAGGCCGGGCGAGGGGCGGGGCCATGGGTGGGGCGGGGCTGACTGGAGGGGTGGGGCCAGGCGGGGAGAGGGGCGGGGAGAGGGGCGGGGAGGGGTGGGGCTGAGCCTCGACAACCCGAGTGCGGACTTTTTTTTTTTTTTTAAACAAATTTATTTATTTATTTTTGGCGGCGTTGGGTCTTCGTTGCTGCGCGCGGACTTTCTCTAGTTGCGGTGAGTAGGGGCTACTCTTCTTGTGGTGCGCGGGCTTCTCATTGCGGTGGCTTCTGTGTTGCGGAGCACGGGCTCTAGGTATGCTGGCTCAGTAGTTGTGGCTCTCCGGCTCTAGAGCGTAGGCTCAGTGGTTGTGGCGCACGGGCTTAGTTGCTCCGTGGCATGTGGGATCTTCCCAGACCAGGGCTCGAACCCGTGTCCCCTGCATTGGCAGGCGGATTCTTAACCACTGTGCCACCACGGAAGCCCGCGACTGCGGACTTTGATGTCTGGAATTACAAAAGTCTGGGTTCAAGTCTTTACTGGCCTGTAACTTTGGGCAATGTCACTTCACCTCCCTGAGCCTCAATTTCCTCAGCTGAAAAATGGAGATGATAGTAGCACCCATCTCAGGGGTTGTTGTGAGGATTCAGTAAAATAACACCTGCGGAGCTTCCAAAACAGTTCCTGGTGCATAGTAAACCCTCAGTTGTTATTATTACTATTATTTGCTTTGTTGCCCTTTCTTCTTTTATCACAAAGTAAGGAATTGGTGCTTGCCTGAATTCCTCATATTTAAGTATGTTTAATATATATATAAAACATAATAATAGCAAACACGTATGGAGCACTTACCATGTGTCAGGCCAAGTGCTTAACATATATTAACTGTAACTTATTTAATCCTCACAGAACTATGAGGTAGGTGTTATTATTATCTCCATTTTAATAGTTGTGGGAACTGACACCCTGACGTTAAATATCAATAACTTGCCTAAGGACAAACAAACATGGACAAGAACTTCAATCCAGGCGGTCTGGCACCACGGTCTGCACTAAGCTAGACGCTATACCACGTCGCAGTTCCAGTTCTGCTTTGGATTTTTCACTAGAGTGAGGCTTGAAATCGTTCGTGAGAGGTGGCACGGCCAGCTAGAAGCGGCCGGACTCAAATGGAGTCATTTAAGACATTTCCTTTGCCTGACAGCTTCACGGGGTCATACCTCTGTGAAGGACAAGGCCCGTGAGCCCACAGGCAGATTCGGGTACAAAACTGAATGCCCTTACTTTGGTAAGTGGACTTTGGTTTCACCCACTGCTTCTGCACAGACCCAACCCTCACGCACCCCACCTCCCGGCTTCAACTTGCGTTGGCTCCACCCAGCACTCCAGGTTGCACGTGACTGGATCTGACCAATCAGGGCCACTCATCCCCCTCAGCTCGCTGATGCGCTCCAAGGACAGGCCACTGAGCCAATGGGAGCCCAGAAGACGCAATCTCGCGCCTCAGTGGGCTACGGAGCCAGTAAATTCCTTCCCTCCACCCTCTGAAGCCAGGGGCCTGCGTGTTGTCCCCTTGCTTACTTCTCATAGTTCTTTCCCACCAGCCTGTTCATCCATCCCTGAGCTATAGGGCACGTACACATGCTGTTCCTGCCTCCAGGAATGCTCTTCCTCCTGCTGCCCTCTCCCCTCATTAACTCCTACTTAAACATCTAAGCGCAATTGTCATTTTTAAGCCTTCTCTAAACCACTCCCCTTCTCAAAAAAAAAAAAGTACTTTTCCTTCGTTAGGCTTATCATGATCGCTAATTATGTATTTATGTGGATGGTCATTTTATAAATATCCCCACCCCAGCCCCTATAGACTATAAGCCCGTACGGGCAGGTCCTTTGTCTCTTTTGCTGATCCCTGTTTGCAGGTACCCAGCACGGTACCTGGCACAAGTGTGGTACTCAAGAAATGTCGGTACCATGGGTGATCTCAGAATTACCCTCCCCCCCATGGAAAGGAGGAGGACAGTAGCACAGAATTGTATAGTATTTGCACCACGCAGGGACAATATTCCTGATAATTTAAAAATCGTCTCTGCTGAGCCAGTATGAGCTAGCTCGCACATACCATGCTTCCAGCATTTGGCAATGAAATTGTTAGTTTCTCAATCAATCAGTTTCTCCTCGTTGCAGGCACTTAGCTTACAGTTTCCCTTGCTCTATTACACCAGATACCACTTCTCCATCCACTTCCAATTCTCCAAAGACTCTTCTGAAATCCTCCATAGGCTGATGTCTCATCTCCCTTCCTCTTTATCCTTGGGGTTTAGGCCATGGGAGTGAGCCATGGTGGACATCCAGCCCAGATGACCCACCAGTGGCTGCAGCCCCAGTCACTACCTGACTGCAACTCTATGAGAGACCCCAAATGAGAGCCACCCAGCTGAGCCCAATCAAACCACAGAAAATTGAGAGATAATAATAAATATTTGTATTAAGGTGCTGAGTTTGGAGATATCTTGATACACATCTATAGGTAATGAGCAAGAAAGGGGCAAAACCAGAATCTAAAGACTGGGGTCAGTTTCACTCTAATGCGGTTTTGGTTAGCCTATTGCTAAGCTTGATAATCGCTTGCCCACTTGGAGGTTTGCAGAGTCTGCATATTATGGAAGTGCTCAGTTTGCCTGTACCACATCATTGACCATATTCAAGGGCCAAACTGCTGCACATAGAATATGAATCAAGACACCTGATCCTAAGACATTTCCCTTCAACATTTTTTTAAAGGAAGGAAAAACATCTTTGCTATAGTTTTATAAAGGTTTTTAGTGGAGTGGTAAGCCAGAAACCCCCAGTCTGCGTCCAGCCTCCTCTTTGCAGAAATGACCTCAGCCAGAGAGGTGAAGGCACCTCTCTGAGCTTCAGTTTCCCCATCTGAAAAATGGGCACTAAGATCAGCAGCCGCGTGGAGATTCTGGGTGGGAATGACTTTTCTGTGGAATCAGTGAGTTTTGCAGCTGCCTCTCCGCCTTCGTGTCTCTGGCCATCAGGAATGAACAAACAAGGCTTTGGTTTTCCTGCAAGCAGAGGAGGATGGCAGCTTGTCTGGCCATTGGAGGGTGCAGAGGCCAGGGGCCTGGTCACTACACAGGGAAATTGGGAAGTTTCCCACATTGTGTTCTTTCCCTCATCCTCCGGATTTTCTCCTTTTTTAACCCACCCCCCATGAGAAAAGCTTCATTATCTTTCATGATGAGTAATATTTACATGTTATAAAAAATTCAAACAAACATGAAGAAAAAATTTAAAAGATATTTGCCATTATCTCACCATGGAGAGATAAGCACTTGACTTTTTTTAACCTCCCTATTCCACTTAACAATTTATTATTTTTTAATTAATTTATTAATTTATTTACTTTTGGTTGCGTTGGGTCTTCGTTGCTGCGCGCGGGCTTTCTCTAGTTGAGGCGAGCGGGGGCTACTCTACCTTGCTGTGCTCGGGCTTCTCATTGCGGTGGCTTCTGTTGCGGAGCACGGGCTCTAGGCACGTGGGCTTCAGTAGGTGTGGCACGCCGGCTCAGTCACTGTGGCTCACGGGGTCTAGAGCGCAGGCTCAGTAGTTGTGGCGCACAGGGCTTAGCTGCTCCGAAGCATATGGGATCTTCCTGCAACAGGGCTCGAACCCGTTTCCCGTGCATTGGCAGGCAGATTCTTAACCACTGCGCCAGCAGGGAAGCCCCTCCACTTAACAATTTATTGTGGACACGGTTCATGTTAATGAATTAGGTCAATGTCATCGTCGCATGTGCCATGGAGTAAAGAGCAGAGACTTAGGAACCAGATGGCCTGTATCCAAATTCCTTTTCCTCTACTCACTGGGTGTGTGACCTCCTTTACCCCTCTGCACTGGCTTCCTCACCTATAAGATGAGAGTGACCACAGCTTCCACCTTACAGGGTTGTGGTGATATCCAAATGAGCTGTCACCTGGCACACAGGTGCTAACCTCTCACTGCAGCCACACTTACTGTCAGCCGTTGTGATATGGAGGGACCGTGACGTTTTTAACCCATCTCCAATTCTGGGCACTTTTTACTAATATACACACCTGTCTTTGCACCTTTGCTCAAGTATTTTCTCTCAAAGACAAATACCATATGATATCACTTACATGTGGAATCTAAAATACGGCACAAATGAACCTATCTATGAAATAGACTCACAGACATAGAGAACAAACTTGCGGTTGCCAAGGGGGAGAGGGGGTGGGGGAGGGATGGAGTGGGAGTTTGGGATTAACAAAGGCAAACTATCATATATAGGATGGATAAACAACAAGGTCCTACTGTATAACACAGGGAACTGTATTCAATATCCTGGGATAAACCATAATGGAAAAGAATATGAAAAAGAATGTGTATATATATATATATATATATATATATAACTGAGTCACTTTGTTGTACGACAGAAATTAACACAATATTGTAAATCAACTATACTTTGGTAAAAATATACATTTAAAAAAATTTTTTTAAGTATTTTCTCTCATTAAATTTCTAGAAGTGAACTTGCTCGGTCAAAGGATATGCCCTTTTACAATTTTGTTCCCCAGAAATTTTGTACCAATTTACATTCTTGCCAGAAAGGTGAAGAGTGCCCTTTTCCCCTCATCCCCGCCGACACCAGGCACTAGCCATTCTTTCACTTGGCCGAGTGGATGGTCAATGTTTCCTGGGCATTTACAATTATTTCTCCACGTCCAGCTGCCTGTAGCTGCCCTGGCCACCTTGCTAGCTGAACTTCATCTCCACTCACTCACTCAGCAAATATTGAGAACTTAGTGCATGCCTGGCCCAGTTAGAGCCGGGCTACAGCAGAGACAACAGGGCACCCACCTCGGGAGGCGATCCACCACATGGTTATAGCAAAGCGTCTGCTTCAGTGCCCAAGAAACTGTGCCGTATAGGTGAGACCTCTATACATAAATATAGAATGTACATTTTGTAAGTATATGAATGATATTACTATTATCACTATATATGACTCATTATCATTACACAGATCATGATAATATTGCATATTATCATGATCGTTTTCAGCCATAGGACCTTAGAAGTCACTTCTCCTCTCCAGCCTTCCATTTTCTCATCTGTAAACAGGCACAGTTGAGAGGAGGGGGTGGGACAGTGTGTGTTCGGAGCCTGGCAGTGAGGCTGTAGCGGCCTCCTCCTGCTGGCCATGCCCAGCCCAGGCCTGGGACCCGAGCCTCTTGCTGGCCTCCCGCTCTCTGCAGCTGTTCCCCGCAGCACGTGGCTGGCACTGAGCTGAGCCACAGCAGCACCCTAGCTGCCGGGACCGTTTTAAGAAATTACTCCCATGATGGAAAGTGCAGAGTTGAAGACTGATGATCTGCCACAAGCCACCTCCCAACTCAACTCCACTGGGTCCCTCCCAGCCTGGAGTCACAACAAACACTCCCCAAACCCTATTTCTCAGGCTCAGCCCTCCGGGTCCCTCCCTCTAGGTCCAAGGAGGGGCATCCTGAGCTGCGTCTTAGGGCCTCCTGACCCCCTCCCCCACCTGCCCTGCCACTGCACCAACTGGAGACCCCCTTTGCCACCATCCTGCTGGCAACTTCTCCTCCCTCTTCACTAGAAGCCCCTGCAAAGGAAACGGAAGGAGGGGGGCCCACCTGGTGGTGCTACACCTGCCTTGGTGCCCTCACTTCCTGGTGCCTCCCTCCCAGGAGTGAAGCTGGCCACCTCCTTCACTTCTTCCTGGGCTCTTGCCACTCATTCATATTCTGTATTTGGTGGAGGTGGCAGCAAACAGAAAGAAGTTTTTCCCCATTCGCATCCCATCATAAGTGTTTATATTAGTCAGGACTCTTGCAATGAAACCCGATTCACACCAGCTACAAATAAAGGAGCAGGGACTCATCGGTTTATGTAACTCAAAGGCCCGGGGTGAAGGTTCAGGTATGGCTGGATCCTGGGCTCCACGACCCCAGGGTTTTGTCTTTCTCCATCGTGAAGCTCTGTCTTCTCTCTTCACTTCCACGGCTTTATTCTGAGACAGGCTCCACCCATGTGATGGGCCCTCACTTGCAGGCTTATCTGGAACTGGATGCTTGTGGCCTCAGTGGGGGAGAAGTCCGGGCTGGTCCAGGGTCCTTTCCAATCTATGATGAAGGACTCCAATGTCACACATACACACAGACGTCACACACGCTCAAAGGTCCCCCACGTGGATGGCACACCCAATCATAAGTCGCACACTCACCCTTACACAGATGTGACTCAGTATTCACATGGATGTCTCACACACCCTGGAATCTTTCCCATTTAGATAGTATATTACAGTTGTATAAATGCCCACCCATGGAGGGCTAACTCATTTAGATTTCATTTATGTGCCACTTTTTCACAAACCTCTTACTTAAAGCAGGGTGCAATAAGTCTGATGTGTGTCAGAATGAAATAAAATAGTGCAGAGTCTTTGTAAGGATTAAATACATTCAATTAAAAAACAAACAAAACCCTGCCTATCATCAAAAGGCACAGACTGAGAGGAAGTATTTACAATATGTATATCTGACAAAGGACTTACATCTGGATTATATAAGCACCCTTAAAAATCAATACTAAGGTTCACTTCACACCTGCTAGGTTGGCCTTAATGAAAGTATTTAAAAAAAAACAGAAAGGACTTCCCTGGTGGCGCAGTGGTTAAGAATCTGCCTGCCAATGCAGGGGACACGGGTTCGATCCCTGGTCCGGGAAGATCCCACGTGCCGCGGAGCAACTAAGCCCGTGCGCCACAACTACTGAGCCTGCGCTCTAGAGCCCGCGAGCCACAGCAAATGAAGCCGCGCGCCTAGAGCCCGTGCTCTTCAGCAAGAGAAACCACCGCAATGAGAAGCCCGCGCACCACAATGAAGAGTAGCCCCTGCTCGCCGCAACTAGAGAAAAGCCCGTGCGCAGCAATGAAGACCCAACACAGCCAAAAATAAATAAATAAATAAATTTATTAAAAAAAGATAACAAGTATTGGTGAGGTTGTGGAGAAATTGGAACCCTCCTACATTGCTGGTGGCGATGTAAAATGATGCAGCCACTCAGAAACAGCTTGGCAGTTCCTCAAAAAGTCAAATATAGAGCTGCCATGTGACTCATCGGTTGTGCTCCTGGACATCTACCCAAAAGGACTGAAAACAGATGCTCAAACAAATACTTGTGTACACACGTGAAAAGCAGTATTATTCATAATAACCAAAGGTGGAGAAAACCCAAATGTCCATCAACAGATGAAAGGATAAACAAGTGTGGTGTCTACACACAAGGGAATTTTTTTTTTAATAAATTTAATTATTTATATTTGTTTTTATTTTTGGCTGTGTTGGGTCTTCGTTGCTATGCGCGGGCTTTCTCTAGTTGCGGTGAGCAGGGGCTACTCTTCGTTGCGGTGTGCGGGCTTCTCATTGTCGTGGCTTCTCTTGTTGAAGAGCACGGGCTCTAGGCGCCTGTGCTTCAGTAGTTGTGGCACGTGGGCTCAGTAGTTGTGGCTCGTGGGCCCTAGAGCGCAGGCTCAGTAGTTGTGGCACACGGGCTTAGTTGCCCCGCAGCATGTGGGATCTTCCCAGACCAGGGCTTGAACCCATGTCCCCTGCATTGCCAGGCAGACTCTTAACCACCGCGCCACCAGGGAAGCCCCCGCACAAGGGAATATTATTCATCCATAAAAAGGAAGAGACTACGACACAAGACACCGCATGGATGAACCTCAGAAACATGAAGCTCAGTGAGAGAAGCCAGACACAAAAGGCCACATACTGTTTGATTCCATTGACATGAAACGTCCAGGATAGGTAAATCCATAGAGACAGAGGCAGATTGGTGGTTGCCAGGAGCTGGGAGGAGGGCAAATGGGGAGTGATTGCTTAATGGCCATGGATTTTCATTTTGGGGTGATGAAAATATCTTGAAACTAAACAGAGGTGCTGGTTGCACAATACCGTGAAAGTACTAAATGCCACTGAATTGTACACTTTAAAATGGGCCATGATGGAATACACGTTATTCAAATTTCACCTCAAGAAAATCAACAGTAAGAAAGTAAATAATCCAGTTTTCAAAATAGGCAGATGATTTGGACAGATGCTTAAATAAAGAAGATATACGAGTGGCAAAAAAACCGCAAAAAACAACACATGAAAAAATGTTCAATATCATTGGTCTTCAGAGAAATGTGAATTAAAGCCACAATGCTATATCACTAAACGTGCACGAAGATGGCTAAAATTCAGTTTAACAATAGCAAATCCTGATGCGGGTACAGAGGACCTAGGACTCTCACACTTTGCTGGCGGGGATCTAAGCCAGTACAACCACTCTGGAAAACAGTTTGGTGGTTTCTTATAAAGTTTAACATAGAACTCCCGTAAGACCCAGCCATCCCATTCCCAGGTATTCACCCAAGAGAAATGAAAATGAATGTCCATCCAAAAGCCTTGCACATGAATATTCACAGCAGCTTTGTACAGAGTCTCCCCAAACTGGAAGCAACCCACACATCCCTCAGCTGGGGAATGGATAAACTGGAATCCTGCTCCTGGATGAGTCTCAAAAACTTTGTGTGAGTGAAAGAAGGCAAGACAAGAAAGACTGCAGACCGTGTGATTCCTTTCGTAGGGAATTCCCGGGAAACTAATCTAAGGGGACAGGAGGCAGGTGAGGGAGGCCTGCAAAGGGACAAGAAGGAACTTTTCACAAAGACGGAAAAGTTCTATTGTGTCCTGTAGCACGACAGTGGTCCGTACAGCGATTACATTGTGCTTTATGTAGATTACACCTCCATAAAGTTTATTGGTAGCAACCGGCCTGGCCCTGAGTGCAGATCCTCTGTCCTGTACGCTGTCCGCACTCATTTCCTGCCTCTTTCCCTCCAAGCACCACTCCCCCTGCCCGTCCCTCACCCCGGACCGTGTTCAGGCCTCCGTGTCTTCACCTCTGCTGTCTTGTTCATGCTCTTCCCCTCCCAGCTCTGCTTGCTGAATCCTGACCCCACTGACACCCAGCTCTGCGAAGCTTCCTCATCCCACCCGCTTCCCTGACATGTGACTTTCACTTCTCTCTGGGCACTTAGAGGCATAACCCGCCAGCCAGGCCACCCATGGCGAAGCGATGGATGGGGGCAGGAGAGGGAAGACTTAGCTGAGAAGAGGCTGGAATGTAACGGACTCAGAGTCAGGGGCACGGAGGGACAGTGCAGTAATCGCCTCCTCAGCCCACTGTCCAGCAGGAGGGTGAGGGAACAAGTATGAACCCAGGAGGAGGGTGAGGAGGCAGGCATGGGCCAGACTTTAGAACTCAGAAGAGCCAGAACAGGGGCTCCTGCTGATTCAGCCTTTGATCCTAGGAAGGCAACCACGGTGGTGCATCAGTTAGAACACAGCTGCGTGTAACAGAAAACTAAGTAACAGTGGCTTATGTAAGACAGAAGTTTATTTCTCTCTCATATATGGCAGCTTCACAGGGTCCCAGGGACTCAGGCTGTTATTAGCTCACCACTCCACCATTCCTAAAGATTAAGCTTCACCCTCGTGATTCAAAATGGCTGCTAGAGCTCCAGCCATTACAACTGCATTCCAGGTCAGCAGCTGGAGGAGAAGTCCAAAGAAGGGCCTCTTCCTTTTAAGGACACTTCCCGGAAGTTCCAACACATATTTTGTCCACATTTAGCCCCATGGCCTCACCTAGCAGCAGAGGAAATGCTGGGAAATGAAGTCTTTTGCTGAATTCATTGTGGCTCTCAGAGAGTATTGGCAGTGGTTCTTTTTTTTTTTTTTTTTTTTTTTAGTATTTATTTATTTTTATTTGGCTGCACTGGGTCTTAGTTGCGACATGCAGGATCTTCGATCTTCCTTGTGGCATAAGAACTCTTAGTTGCGACATGTGGGATCTAGTTCCCTGACCAGGGATTGAACCCGGGCCCCCTGCACTGGGAACCTGGAGTCTTAGCCACTGGACCACCAGGGAAGTCCCTTGGCAGTGGTTCTTAAACTTGAGCGGATGTCCTAATCAACCGGAGGGATTGTTAAAACTCAGAGTGCTGGGCCCAACCCCAGAGTTTCTGACTCAGTAAGGCTGTGGTGGAATCTGAGAAACTGTGTTTCTAGCACGTTCCCATGGATGACGAGGCCGCTGTGCAGCGGTCACACTTTGGGAACCACTATCTAGGACCGCTAAGGATGAAGGACGACGGGACGTTGGGGAGGTACTAGCCATCTCCATCACAGGCAGGGCGGGGACCCGACCGCATCCCACAAAGGGTCACTAGCAGCGTCACCACCTCCTTGCGGTCGCTGGCGTGTCCTCCCGCCTCTCGCACTTCTTCCCACTCTCCGCGCACCGCAATGGAAGAAGGATCGCCCGCTGGTCATCCATAACGACTCTGGCACGTGCAAAGCTGGCTTTGCTGGGGATGAGCACCCCCCCGGCCGTGTTCCAGTCCGTGGTCTGTCGTCCCCGACACTGGGGCGTCATGGTGGGCGTGGAACAGAAGGATAGCTACGGTGGGGGAGGGGGCCCAGAGCAGGCGGGGCATCTTGATCCTCAAGTACCCCGTGGAGCACAGTATCAACAGCAACTGAGAGGACACAAGGGACACCTAGTGCCACACCTTCTACAGAGAGCTGCAGTGGCCCCCAAGGACCACCCGGTGATGCTGGCCGAGGGGGCTGCCACCACAAGCCCGAGGCCAGCCGTGACATGACCCAGATCCTGTTCGAGACGTTCAACACGCCATATAAGTGGCCATCCAGGCCGTGCCGTCCCTGTGCGATGCCTCTAGCTGCACCTCTGGTATTGTTGTGGACCCGGGGGGTGGGTCACCCACATGGTGCCCATCTCCGTGGGTTTACGCCCTGCCCCAGCCTTCCTGCGTCTGGACCTGGCTGGCTGGGACCTCATGGTGCCTGGCTACAGCTTCACCACCATGGCTGAGAGGGAAATCACGTGTGACATCAAGGAGCAGCTCTACTCGTGGCAGTGGACTTGGAGCAGGAGATGCCACCACTTCCTCCTCCTCCCCGAGAAGAGCTGCGAGCCACCCGACGGTCAGGTGCTCACCATCGACAAGGAGCGGGTTCTGTGTCCAGAGGCGCTTTTCCAGCCCTCCATCCTGGGTTTGGGGTCCTATAGCATCCATGAGACCACCTTCCACTCCATCATCAAGGGTAACGTCCACATCCAGAAGGACCTGTCCGCCTTCATGGTGCTGTCTGGTGGGACTACCGTGTACCCCGGTATCCTGGGCAGGATGCAGAGGGAGATCAGGGCCCTGGCTGCCAGCAGGATGAAGATCAAGATTCTCACTCCCAGGACCTCCCTGGTTGTCCAGTGGCTAAGACTCCGCGCTCCCAATGCGGGGGGCCTGGGCTTGATGCCTGGTCCAGGAACTAAGATCCCACATGCCGTGTGGCACAGCCAAAAAAAAAAAAAAAAAAAGATGCTCACTCCTCCCGAACACAAGTACTTGGTGGGGATCGGGCTTCACCCTGGCCTCTCAGTCCACCTTCCAGCAGATGTGGGTCAGCCAGAAGGACCCGGCCTCTCCATCGTCCACCACAAATGCTTCTAAACAGACTGTAAGCAGATGCACAGCATTTGCTGCATGAGTTCATTCAGAAGTATAAATTTGCCCTGGCAAGTGTACACACGTCGTGCCAGCCTCATGAAACTGGAATAAACCTTCGAAAATTGTCCTTGAAGCTTATATCTGAGATTGTAGAACTTGCTGCTGATTTTGGCCTTGTATTCAATTCTTGCGCTGGTGTATGTTTACTACCCTGTGCATAACTTTGATCTAAACCCCTAGTTACAGGCGGCTCTGTCACTTCGTGGCTGAGGTGAGAAAATGTTTATGGAAGAGAAATCGTTGGCTGGATGAGAATCTGTGAGACTATGAATCTCCCAATCTGTGCAGGGTATTAACATGTCAGAACTGCCTATTCCAGGATTTCTCTAGAGGCTGGCAAGAGTCCTGAACCACCTGTCATTTCTGTCTTGCCGGCCTGACAGAGTCTGGGAAGGTCCAAGCCTTAGGACCCGCTTTCCTTTCTTACTTGATGTTTTCCTGCCAGTACACTGTGGGTTGTTACTAGCCTTGAGTTAGAAAATGGTTTGCATTTACACCTGTACATTTATTCGTCCTTTTAATTTATGTAAGATTTTTGCACACAATTCTCAGTTCCTTAAGAGGTGACGAGAAATTTTGGTTTTATATTGTCATGTGAGAACATTAGGCCCCAGCAACGCATCATTGTGAAGAAAAGTGCTGCAGTAAACCGAAAAAACAAAAACAAAAAACAAAAAGCAACAAACAAACAAACATACAAAAGACCCTCTTTCAAGGCTTTCCCTTTGGAGGCTCACTCCATATCCCCTATTGAATATACAAAAAAGCACCCACATATCACAGAAAATATAATCCTTTGCTATAAAATAAAATTTGAAAGGATTTTTATGGTTTTGCTTCTGAAAATATTTGGCACAAGTGGTTCACTCAACTTAGGATTGACTGTAGTTTCTGAGCAATCAGCTTTCATCTTACTTTGTGGGGAATTCTTGCAAAATGAGAGAATCTACATGTTTTCTGCTGTCCTGAAAGTTTTATGAACACGAGATTTAATGGTGAAGAAATTGACTATAATGTTATATTTTGTAGGCATTTAATTAAACATTTATTAATCTTGGTTTTACAGGTTTTAAAAAAATTTTTTGGATGTAACAAAATAAATTTTTAGATGTCAAATATAAATGAAGGCCCTTGAAACAGTCATAAGTCCTGGACTTGGTGCCAAAAGAGCATGCCAGACAAAGTGGGAGCTCTTCCTGGAAGCTGAGAGTGTGGACCCTGCAGAGGCTCCTTCACCTGTAAATCATTGCAGGGTGGTCCCATGGGAGGGAGCAGCTGGGCCCCGTTCATGGCCAAGGCTGGAGATGGGGCCAAGGCAGAGGCTGCAGGGAAACAGGTTCTGTCTCAGCCTCAGGAAGCTGGTCAGAGCTGCCGACAGAAGGACTGTCCTGTCTGGGAAGCACCACTGGAATGGAAATAAAGATTTCTCTGTAGGTCAGGAGAGGCTCGGTTCTGCTGCAGTAACAAATGAGCCCCAAACCACTAGGCTTCGACCAACAAAGAGTCCTTTCACATACTCTGAGTCCATCGTGGGTCACCTGGGAGCTCTAATCCACATCACCCACACTTGATGCCCCAGCCTGAAGGAGCAGCCCCTGTGTGGGGCACGGTCCCCGGCACAGGAGAGGAAAAAGAGAGAACTGTTGCTAGTTACGCATCAACCGGTAAAGCTTCTGCTGGGAAGTGACACATGTCACTTTTGCTCGCATCTGACAAAGATTCTCTCCTTGACCAGACTCTGCTCAGGCTCCTCTGAGTTCTTTTTCAACTAGCCTTCGACTTTTAGACTTCAGTGTCCATCTCTGCGTTGTCCAGTTTTAGCAAGAGTCTTGCTAAGTCAGTTTAGCCAGAATCCCCCATCCTCTGTTACCTCATCACCCTCCATATCTAATCCAGTTCCTCATCTTCCACCAACCCCAGGTGATGCGCCATCTCCCTGACCTCTCTCCAGCAAAGATCTTGTTTAGCCAGAATCCTCCCTTACCCCTGTTTCCTTTTATCAATTTTCCATCCACGGACTCCACCCTGCTCCTAGGTTATAAATTCCCACTCTACCTCGTCGTGCTCGGCGGCGAGCCCAATCCGTCTTCCCCACTGCAAATCCCCACTTATCCCGATGACCCCTCTTGAATACAGCCTGCCTTACCAGTCTTTAACAGGGGTCAGGATGAATCATTTTTTTCTTTAACGCATCCATTGGCCAGAGGAAGGCAGGTGACCAAGAGTGCTGTTAATGGAGCAGGGACGGAGAGGTCTCCAGCAGAAAGTGGCAGTGCACGCTTGTGAATAATAACGCAATCCTCCACCACTTTCCTCTGAGAGAGAAACCCACAGGCAACTCTCTGTGAAGCAGACCCCACCCAAGACAGCTGTCTTGTCTGTTAGGTGTCGTGCAACCACGTCTGGGGGGGGCGGGGGAGTCACTTGCCTGAGGTCACAGAGCCAGGAAGTGGTGGATCATCAGAAGTTCCTCTCCCTCCCCCACTTTTAACCTCTTCATCCATCAGATCATTTCTGATTCACACACCTGCCCTTCAAGCCAGTGTGAATGCCTGACTCAGCTGGGGTAGGGGTGGGGAGTCACAGAATCTCTCTGTTGGGGCTGCCTGTTTGCGTGAGATGAAGGTAACCTGCCCCAGGCTGAAAGGGCATTTTATGCGTGAATCTCGATGAGTTCCTTTTTAAAAAATATATTTTCACCATGTCATTTATTTGCATAAGTACCTGTAATGGCTTCCAACTGCCAACCTTGGAGTCTAGTCTGAACTCACGTCCCCTCTGCCAGCCGTACTCAAAGGTGGTGTCAATTTCCCTCAGGATACAAAAATTGGGGTAATAGTAGGAGGGGAAAATGGGTACTAGGAGAGCAACCAGCAATAGCCGTTAACGTTTACCACTGTGATATGCTCTTCCTGCAGTAAAAGCAATGCCGCACGCAGATGAATTACCTGTCCCAGTTTCCTTCTAGTGGGACCGTGTGACAGTGTTCTGGACAATGGAATGTGGGCAGAAGTAATTTACACCGCTTTAGGGTTTGGTCCATAAAAATCTCCAGTCTCACAACGTCAAAGAAATCCAGAGCCTGCCAGTAAGTAGTTAAAGTGGTAAAAGCAGGTTTTACTTAACTATTGCAATAGGGGGTGTCAACTACAATTGGCACTCGCCACTGGCACTTGCCATCGGTAATCTACAAGGATTAAATCATGTGCTCTGCAGCTGCTGATTTGCAGCACCCCCCCTGAAAGGAGTTCAAGGTGGAGAGCTGAAATGAGGTCCTCTATGCTCTGGGAAAAACTGGCAGAACAGGTCTTCAGAGAGTTAAATATTTTCAGGAGCTGATTTTATGAGCCCAGTTCTTGTATTTCCTCATATCTAGAAAAGCACTAAAATCCTTCATGGTGACAGCTGCTCCTCGTGACTAGCAGAAACCTGCTGCAAAAAAAAATGTGCTCGACTGCATGTACTTCCCCTTCGCCAAAATCACATATATCCTGACCTTCCCCTCTACCTCTTTGGAGCAGTTTCTCAGAGCTCTCTGAAATGCTGTCTCGCGGGCTGCAGCCCTCATTTTGCCCCAAATAAAACTTAACTCACAACTCTCACGTTGTGCAATTTCTTTAAGTCGACAGGGGAAAAGGGGCCTCATGATAAGACTGGGCTCAGCTCTGAATACGAGGAGGAAACACGGGAATATGACAAAGGTGGGGGTCAGTGAATGGAAAATTATTAAGGAAACATCAGGGATAAGGGGGGATTCTGGCTAAACAAGATTTTTGCTGAAGGCAAGCCAGGGTGATCAGTCATCACTTGGGGGCAGTGGAGGATGAGGAATTTGGTCAGATATCCAGGATGATCAGATATCAAGGGGGGAAATTCTGGCCAAACTGACTTAGCAGGATTCTTGCTAAAACTGGGCTCGTGGAGGATATGCCCAAGGACGGGGCCAAGTTGGACTCAGAGGAGCCAGAGTGAAGTTTGGTCAAGGAGAGAATCTTTGCCAACAATCTTCCATTGGATCCTTATGTTTAAACAGCAGCTACAATGAATACTTAGGGGACAGTTGAGGAAACTTGAAAATAGACTGGATGTGAGGTGGCATTATAGAATTTTAAATTTTCTTGCATGTGATAATGCCTCTTTCGTTATGTAGGATATCCTTATGTTTAAGAGACGCGTGCCTAAGTACTTAGAGGTGAAACTCACGCAACATCTCAGCAGTGGGTTTGGTTTAGGGCTGACAAAGTCACACTACACAATGCTCACACAGCACCTAGCTGACTTAGAAAGGATGTGCAACAGGAAGCACAGCAGTACTTCATACAGCTCTCCATACCCCTGATCACTGCGCATGGGGCAGGTTCTAGTCCCAGGGGATTTCAGCAGAGGAGCCACTGGTCCCATGGGGCTGGTGCCATGGGCCTGTGAAGGTAAGAGGCCACTTGCATTCTCCAGCAGAGCTACAGCCCATACATTTCAAGTTGTGCCAGGATAGCTAAGGACAGCAAGCCGAGGGGTGGCCTTCGGTCAGTTTAAGAGCACACACAGAACCTCATCTAAGTGCAGACCACAAGTCAATTCTTGAGGCTGGAGGAGGGATTCACAGTTAGCTGTGAAAGTTCCCCCTCTAGTCATGATGTCTGCGCCTTCTTTTGAAGTGGTTGAACAAAAAAGTTAACTGTAAATAGGCTGACACTTGTTGAATCTAGGTAATGAGTTAATCAAACTATTCTTCCAGTGCTTCAGTGGTTGAAAATTTTTATTACAGGAAATCAAAAGAAATAAAATTTAAAATGGAGGTGTTCACCTCCTGCTTTCATTTCCTGTGTGGTTTACTGGTGAGCTGATTCTGCCTGTTTAAAGCTCCCTGCTCTCAAGTCATCGCACAGATCTCCCCGCTTTCGTACAGCACTCCGTCCCCATCTCCTGACTACCGGATCCATCGCTCCCTCCAATCCAAGTACTTCTTCTTCTGGAAGCACGTGCCATTAGACTCTTTCTGTTGCCTTCCTTCAGGCACAGAAAAAAAAAATTTTTTTTTTTTTTTGGCCTTAAACCAAAAAAAAAAAAAAAAAACTTTTCCACATAACCAGAAAGTGCCGTGTCCGGCAGGCTTGGACCCAGGGATCAAAGCATGCGGCCAGGCCCCATTGCTCTGGCTCCATCACTTGGCTGCCGCTCTGCGCGGTTGCGCACAACCACGCTTCGCGTGGCGACTACCAGCTCCCGAGGCGGCTGCTTCCGTGCAGCAGCCTTTGCCCCAGCATGCTCAGCGATAGTCCAAGGCTTGCTCTGATTGGCCAGGCTTAGTCACATGCCCACCCCTGAACCAATCAGGGAACGTTGGCCCTGACTGGCCCGCCTGAGTCATATGCTCCACACCTGGCCCTGAGGTGAGTCAGCGACTGTATCGACCCGGCGAAAGCGTAGCCTCGGAGGCAGGTGACTCTGGGGCTGGGGTTCGGGCGTCTGTGAGAGACGAGACCGGAGATGCGGGTGCCTGGTTGGTGACCTGGTCCAGCCCACTTCAGAGGCCGTTAGCGTCCTTGCTGGTTCTGAGCGCTTTTTCGCCCTGTGAGTCCCCGGCGTGGGTTTTGGACCCGGAAAGGCTTGGCTGGTTGGCTGGACTTTTCTCCTCCTCAAAGTCCTGGTGAACCTGCTTTCCCTGGCGCTCAGGCGCCTTTTCAGGAGCCGCGCCGCTGGGGCCGTAGTTCACAGAGCGGCCGTCAGGTGGCAATGGAGAGGCAAGAAGCCAGTCTCCAGCCTGTTCTTTGGGTTTTGCTTTTTAACTTTGTCGACTTAAAATGCACAACGTGATAGTTGTGAGTTCAGTTTTATTTGGGGCAAAACGAGGACTGCGGCCCGGGAGACAGCACTTCAGAGAGCTCTGAGAAACTGCTCCAAAGAGGTAGAGGGGAAGGTCAGGATATATGTGATTTTGGTGAAGGGGGAGTACATGCAGTCGAGCACATATTTTTTTGCAGCAGGTTTCTGCTAGTCACGAGGAGCAGTCGTCACCATGAAGGATTTTAGGGCTTTTCTAGATATGAGGAAATGCAAGAACTGGGCTCATAAAATCAGCTCCTGAAAATATTTAACTCTCTGAAGACCTGTTCTGCCAGTTTTCCCAGAGCACAGAGCGCCTCATTTCTGCTCTCCACCCTGAACTCCTTTGGGGGGGGGGGGGTGTTGAAAGTCAGCAGCTGCAGAGCCCATGATTTAATCCTTGTAGAGGTAGATGGCAAGTGCCGATTGTAGTTGACAGGGCCCCCTTGCAGTCATAAATTTGTCCATGCTTTGGGAGGCGTTTCATGACCGATTCGTCCCACAGTGCTAGGAAGGCTCATTCCCAGGTCTGGCGAAGATTTCGCTGAGAGGTCATTCAGTGTGCTGTTACTGGGCTAGGTCTTATAAACAATAACTAAAGACTCTAGACCACCTGTCTTACTAGTCTATTATGGTCCAGGAAAAAATCCCTCTTGTTGTATCTTCCCATATCTAGAGTTACACTAGTACAATCATTGATCTCACACAGACCTATATATTTTTGTCGGTGGCTCAGTCACACATCTGGTAATGCAAGAAACAACAATCTTGTAAAACAGGTAGAATACAGATAACATAGCTAGCAGTATTATTCAAGTCGTAAGTGAGAATTAAGGCAAGAACTTCCATTAGGTGCAGCCCAGTATATCCTTAGGTCATCTGACTTGGTCTGTCCTGTACCGATCCTTATCTTTCAGGGAAATGATATACTGGCGCTGTCCATAAGACCCCCAGCCCAACTTCCTGGTGTTACTAGGCTGGTTATCCTTAGTATAATTTAATTGTTCCCAAGATAAAAGGGGGCCTTAAAACTTAAATGACCAGGGCCTGGTGTTAACCACATAAATCCACCCCATAATTATAGGAGGTTTTACTCCTTGGCTGAAATTTTGCTGCTGCTCTGATTGAGCTTGAATAACTTTAGAGGAAAATTCATTTTTTTGGCCAGGGTCAGAGCAGGTATCATTAATTGGCTAGGTGAGGGGATCCCATCTAGTAATATCAGGAGTAGCCTGGGGCTTCCCTGGTGGCGCAGTGGTTGAGAGTCTGCCTGCCAATGCAGGGGACACGGGTTTGGTCCCTGGCCCGGGAGGATCCCACATGCCGTGGAGCAACTAGGCCCGTGCGCCACAACTACTGAGCCTGAGCTCTAGAGCCTGCGAGCCACAACTACTGAGCCCACGTGCCACAACTAGAGAAAGCCTGCGCTCAGCAATGAAGACCCAACACAGCCATAAATAAATAAATAAATTTATTTTTTTAAAAAAAAGAGTAGCCTGAACAGGACTGAACTTTCTTTCTTGTAAAATAAAGGTTCTAAGGGCCATCCAATTAGAGTCTTGGAGTGGAGAAATCCACCAAGGTAATCCAGAAGGACTAGACACGGGTAATTGGCCACAAACCCAACAATTGGATTGATTTTTAAAACTAGCATAGAATCGTGTCCATGATAGAAAAACATCTGATTTATATGCAAGGGTCCTGGAAGACAAGAAAACATTATAAATGATCATACGAATCAGGTCCAGCATCTTGGGTAAGCTGTCTACTTCTGATGTCGTCTTCTTAACATCCTGCTGTGAGTGTAGTTTCCTCTGTTTGAGCATCATTTTTTTAAAAATTTATTTATTTATTATTTTTGGCTGTGTTGGGTCTTCGTTTCTGTGCGAGGGCTTTCTCTAGTTGTGGCGAGTGGGGGCCACTCTTCATCGTGGTGCGCGGGCCTCTCACTATCGCGGCCTCTCTTGTTGCGGAGCACAGGCTCCAGACGCGCAGGCTCAGTAGTTGTGGCTCACGGGTCTAGTTGCTCTGCGGTATGTGGGATCCTCCCAGACCAGGGCTCGAACCCGTGTCCCCTGCATTGGCAGGCAGATTCTCAACCACTGCGCCACCAGGGAAGCCCTGAGCATCATTTTAAGGTGAGTTTGAGGTCAGCAGTCCTCTCTATAGACCAGTCCGGTGCAGGGGCCCTTTGTGAGTGGAAATTAATCCAAGAATCAATTCCCTTCAGTTTCGCTGTGCATGAGCTAGTTAAGAGTACCTGATAGGGTCCTTCCATCTAGGTTGGAGATAGTCCTTTAAACTATGTCTTTTCCAGCATGCATAATCCCCTGGTTGCACATTGTCGTGGGGCATCTGATCTTCATCCAAAAATAGATTACTGAGATAGGCCTCAGAAACAAACTGAGAGTGTCCTTTTAATAATTCAATTAAACTTTTCATTAATATAACATAACAGCAAGGAACTATCTGGGAAGTGAGTCTTAGTAAATACAGACCTCCGTTAACAAAACTGGAACTTAATATTCACTGAAACATAATCCTTTTCTCTCTAAAATTACCCTCATGTTTACCAAATATAACCAAATTAAGACTAGTTTGTTTGCAAAATAAGTCTGGTCTCAGTAAACTTGGCCTGATAATTTATATAACTATCATTGATCATATAGGCTTTTTGCTTTGCTGAAACTTTTATAAGGAGTCTCATACTGAACTTTTAAAAGACCTCTCAGGGTTAGGAAAGTCACTCCAAGGGCTTATCACAGATTTCACCTAACAGATCTAGGTGAATTCCTCCCTTTTTAAGGTCCCCCAAATACCTTGAGCTTTCTGTACCTGTTAGTGAGTGGCCTTCCTAATTTACCTGATAAAGCTGCTAGGAACCTAAGAGTTTACAGTCTCTGGAGGGAGCAGTTAAAGAAAAAAGATATGTTCCAATCCTGCTTACAAAGATATAATTTACCAAATTACTGTAAGTCATAATGAGTTTGAGGGAAAGGTTTCCTAATACCTGGAAAACACAGATTTAAACCAGTAATTTTTCAGATAGAAACCATAAAAACTATAACCGTATTCAGCAGTTCACTCAGTCTTACGTAACTAGCTATTTTGTTAACAGTTTCTCATTAGGATTCTTTAATTTCTTACCCAGTTCAGCATTATGGTCTGAAAGTCAGAAACTTGTATTTGTCCAAAAGTCCTTTTTATAAATCTTCTTGAAGAGGAAACATTTTTGCAAATGCATCAGAATAAAACCATAACTGTCTATAATGATGAAAGACTTAAGAAGGCATGTTTAAGCACAAGACACAGATTTTTCAACAGGTGTTGCTGTGAAGGGCAGACTATAAATGGGATAATGATTAAAGGGGATGTTGAGGTCAAAAGAGGAATTTTTTAAGATTTGAGATATAAGAGCATATTACAAGCTAATGTGAGAAATTCAATTGAGAGGAAGAAATGGATGATTCAGGAGAAAAGACCTTGAGAAGGTGAGAGGGGATAGGATCCAGAACTAACAGGCTCCTCTCTGGCCTTGACAGGTACAGGGAGTCTCTTCTATTGAGAAAAGTACGAGGCCCACACACAAAAATATACACTCTAATTAGAACTGCTACCTCGTATATGTATTAGCCAGGCTGGAAGGAAAGAGGAGTGTTTGAAGAGTTAAATGAGGATACTAAGGGGAATCTTCTTCCTTCTTGTGTCCTTTAATATCTGTTTTTATAATAAATAGAAATTTTTAAAGTAACAAATTCTCAAAAAAGCTCCTAAGTCAAGGTGCTCTCACGAGTTACACAGCAAGAAAAGAGCTGACAAATATACAGTTGTTTTGCTATATTAAAACACCTGGACTATTAGATTTTGACAATGTGATGATTTTGATGGTAAATACTACATACTATCCCTATATTAATTCTTCACAGAGTTAATAAATGCCCATATAGTCTTACTATGTGCCATACTGTTATAAGAATTTAATAAATATCAACACATTTGATATTCAAAAAAAAAAAAAAGAAGGCATGTTTAAATCTGATTACAATGCAACTGACAAAGAAACTTGGTTACTGCTGTGACATACAACACTTTCAGATATTAACTAGAATTATGACTGATAACATTTTACCAGGACATATCAGAATCTTAGGAACTCCATATAATTTCTAGGATATCTATATTAGTAACATTTACCATACAATATAACCTAAGATTTATTACTCATTTGACAATACTTCCCATGTAATTTAACATACCAAATGAGCCCAATTAGTTTAATATCTCTCTTTGGGATGTTTCAGGTGCCCTTTGAAGCATCCCAAAGTTAGCCAGAGGTCAAAAGGACTTCACTGGAATTTGATTTAGGAGGTTTTTTTTAAAAGCTTTTATTGAATTTGTTTAAAATATTGCTTTTGTTTTATGTTTTTGGTTTTTTTTTTTTTTTTTTTTAAGGCATGTGAGATCTTAGCTATCCCACCAGGGATTGAGCCCACACCCCCTGCATTGGAAGGTGAAGTCTTAACCACTGGACCGCCAGGGAAGTCCCTGATTCAGGAAGTTTTGTCAAAAAAAATAACAAAAAGGGTTTAGAACACTCAGATAGGACAACAGTTCACTCTGAAACAATAGTTATTCACTTAGCCAAAGTAACAATAAAGATTTCAAAGGCAAATACAGAACAAATCACTTAAAAGGAAAGAAACTTGAAATCTGTTATCAAAGGCAGTTCAACATTTTAAGAAATCTTGTCCTCTTAAGAGAGAGAAAAACAAAATTCAAGTTTTGCACCCGCTTGCTTTTAAAATTCATTTACTCAAATTTTTTTAAATTAAATTATTAATTTATTTTTTAGTTTTGGCTGCATTGGGTCTTTGTTGCTGCACGCGGGCTTTCTCTAGTCGCAGCGAGCAGGGGCTACTCTTCGTTGCGGTGCGCTGGCTTCTCACTGCGGTGGCTTCTCTTGTTGCGGAGCACGGGCTCTAGGCGTGTGGGCTTAAGTAGTTGCAGCGTGTGGGCTCAGTAGTTGTGGCACATGGGCTTAGCTGCTCCGCAGCATGTGGGATCTGCCCGGACTCGGGCTCAAACCCGTGTCCCGTGCATTGGCAGGCGGACTCTCAACCACTGTGCCACCAGAGAAGTCCCTACTCAATTAAATTTATTTTAATCTTAGTCAATCCTGACCATGCACATAACTCTTTTCTTGGGGTCCACTTTCCACAAACCTTTCCTTACTTTCTGTATCCATCATTTTATTTTCCCATTCGGAAACAGCCACCTGTAAGTCAGACCTACTTCCTTTTCCCTTAATAAAATGTAATTCCATTCTTCATCTCTTCTTTACTGGAAACACACACCCTACTTTCCTACTGTAGACTGAAATGTTTCCTTTATTATTTCTATTAGCTTTAACTACATGCTTAAATTAGAATCCTCAGCTCTTAAACCTTAATTTCTTGTGAAAACTAAGAAGTAAGCAATTATGAACTGTCCTTTACATTGGCATTCTGTAGATTGGTGAACATAAATACCAGTGATATTTTCTAAAAATATTTACTTTCTTTAGAGAACGTGACACCAAACATATTCATTAATAGTCCTAAATACCTTTTGTTTCTCTGTAAAAGGAAGCCAATGTTCAATAATTAATGTTTCGGTATATTATTTTATTTGGGAATGCTAGCTATTCAATAAGCTTCCATCACTTAATTTAGCACAGCTCTAGAATTTCAAGTTACCAGAATCTGGAGAGACTATTTTATCTTATTTTATTTTTTAATTAAAATACTGAGTTTAGGCCAGCCAGGGCCCCGGCTGGGCTGCGCCTAGCTCCGCAGGGGCGGGCAGGGGGATGCCCAGGGGACCATGGGCCCAGGGCCCTGAAGCCTCCGGAGCCACATCCCTCTGAGCAGCGAGTGGGATCTGGGGCGGGGCGCCGAGCGCGGACAGGCCTGGAGAGAAAAAAAAACAAAACAAGACTGAGTTTATTTCACGTGTATGTTTTTGTCTCCCCACCATTTCCATTTGTCTGACCACCACTATGTCCTATCATAACATTCCATACATACTTAAAACCAAGCAAAGGGTGGAGTTGCATCTTTAAAAACTAAACAGGCGTTTTGGACAACACATTCTTGGCAATGGAACCTGGACAGCTCTCAGACACGGTAGGGAAAGTTCTCACTCTGCACTATAAAAAGGACAGCCAGATAGCAACTGTTACAGGAATGAAATAAGATGGGAGATTTTAACGAACTGTTGAAACTATTTTCTTAAAGAGACTTTCTCCACTGCCAGAGATCTTGAATAGCCTCCTGGTCAGTCATCCGGAAACAATTCTTCACATAATTGATGAATTTGGCTTCCACTTTGGGAAGGGAACCACCTTTTTCTATACTTGCTTGCATTTTTGCTTTACTATCTTCTAAGAGCTAGGTCCTTTCGGTGTTTTAGGAGTTTTTTCCTGTTTTTTGAAGGATTCTTGACCTTTTGATCTTGGTGTTGATGGTTTTGAGTCTTTTCCATTCTGGTTTGATTTCTGTGCACTTTTGGCTGGAGTATCTCGTACAGATTTCTTTACTGGAGCTTTTTCTTCAGCCTCCTCATCATCAAAGTCATCATCATCATTGTCATCTTCATCACCCTCTTCATCTTCATCAGCAGCAAGTTTTGCTTTTTCTGTGGAAGCTTGCTACCACTTCCAGGGGCAGAACGCTTTCCAGATATACTTAGGAGTGTCACATCCTCCTCTTTGTCTTCTGACTCTGCATCTTCCTCCACAGCTACTAAGTGCTGTCCACTAATACGCACAGGCCCTGAGCCACACACACTTCAACCATCAGACCACAGGTGGTGGTATTTCAAAGCCCCCAAGGGAAACCGTTGGCTGCACAGACATTTTCAAAGTTGCCAGTGTTACTTTGATTGGGCTGCCTTCATAATTCATCGCCTCTGCTTCGACAGTGTGCAGTTCATCCTTTGCGCCAGCCCCTAAGCTGACCGTTCGTAAAGATGACTGGTGCCCATTTTCATCATCATCCACCTTAAAGTGATCATCTTTGTCGGCCTTCAGTTCACAACAGAAAAGATAGTTCTGGGGCCTCAGGGGGCTCATGTCCACGTCCATCGAATCTTCCATGGGTTGGTGGCACGCACTTAGGTGGGAGAGAAGGCGGACGGAGAAAAAAGACTACTGCTCCAGGGAACAGGTGCACAGGACAGAATCACACCAGGTGGAGAGACTATTTTAGATGGACATTCCTAAAGCATAATTATTCCTAATAGAGTTTATCTAAAAGCTCTTATCTCATTTATATTTTCTTTCCTTAAAAGTTTTTTCACATCAAGTTACTTTCCTTGCTGACAAATCTGTAACAGATATAACAAGGTTTTATTTAGCTTATATTAAACTGAGGCACAATAAAGTATTATACTTAATGTTGATGACTCTAAAGACATGTCTATATTAATTAGATCAACAAACAAACATTAATACCAGGTATTAATTTAATACTATTTCCCAGTTCACGTGAACCTGAAATTCATTTAGCTTAATTTCTCTTGCATTTAGAATTGTTTGATTTGTAAGTGCTTACTTTTCTTTAAGCCAATTAAATAGAGCTCATTTACAAATTAACCACAGCAATATTATCCAAGACAAAGACACGTACTGAGACATACATATATCCAGACAGACACAACAAGAAATCTAGCTGCATTTTCTAAACTTAGTCATGAATCAGATATTACAATATAAAACTCACTAGTTTATAAACAACACTTGGAATAAGAAAAAAATTTTAAGGTTTGTTTTTTTTTTGTCCTTTTTATCCCTCAGTCTCAGGAATTAGATATGGTCTAGATAAGATAAGTGATCCTGAGAGCTCTGGTCTCAAGGCACAGGGAGAGAAAATCAGGCTTTCCTAGTAGAACTCATTCCCTAAGGGTCAGAATTCTGAAGATTTTTTTTCCTTCAAGCTAGCTTTCTCTACTGGTTGGGAATTAAACAGGGGTTGGTTAACCTTTGACTGGCATTGTGTACTTAATTGGCGAAATTGAAGGTTCATAATTTTCGTAGATACTCCCTTTTCTTTCTTTCCTTTTTTTTTTTAAAATGGTCTTCAAAGGTTGGTCAGCCAGTGTATCAAAGGTGTTTGTATGTAACATGGACCAACCTAGATTGTGTTTTTGACTAGAGTAGATAAATCCTCATCGAAGCCTTCTAAAAAGGCGGAGTTAAGCAGAGAATCATCTTGGTGGTTAGAGAATGATTCAGGTGTCAAGCCAGAATGTTGCTTAAAAGTTTTTTTTTTCCTGTCAAACCTTCCCTAATAGTTCAGAACTGATTCATCCGATCTTTGCTTGCACTGTTGAATCTCTGTCCAGTCTACGGTTTTTGGAAAAAGCTCTGGGATAAATTCAAGTAATTTCTGAGCTAATTCCTTGTATTCAGTGCAAGCCTCTGGACTATGTGATTCAAAATCCATTAAGGGGCTTTTCCATCCTGCCTTCTCTATCCATTCCCTTGCTTGGCTTTCAGAAACTAACAGCTGTATTAATTGATATAGATCTGGAAACCCGGGCTCGTAGGTCCGGATGGTTAATTCAAAGTCCTTAGCAAATCCCAATGAATCCTGACTTGGATCAGGAAATTCCTTAGCCAAAACTCTTAAGTTCTACTTGGGTCCAGAGTGTGTACATAAGCTCCAAGGACGGTTCACCTCTCCCTGTAATGAGTTTCTCCTTAAAGGGAGCTATAGGGCTTCCCTGGTGGTGCAGTGGTTAAGAATCCGCCTGCCAATGCAGGGGACACAGGTTTGAGCCCGGGTGCGGGAAGATCCCACATGCCACGGAGCAACTAAGCCTGTGCGCCACGGCTACTGAGCCTGCGCTCTAGAGCCCGTGAGCCACAACTACTGAGCCCGTGAGCCACAACTACTGAAGCTTGTGTGCCTAGAGCCCATGCTCCGCAACAAGAGAAACCACCGCAGTGAGACGCCCGCGCACTGCAACAAAGAGTAGCCCTCACTCGCCGCAACTAGAGAAAAGCCCACGCGCAGCATCGAAGACCCAATGCAGCCAAAAACAAATAAATAAAATAAATAAATTTATTTAAAAAAGGGAACTATAATCACTTCTGATTTTTTGGTCCTCCTTTGCTGGGGAGAGGGCAGCGGCAGGAGGCAGAAGAGTTGGGAGAGAAAAAGGAGATGGCGTCTGGACCATTCAGATAGAAGAGGCCACGTGGGAGGAGCAGAGGGAGAGATGGAGTCAGAGACAGAGGGCCAGCAGCCTATTTAGAAGCTTCTAGACACCAATCAAAGTAAGCATTCCATGCAATCTGTTTGATCTTACGGCGGCTTTTTCTTTTTTTTTAATAAATTTATGTATTTATTTATTTATTTTTGGCTGTGTTGGGTCTTCGTTTCTGTGCGAGGGCTTTCTCTAGTTGTGGCAAGCGGAGGCCACTCTTCATTGCGGTGCGCGGGCCTTTCACTGTTGCAGCCTCTCTTGTTGCGGGGCACAGGCTCCAGACGTACAGGCTCAGTAGTTGTGGCTCACGGGCCTAGTTGCTCCGCGGCATGTGGGATCTTCCCAGACCAGGGCTCAAACCCGTGTCCCTTGCATTGGCAGGCAGATTCTCAACCACTGTGCCACCAAGGAAGCCCACAGCGGCTTTTTCTAATTCTGTGCACAAAACAGCAATTTTGGGATAGCAGAATAACCCCAGTTTGGCCATTGTATGTGGAGAGCTCCTTTAGTATAATTTCCCCAATTACGTAGGTACTTGCATGTATAAACCTGGCTGAGGTGTTAGCCAGAGGCTGGCTTTCTAATGCCCCTTGTTTCTGTGTTTGAGAGGCTCTATTTCCCATATTTAAAATATTTATTTATTTATTTATTTATTTATTTGGTTGCATTGGGTCTTAGTTGCGGCAGGCGGGCTCCTTAGTTGCCGCTCGCCGGCTCCTTAGTTGTGGCATGCGAACTCTTAGTTGTGGCATGCGAACTCTTAGTTGTGGCATGCATGTGGGATCAAGTTCCCTGACCAGGGATGAAACCCGAGCCCCCTGCATTGGGAGCGCGGAGTCTTAACCACTGCGCCAGCAGGGAAGTCCCCTATTCCCCATTTTAAAGTAGAATTTGTTGGGGATAAAACTTACTAGTGAAACTGTCTGGCTGCCGGTGTGCTGCTTGTGAGCTTACCTCCTCTAGGCGTCCCCCCAGAGTCGTTTCAGCCCTCCTACATGTCTCAGTTTCTCCCTTTGGTGGTCTGAGACCACCACAGGTGCTCGCTGAGTGGCCGATTCTTACCTGCGACCGCTGGATGAGCAAGCATTTTAATTAATGAGTGGGCCTCCCTATGGGACCACTGCACGGTATGAGGACTCTGCCTCCAAGCCGTGCCCAGCCGGGAGGAATCTTGTCCCTTTTCTTCGGAGCAAAGCTCTCATGTAATATCTTCACTTTTATCCCAACAAATTCTATTAAGGTGGCCAAATTGAGGAAAAGCGTCAGATCAGCCTCTTACCTAACCACTCAGCACAGACCACTCTGTCTCCTACAACTGAGCAAACCCTGGTATCTTTCAACCAAGACCCCCACCCCAGTATCTTTCAACTGGGTGGGTATTCCCTGGTATCTTTCAGCCAGGCCCACCCCCCACAAGTATCTTTCAACTGGGAGGGGTCAGGTACCTGCTATACACCCCCAAATAAAACTCAGGATCATCAACCAATACGGGAGATCTGAGAACCAGGAGAGACTCCCCCAGATTCTTCTGGACTCTCCAAGGTGGCAGATGGGCGCAAGGGGCCTCTGCTGGTACCAAGGCTCTGGTTCCTCATAGAGTTCCGGCGAAGGAGAGAAGTCCATTCTGGATCCCTTCGTGGTTGCCATAAAAACTGTCAACTAAAAAAATTCACAACATGAAGGTTGCAAGTTAAGTTTTTTGGGGGGCAAAATGAGGACTGCAGCCCGGGAGACAGCACTTCAGAGAGCTCTGAGAAACTGCTCCAAAGAGGCAGCAGGGAAGGTCAGAATATATGTGATTTGGGCAAAGGGGGGAGTACATGCAGTCGAGCACTTATTTTTTTGCAGCAGGTTTCTGCTAGTCACGAGGAGCAGTCGTCACCATGAAGGATTTTAGTGCTTTTCTAGATATGAGGAGATACAAGAACTGGGCTCATAAAATCAGCTCCTGAAAATATTTAACTCTCTGAAGACCTGTTCTGCCAGTTTTTCCCAGAGCACAGAGGCCTCATTTCTGCTCTCCACCCTGAACTCCTTTCCAGGGTGGGTGTTGAAAGTCAGCAGCTGCAGAGCCCATGATTTAATCCTTGTAGAGGTAGATGGCAAGTGCCAATTTGTTGTTGACACCTTATAGTGAATTATAAACTATACATGAAAAGCATATCGTGCAGTCGATAAATCCTCACAAACTGGACAAGCCTGCGAGGCCAGCGTCCAGCTCGGGAAACAGACTGTGACCTCGGGAGCCCCCCTTGTTCCCAGCCGCTCCTCCCCCACTCCCCGTCCTGACTCACGGTTTGTCATTTACACTTGTGCCACTTTACAGTTTGGGCTTCTTGTGAGCGTCCTCCACGTCGTCGTGTGTAGTTGTATTTTTGCGTGAACAGAGCTAACTTCCCAGGTTTCTGTGGTTCCTGCGTTCATGTGTCCGCTTTGCTGCGGATGGGCATCTGGGTGATTTCTGGTTTGGGCCTTTATGGATAAATCATGCTGCTGGGAACCTTTCACATACGTTTTGATAGACACATGCATACACATTTTTGTTGGGTGTATACCTGTGAATGGGATTGTTGGGACACAGGTTGTACAAATTTTTTAGCATCCGCCGATACTGACTGCCATGCCCTTTCCAACGCAGTTTAGCCGATTTACACTCCCAACAGGCCCAGTTGCACTGGGTACTTTCTGTCTTTTCCATGTTAGCCATTCAAGTAGATTTTTTAAAAACAGCTTTACTGAGGTATTAATTTACATACTGTAAAATTCATCTGTTTTTATGTGTACAATTCAACGATTTTTAGTAAACTTACAGAGTTGTGCATCCACCACCATGAACCAATTATAGAACATTTCCATCATTCCTGGACCCCTCACGCCCGGTTTAGTTTGGTTTTTAACCTCATTTTTTTCAACAGTCTTTGGGCGCTTATTTGGTGCCGGGCACTTTGCTAAGCAACATGAATGACTGAAAAGTCAGGAAGACCTGGTCCTTGTAGCCTAGAGAGAGACAGACGTGTAGCCCGATCACTGGGATCAGGTGAGGCACAGAGCAGCGTGGCATGTGTGGTGACCCGGAAAGAGTCGAGGGCTTGTGACGCTTTAACAGCAGTTGTGTGTGTGTGTTGGGGGTGGTGGTGGTGGTGAGATGACAGCGAAAGAGCATCAGCTTGGCCACCACCTGGGAAAGTGTCCCTCCAAAGGAGAGCTCAGCTTTCCAGGCCTTGGGTGGGCACCTCCTCCGATAGGACTTTCCCGACCGCGTTAGGAACAGGGGTTAGGGGTCTCAGCCCTTTACCCCCAGAACCTCCTGGGCTTTGGTACAGGTCTGCCTCCCTCCTGGACTGAGAGCTCTGAGGACAGGATCTGAGCTTTCTTCACAACTGTGTCTCGGGCTCAGAGCAGCATCTCAGCTTCCTGGGCTGCCGTAAACAAAGGGCCCCAACTGGGGGGCCTAATGCAACAGAAATGTATTCCCTCACAGTGCTGCAGGCTCAAAGTCAGAAGCCAAGGTGCTGGCAGGGTCCTTCTCCCTCTGAAGCCTCAAGGAAGGTCCTTTATTTTTTAATTTTTATTTATTTTTTTTGGCACAGGGAGGTTTTGTGTATGTGTCTCTGTGTCTCTCCTCTTCTTCTAAGGACACCAGTCATACTGGATTTAGGGCTCCCTACCCCAGTATGACTTAATCTTAACTAAGTACCTGCAAAGACACCGTTTCCAAATAACGTCACATTTTGAGGTTTCAGATGGACATGAATAGGGGGGCACTATTCAACCCAATCCAGTGCCCAGAAAGTTTGTTGGAAAATGCCTGCCATTCTCTGTGCTCTGAGCTGGCGCTCACCCTGGAGCCTGCTGCTGGCTTTGGTGTGACAGTCACTTTGGTGGTGGTGGGGGTCCAGGAAGTCTGTTAGATCATGTCTGCTGCACACAGCGGAGTCCTGGGTGTTCAGTCTACTTTCTCCTAGAATCAGCTCCCCGTGGGTACACCCATACCAGCTCCCCTGGGACGGCTCTGGACGCAGTGAGTCACTACACCCCAGCTTCCCTCACCTTTTCATTTCAAACATTTTTTTTTTAATATAAATTTATTTATTTATTTATTTATTTTTGGCTGTGTTGGGTCTTCGTTTCTGTGCAAGGGCTTTCTCCAGTTGCGGCGAGCGGGGGCCACTCTTCATCGCGGTGTGCGGGCCTCTCACTGTCGCGGCCTCTCCCGTTGCAGAGCACAGGCTCCAGACGCACAGGCTCAGTAGTTGTGGCTCACGGGCCTAGCCGCTCTGCGGCATGTGGGATCTTCCCGGACCGGGGCACGAACCCGTGTCCCCTGCATTGGCAGGCTGATTCCTAACCACTGCACCACCAGAGAAGCCCCTGGCAGGCGGATTCTTAACCACTGCGCCACTAGGGAAGCCCTCAAACATTTTTTCAATACATAGATAACGTGGTGATTTTTATAAACTTAAAATGTTTTTGTTTTCCTTTTTATTCAGACATTTCCTTATGTATTCACAAATAATGCATGGTGATATTTTTAAAACTTTTTAACCTTTTTTTGGTTTCATTTTTCACTTCAAACATTGAAAAAAAATACACAAATAAGGCACGGTGTTGTAAAATGAAGACAAGTGCAAGGAGATAGCCCAAAGAGATAGCTAGTTGCCAACCCCAGGATTTGTTATTCCCATCTTAAAGCCCCTGATTTTCAGCTGGTCAGTTGGTCACCTGGAGTAGAGCCTACACATCTCACTTCCTAGGTGGCGGGGGAGGCCGCATGAATAAGTTCTGGCCAATGGGGTGAAACACAAGTGTTACATGATGGTTTCTAGAAAGCTTTCTCAAATGACAGCTCCTGGGTGCCCTTCGCCCTTTCTTCTCTGTTGCTTAGAAATGGGATGTGGTGCTGGCGTGCCTTCTGGGATTATGAAGTCAGGGATGCACCCTAGGGATGAGAGAGCACCAAGCGAAGTCAGCCTGAACCATGGTTGTCTGTGGAGACACCATGGCCGCCCTGGGCTGTTCGCACTTGGACTCTGATATGTAGGAGACACCAACTTCTGTCTTGTTCAAGCCATTTCTATGTGTTTCCTGTGGATCGCCGCACGCGGGTGGCCTACAGCAACATGCATTTATTATCTCACAGTTCTGGAGGCCAGAAGTTTGAAGTCAGCATCGCTGGGCCACGTCAGGTCAACAGGGCCTCCCTCCCTCCCTCCAGAGGCTTTAAGGAAGAATCTGTTCCTGGCCTCTGCCAGCTTCGGGGGCTGCCAGCCTTTCTTGGATTGCCACTGCAACCTCTGCCTCAGTCTACACACTGCCTTATGTGTGTATGTGTGTTGAATCGCCCCTGCCTCTCGCTTAGAAGGATATATGTGACTACATTCAGGGTCCGCCTATGTGATCCAGGAAAACTTCCTCATCTCAAGATGCTTAACTTGATCATATCTGCCCAGACCCTTTTTCCAAGCAAGGGAGTATTTACAGGTTCCAGGGATGAAGACTTGATATCTCTGTGGGGGCATTGTCCAGTCTATTACATCACTGTTATTCATGTCCCCGTTACTTAGCACTGAAGGGAGACCCCAGTGAACAGAAAAGAATACATGCAAAGGAATGTTCTGGGCAGCAATCTGTGTTATAGCAAAAAGGATGGAAATGGTCTCCATGATGAGCTGACTTTGGGGAACATACAAACAGATCATGGTCTGATATCATGGGGCCTTATACAGTAATGAAAAGGACTGAGCGGTGGCTACATTTATCAACACGGATAAATCCCCTGCAGAAGGCTATGCTGAGCTCCGTGCTGGGGGTTGAGGGCCAAGAGTTGAATTGGACCCAGCCCTCCCCCAAAGGAGCCCGCAGTCCAGTGATGGACCCAGACCCAGAACCAGTCATAACAGCACAGTGCATACACAACGGCAGTGTGTCCTGGGACCTGTGGTTGTGCTGGGAGCTCAGGGAAAGCTTCGCTGAGGAGGATACTGGAGGGTAACTAGGTTTGCACCAGACGGGCTTGGCGGAGGGGCGTTCCCAGTGGGGGGAAGTCCAGGGGCAGCGGTGTGGCCGTGTGAGAGGAGCGAGGGGAGAAGCTGCCGGCGGGGTGCTGTCAGGTCAGGCAACAGAGCTCCCAACAAGAGAGGGGACTTCCTGGCCCCAGTGACTGAGTGTCACGAGTGGTGTGACCAGGCTCTGCCCAACCCTGCAAGTGTCAGCGGTCACCAGGGCGACAACCTTCCTCATTCAGTCCAGGGTGGAAAGACGTTTCCACAACCAGGGATGACAGTCCTGAATGTTCCCTGTGGGCAGCTGTTTTCCCTTTGCCATGCGCTTCCCTCCCCCAGCGACCCAGTCATTCCCCACTGTTCTCTGCACGGCTCTGCATCCGAGTAGCTGCACAGGTAAATACAGAAGCCACTATTCCTGCATTTTTGGTTGGTAACTCCTCTCCTTTTCCTTATCTGAAAAAGACAACTACATCAAGCAATAGTTAGAAACCTATGAGGATGGGCACATAATGTATAAAGATGAGCTTTGTGACAGTAGCAGCATGAAGGAGGGAGCGAATGCAGCTGTTTAGGGGCAGAGTTTTCGTAAACCGTTGAAATGAACGTTAATCTTGAAAACATTACGTTAAGTGAAGGAGACAGACATAAAAGGCAACATACTTTATGATTGTATTTATCTGAAATGTCCAGAATAGGCACATCCATAGAGACAGAAAGTAGATTAGTGGCTGCCAGAGTCTGGGATTGTGGGGGTTAGGGGGAGAGAGGAATGGGAGTGACTAACTTCTTTTGGGAATGATGAAAACACTCTGAAATTGGATTGTGGTGAGAGTTGCACAACCTTGTGAATATACTGAAATCCACTGCACTTTATACTTTAAATTAGTGAGTTTTACAGTATGCAGATTATTTCTCACTTAAAAAAAAAAAAAAAAAACCAACCTACCACCCTGTGTGTAGCAATAGGAATGTCCTCGGGTGCAAGTAATGGACAAAAACAAACCGCCAGAGCAGCTGCACCCAGGTGTCTACTCCAAGTGCCACTCCGAGTAGCGGCCGGGCTGCACGGGGCGTGGTGTGTAAGTGTGACTGGAGGTCAGGCCGCAGGGCAGCTTCAGCTTCTCAGGGTATAGCCCAGAGAACCTGCACTTCTCACGCTCTCCCAGGTGATGCTGGTGCTGCCGGTCTGAGGACCACACTTCCTGTAGGAAGGCAGTTCTGTTACCTACTGCTGTGTAACGGTCCTTCACAAATCATAGAGGCATAAAACAATTGTTTACATGTCACGGTTCTGTGACTTGACTGGGCTCGGGTGACTCCCATGGGGTCTCTCATGCAGTTGTAGTCAGGTGGTGGCTGGGGCTGGAATGCTCCAAAGGCTGCTCACCTGGGCTCACCTGCCTGGTACCTGGGCTCACCTGTCTGGTACCTGGGCTGGGATGGCTACAACCACCTGGGGCTGGTCAGGCCTTGACCTCTCTCCACGCAGCCTTTTCACATGACTACCTTTCCACATTCCTTAGAGCAGTCTGCTCTGTGACATTGGCAGCTAGCTTTCCCCGGAATGAGTGTTCCAAGACAGAAAGTGGAAGCTGCAAGGTCTGCTGGCCTGAGCCTAGAAATTGGAACATTATCATCATTCTTTGGGGTTCTAATGGTCAAAGCAGTCACAGGGCCCGCTTGAATTCAAGGAAAGATCACATAACACCTCAGTGGGAGGGATTTTAAAGAGCTTCAGCGCCATTTTTAATCCTCCCAAAAGGTTCTGCTAGATTCCTTGGGAAGAGCTTGTACGTGCACTGCTCCCTCTTGAGTTCTTGTACCTTCATGACAGTTTCATTGCCACCTGGTTTTGTTGTAGATCTAGTCTGTGAGATTGGGTGTGCTATCCTGGCTGAACTGTTTGTATGTAGGAATTTGTGGATATTGAAATACTATATCACCACTGACACCATCATCCAAGACTCTTCCCTCTGTGTTTCAATTTGAATCTGTATATTTTTTTCTTTCCTGATACAGGTCATCACCCAGTGTGGGAGCCACAGGGCTCATAGAACATGTAGGAATGTTCTGGCCAGTGAGCCCTCATCGGCCTTTGGCTGTGTGACCTCTAGAGACTTGAACTTTCTGAGTTTCTTCATTAGAAAATGAAAATACTTACTTTGAGGAGATGCATTAAGAGATGGCAAATTAAAAAAAGAGAAAGAGATAGCAGATAAAGCCATCTGGCACATGTTAGACAGTCAGTAAAGAGTAGACATGAGAAAAATAAAAAATAAGTTGCCAACAGATTGAAGAGAAAAACAAAGACAGATTGGAGGTGTGGGCTGGATGGTAAGTCAAGCCAATCCTTCTAGAGCAATTGGTAATATTTAACAAGAGCTGGGCAACTGTTCTTTCCTTTGGCCTGGAATTTCCCCATCTGGGAATAAATTCCAAGGAAATCATTCCCAAGGGGAAAATATGCGGTTTCTCCACAGATGTTTTTAACAGCACTATTCACAATAGGAAGTGACTGGAAACAAAACAAGTGACTAATTTAAAAAGTCTTGAAAAAGCAGAGAAAGAGAGCAAGACAGCAACAAAAGATAGAAGTATAGGGAGTTCAAGGGGTTAGTTCCTCCACTAAAGCAACCATTAAGCAAAAACTGACAGAACTAACTTATTTTGGAACTCTGGAATCCAACCAAGCGCTTACAGCAACCAGGGGAGTGTTTAATGAAGGAAAAAAAAATGTTAAGTTTCAGTAAGAGGGGATTGTGGTGTTTTTTCCTTCCCACCCACCATCCCCCATTGCCCTGCACACAGGTGGCTGTGGAAATGGCAGCCTGTGTTCCTGATGTGACATGCTGAGCCAGGGATCAATGTGGACTTTGTTTTCAAACACTGTGCTGGAAAGTTTCAACCAATTTGGCAGTTCCCTAAGGTACTGGTGCTGAGGTTTTGCTTGGTTTTGCGCCCCCTCAGGTTGAATCCACTTTCAGGAAGTGACTGTCAAAAGCATTTAAAGACATAGAATCCCCTTAGCCATCTGGGGCAAGGGTCAGTGGACAAGGATATCAGCAGATGTACTAAAAGGCCTGGGAAGAAGGAGGCTGAGGAGGAAGATACTGGGTGGAATAAGGGCTTTGAAGGACTGTAGCATATACCACGGTATTTGGACTACAATGAACATGCCCAGGGCCAGATGCACACACAGAAGGGATCTCACAGGATCCTAGGGCTGCAAGTCTAGCTGACCCGTAGGCTCTGCATAAGCAGGAAATGAAGCAGAGTCCTAGGTGGCCTGGCCAAGCATTGTAGGAGCACCCCAGGTCAGATCCAATCTGCAAAGACTGGGAGAAGGGTTATTTCTTTTTCTTTTTGGCTCCGGGCTTTTATTAAAATTTCTGACCACTGAGATAATAGAACAGAGAGTTCAGTGATGACACATGGCAAGAAATACAGTTTTTACAAAATAGTTTGGAAAAGTCACCCAAAAACCCCACACAAAACAGAAAATGTCAGTTCTCCACAATCAATAACAACAAACTCTGGGGAGAGGGAAGAATCTGATTTTCAGAGTTATCATGTTATAATATTCAAAATATCCAGTTTTCAACAACAACAACAAAAAATGACGAGGAATGCAAAGAAAGAAAAAAGTATGTCCCATTCACAGGAAAAAAAAGAAATTAAGAGAAATTGTCCCTGAGAAAGCTCAGATATTCAACTTACTAGACAAATACTTCAAATCAATTGTCGTAAATATGCTTAAAAAGCTGAAGAAGTCCAGGAGAATGATGTATGAACAAAAGGAGACTATTACTAAAAAGATATAAATTATGAAGAGGAACTATATGGAAATACTGGAGATGAAGAGTACAGTAGTTGAAATAAAAAGTTCGCTGGGGTATCAGAACCAGATCTGAGCAGGCAGAGGAAAGAATCAGCAGACAAAGAGCAAGTGAAACCATCCAGTCTGAGGAGCAGAGAGAAAAAATCATGAGGGAAAATGCTCAGAGCCTGAGGGATGCATGGGCCATCACAAGATATACCAATATATGCATTATGAGAACCCCAGAAGAAAGAGAGAAGGAGAGACAGAGAGGAAGGGGCAAAAGAATATTTGAAGAAATTAAGGCCAAACACTTACGAAATTTGGTGAAATCATAATCAGCATATTCAAAACCTCAATGAACTAAAAGTATGACAAACCCAAAAAGATCCACAAAAGACGTATTATATTCAAATTCTCAGAAGCCACATACAAGGAGAAGGATTTGGGAAAGTTAGAGGGGTAGCAAGCACCAGAAACTTGTCTCCCCACCTAGACAAGAATTGCCCAGGCAAAATCTGTCTCTTGTAACTATTTTGGAACTCTGGAGTCTATTGGAGGCTTGTAACTTCCAAGTAAAGGCTTGGACAGAAAAGGGTGGTTAATCTCAGTCAATTTTAGCTCTTAGCAGCATATTAATTCCTCCTCCTACCCCTCAGTGCCATGGCAGGCCGCTGTTCACGTGTTCTTGGAGCAGCTCGTACAAGGTTGGCAGAAGCCGGGCAGAGGGGAGGACCATGTACTTCAGATACTGCACATCTGCCCTCTAATCACTGATGGCTGCTTCTCATCACACAGGTGCAGACCCAGAGGCAGGGCTATTGTGGCTCCTCCACCTAGTGTTGCAAGCCACACCCTCTCTGCCTGAAGTGACTTCCAGAGGATGTAAAGGACCAGGCCTTTTTTTCTTACTTTATTTTTCTCTTTTCCCCATTTTGGGAGCCAGACATTGAAAAATAAGACATTCAAAAGCACCTGCAATACAGAAGAAATTAGAAAGTCATTGTGCATGACCGAGGGAAAATGCAGACTCAAAAAACGACAGACAAGGGATTTCTCTGGTGGTCCAGCGGTTAAGAACCCATCTTGCAATGAAGGGGACGCTGGTTCAATCCCTGGTCAGGGAACTAAGATCCCACATGCCACAGGGCAGCTAAGCCTCAACGACGGAGCCTGCGTGCCACAACTAGAGAGATGCCCGTGAACTACAACGGAAGATCCTGGGTACCGCAACTAAGACCCGACACAGCCAAAAAATAAATAAATAAAAACAGAAACAATAAAACAAAACAAAACGACCAGGCAAGACTGTAAGTTTACACCTCAGGCTGATCCTCAGCAAAGAGACAGCTACAACAACTAAAAAATCAAAATCAAAACCAGCAAGTTCTGGGGAAGAGAGGGAATCAGATTTCCAGAAGTATCACATTATTAGGTTCAAATGTCCACTTTTCAACAAAAAATCACAAGGCATTTAAAAAAAAAAAAAAAAGACAGTATGGCCCATTCAACAAAATAAACAGCCAGGAGAAATGGTTCCTGAAAAAGACCTGGTAGCAGATTTACCAGATAAAGACTTTAAAACAACTGTCATAAAGATGGTTGAAGAACTAAAGGAAGATGTGAAGAAAGTCAAGAAAACAATGTATGAACAAAATAGAAATACCAGGACTTCCCTGGTGGTGCGGTGGTTAAGAATCCGCCTGCCAATGCAGGGGACATGGGTTCGAGCCCTGGTCCGGGAAGATCCCACATGCCGCGGAGCAACTAAGCCCATGCGCCACAACTACTGAGCCTGCGCTCTAGAGCCCGTGAGCCACAACTACTGAGCCTGCATGCTGCAACTACTGAAGCCCGTGCGCCTAGAGCCCGTGCTCCGCAACAAGGGAAGCCACCGCAATGAGAAGCCAGTGCACCGCAACGAAGAATAGCCCCCACTCGCCGCAACTAGAGAAAGCCCGCATGTAGCAATAAAGACCCAATGCAGCCAAAAATGAATAAATAAATAAATAAGTAAATTTATTTATTAAAAAATATAAATAAAGTTAATGGGGCAAAATATTAGCAGTAGGAGAATGTGGGTAAAGGAAAGGGTACACAAGTATTCTTTGTATTATTCTGATTCTTGAAACATTTCTGTACATTTGAAATTATTTACAAATGAAGTATTTTTAAGGTATCTGTGTACACTGATAAAGTTTTCGTCGCTTACTCATCCCTTCACTCCTGCAATGTGTACTGAGTTCCTTCCATGGGCCATGCGCTGTGTCAATGCTGGGGATCCCCCTGAGCAGCCCCAGTTCCTGCCTTCGAGGCCTGTCCTGTCTCAGCAGACGTGGCAGCAACACATCACATAGCTGAATGGCTCCGTGCAGTTATGGTGTGTGTGTATATGGGTCCTAGCCTGGTTTTCTTCTCACTACATTTCTCTGACTCCAGCCTCTCCAAGGGAGCGGCTAGCCTTTTATCCTCATGGGTTTGGGGCTGCTTGGCCATTTTAGAAGAGGACCAGGGGAATGGCCTTGGGCAGAACAGGCCTTGAAACTAAAGAACAAAGGCCCTGTGGGCCTGAGTCCCAGAGACAAAAGCCAGGCTCACAAGAGTAAAAGATTAACTTTGTCTCTGTTACACTCACAAGTATACCTAGTTGCCACAAGACAAGAAGCTCGGTTATCCGTTTTAACCTTATCTGTTCCTGTGCTTTCTTGCAGAAAATTCTCATTCACTTCTTTCCCCTCACAGAAGCAGTCCCTATTCCCGATAGATACCCACCATGGCTGCTGATACAAGAATTTTGACGATTTCTGAAAATTACCAGTGATCATGAGACAAAACCTCCCTTTTGTTATAAAAGCAACTCACCCCTTCTGCTCAGGGAGCTGGCACTTTTTTTCCTGCCGTCTTCCTTGTGCACAAGCTGTCTCCTTTAATAAAAAGCTTTGCTCAAGAGCCTTGTGGAAGCGATATTCATTTCTAGGGTATTGCTGTCCAAGAATCTGGAAAGGGCCCGGTAACAAGGACACTTGAAATGAAAATCTTCCTGTCTCCGTAGAAATTCTGATGTGAGGGAGGATGATGATGAGAGTAAAGACAAGGACCACATCCAGACTGGAAAGTAAGAAGTGAAACAGTTTCTCTTCCCGGAGGGCATCCTCTTGGATATAGAAAACCCTAAGGTATCCACCCAAAATTATTACAACTAGTAAGTCAGTCCAGCAAGATTGCCGGACACAAGATCAGTGTGCAAAAATCACTTACAATTCTACACACTCGCAACGACCAACCCGTAAGTAAAGTTAAGAAAACAACTCTATGGCATTAAACAAAAAAACAATAAAATGCTTAGGAATAAGTTTAACAGAAGAACAACAAAACTTACATTCTGAAAACCACAAAACATTGTTAAAAGCAATTAAAGAGGATCTAAATCAGTGGAAACATGGTTTTATCAACCTCACTCAGCTGTTTCTGGAACTCTGTGAGTGTGTAGGGTAGTCATGCAAAGCAAGGAGCAACTCGTGAACTGAGCTTTCAATAATTATCACAAGACCAGAAAAGAAAAAAATGGCAAACACCTGTGCTTTATTCTGGGCGTGACTTTGCAGGATTAGTCCATGCTTTGCCCCACCAAGCTTGATGCCTGAACTTGTCACGTGTGGATCTGCATGCGCAGTGGTAGCCACACAGCAGGTGCTTTGCCAGATTGAATGACACTGCGAAGACAGTTTTTTCCTTATTAGTTTCCTGTCAACATTCTCTCTTCCTCACTCCGGCTCCCTCTGCCTTCCTGCCCTGTGTGTGCAAGCACAGGTTTACAAGGGAAGATGTAGGATCTCAAATGAATTGAAGGTGAAATGCAATCATGGTGCAGCATCTTTACCCATTCTATTTTGTATCAGCCTTGCTCATTTCTCTATTAAAATCATACATGTTAGAGATGGACGAGCTCGCATAGCCTCCAGCACGCGGTAGGACCTCAGCCTCCATTTGTATGCAATTGAGTCAAAGACAGAATCACAGAAGACTGTGGTCTCAGAGGATGGGGAAGATTTAGACAAGCATATTCCATGGAGCTGACCTCTGGGAATGTCTACTTTTTTACAGAGATGTTAAGCCCATGGGAACCATACCACCTTTTCGACTTTTCACTAAAGTGACTAAAACACCAGATTATCATGAGATTTGCACCATTTTAAGCCATTAAGTTTGTGGTGATTGTGTACAATTTGTACACTTTAAATATGTACAGTTTGTTACAGATCAATTATACTCCAGTAAATTTTTTTTTTTAAAGTTTTTTTTTTTTTCTAATGTCTTTAGGTTTTTTGTTTTTTTTTTTTTAATTAATTTTTTTAAATGCCATGGCATTATTGAGATACATTTTAATTTATTTATTTACTTATTTATTTATGGCTGTGCTGGGTCTTCGTTTCTGTGCGAGGGCTTTCTCTAGTTCCGGCGAGCGGGGGCCACTCTTCATCGCAGTGCGCGGGCCTCTCACTGTCACGGCCTCTCTTGTTGCGGAGCACAGGCTCCAGACGCGCAGGCTCAGCGGTTGTGGCTCACGGGCCCAGCTGCTCCGTGGCATGCGGGATCTTCCCAGACCAGGGCTCGAACCCATGTCCCCTGCATTGGCAGGCAGACTCCCAACCACTGCGCCACCAGGGAAGCCCCTCCAGTAAATTTTTTTAATGGCAAAAGATCTGAACAGACACTTCGCCAAAAAAGAGACATAGGAGGTAAATGAGCAATGTCATGAGTCCGTAGAAAGATACAAGTAAGAATCACAACATTCCTCTACCCTACTAGAAGGGCTTAAAAAAACAAAACAAACAAAAAAAATGCTGACAAAACCAAATCCTGATGAGGAAATGAGACAGCTATAACTCTCATACCTTGCTGATGGGGGTGCAAAATGATGCAGCCACTTTGGGAAACATGTTGGCAGTTTCCTATAAAGTTGTACAAACACTTATCATAAGACCCAGCCATCCCATTTCTGATATTTACCTAAATGAGATGAAAATTTATGGTCACATGAAACCTGTACATGTGTGTTTACAGCAGCTTTATTCATAATACTAAAAAACTTGGTGCTGAATTTGACCAATGCTTTTTCTGCATTTATTGTGAAGATCGTTTTTTTTCACCTTTATTCTATTAACATGGTAAATTGCATTGATTGATTTTCAAATGTTGAATAAACCTTGTATTTCTGGAATAAACCCCACTTTGTCAAATGTATTTTCATTTTTATATATTGCTGGATTTGATTTGTTTTTAAATTAAGTAATTTATTTACTTTTGGCTGCATTGGGTCTTCGTTGCTGTGTGAAGGCTTTCTCTAGTTGTGGCGAGCTGGGGCTACTCTTTGTTGTGGTGCACAGGCTTCTCATTGCAGTGGTTTCTCTTGTTCCAGAGCATAGGCTCTAGGTGCGTGGGCTCAGTAGTTGTGGCACGCGGGCTCAGTAGTTGTGGCACACGGGCCCTAGAGCGTAGGCTCAGTAGTTGTGGTGCACGGGCTTAGTTGCTCCGCAGCATGTGGGATCTTCCCAGACCAGGGCTTGAACCCGTGTCCTCTGCATCGGCAGGTGGATTCTTAACCACTGCGCCACCAGGGAAGCCCCAGATTTGATTTATTAATATTCTGTTAGCTATTTTTGTGTCTCTGTTCATGAGGGATATTGCTATGTAGTTTAATTTTCTTCTAATAATTTTTGTCTAGTTTTTATAATAAGTAATACTGGGATCATAAAATGTTTTAGGAGGTGTTTACTACTTCTCTATTTTTCTGAGAGACTGTATAGTATTCTTTCTTTCTTAAATGTTTGGTAGATAGGAAAACTGTCTGGGCCTGGAGTTTTCTTTATGGGAACTTAATAAATTCAAGTTCTTTACTTGATATAAAACTCTGCGTAATTTCTAGTTCCTCTTAAGTCATTTTTGGTAATTTGTGTCTTTCAAGGAATTTGTCCATTTCATTTAAACTCCCTTATTATTATTTAACGCTTGTATGATATATAGTGATGTCTCCTATTGCCCTTCCTGATGTTGGTAATTTGTGTTTGCTCTCTTATTTTTCTTGAGTATTTGAGCTAGAGGTTATCAATTTTGTTGATTTCTCAAGACAGGTTTTGGTTTCATTGATTTGTCTTCTCAGTATGTTCATGTGTTGGTTTAAATGGTCGAGTGCAGTTATAAAAGCTGTCTTAATGTCCTTGTCTGCTAGTTTCAACACCTCTGTCATTTCTGCATGTTTCTATTCATTGATGATTTTTCCTAGTATGGGTCACATTTTTCTGCTTCTTGGCGTGTCTACTAATTTTTTATTGGACACAGGACATCATGGATGTTATTTGTTGAGTATCTGGACTTTGTTGTCTTCCTTTGAAGGGTGTTGGACTTTGCTCTGGAAGGCAGGTAAGTTACTTGTTGATGTGTTCGATCTCTTTGAGACTTTTAAAAATAGTTTATTTCAAAATAATTACGGATTCACCGGAAATTTCAAAGATAGTACAGAGAGGGCTCATGAACCTTTCACTGTTTTCCCCATGTCTGCATCTTCCATAACTATTGTACAATATCAAACTCAGGAAATATATGTTGATAAAATATGTATGTATAATTCTGTGCCATTTTATCACATGTGTAGATTCATGTACAGCCGCCCACCCTTACCATGGTTTTACTTTCCAGGGTTTCAGTTACCCACGGTCAACCTCAGTCCTAAAATACTGAATGGAAAGTTCCAGAAATGAATAATTCATTAAGTTTTAAATCGCAGGCCATTCTGAGCAGCATGATGAAATCTCCCACCGTCTCACCCGGGATGTGAATCTTGCCTTTGTCCAGCTTAGTCCACCTGTTAGTTGCTTAGTAACCATCTCAGCTGTCAGACCAGCTGCCTCAGCATCGCAGGACTTGTGTTCAAGTGACCCTTATTTTACTTAATAGGTCCCCAAAGTGCCAGAGTAATGATGCTGGCAATTCGGATATGCCAAAGAGAAGCGCTACAGTGCTTCCTTTAGGTGAAAAGGTGAAAGTTCTCGACTTAATAAGGAAAGAAAAAAAATCATATGCTGAGGTTGCTAAGATCTACGGTAAGAATGACTTTTTTTAAAATTGAGGTATAGTTAATGTACAATATTATAAGTTTCAGATGTACAGCATAGTGATTCACAATTTTTAAAGGTTATATTCCACTTAGTTATTAAAAATACTGGGTATATTCCCTGTGCTCTACAATATATCCTTGTAGCTTATTTATTTTATACATAGTAGTTTGTACCTCTTAATCCCCTACCCCTATCTTGCCCCTCCTTCCTCTTCCCTCAACCCACTGGTAACCACTAGTTTGTTCTCTATATCTGTGTATCAGTGAGTCTGTTTCTTTTCTTTCTTTCTTTCTTTCTTTCTTTCTTTCTTTCTTTCTTTTTTTTGGCCACACCACACGGCACGTGGGATCTTAGTTCCCCGACCAGGAATCAAACCCGTGCTCGCTGCAGTGGAAGCAAGGTGTCTTAACCACTGGACTGCCAGGGAAGTCCCTGTTTCTTTTTTTATCTTCACTAGTTTGTTTTATTTTTTTAGATTCCGCATATAAGTGATATCATACAGTATTTGTCTTTCTCTGTCTGACTTAATTCACTTAGCATGATACCCTCCAAGTCCATCCATGTTGCTGCAAATGGCAAAATTTCATTCATTTTTATGGCTGAGTAATATTCCATTGTGTATATGTACCACATCTTCTTTATCCATTCCTCTGTTGATGGGCATTTAGGTTGTTGGAGATTTTCGTATTATCTTCCTGTTATTGATTTCTATTTTGGTTCCATTGTGGTCAGAGAATACACTCTGTGATTTCAATTCTCTTAAATTTGTCACAGTTTGTTTTGCGGCCCAAGATGTGGTCCACCTTATTCACAGTCACTCGAGAGCACGTGTAATCTGCTGTTCTGTTGTTGGGTGGAGTGTCTGAGAAGTGTGAATCGGGTGCAGTTGGTTGATGGTGGTGTTGGGTTCTTCAGTATCCTGGCTGGTTTCTCTCTGAGGCTTGTTTCAAAGTTTTGCTAGAGGAAAGTAGGTTAGCTTTCACCCAGGGGTAGTTTGGACTTACTACTCGGACGTGCCGGCTCCGGGGTGTCTGTTGTGTTCCCCCAGCCAGCACTGAGGAAGCTACTCTGGCTGCTCAGAGCTTGAACATCTTTCCCTGTGAACTCTGGGAATTTGTCAGCTCACAATTCCCTGGTTGTACGTCTTTGTGGAGTTTTACTCTGTGCATGCAAGTCACGCACTCGGCAAAACTCCAAGGAGTTCCACACACAAAGGAATGCCTCATTCTCCCCAGCCCTGATCTCCACCCCCTCCACCCACCGAGACCACCAGCCTCTGTGCCGTCCCCTCTCTGCACCCAGGATCGCCTCTGCTCACCCGGCCAGGGCAGACCCGGGCTCCCCCTCCCCCTTTCTCATGAGTCCGAGCCCCTGGCCCCTGGTTGTCCAGAGTCTGCAAAGAGCTCTTGAATAGGTTTTGCCCAGTTTCCTAGTTGTTTATCAAGGAGGGTTAAGTGCAGTCCTTTCTACCATATCATGCCTGGAAGAGGAAGTCTGTTTTGTATTTTTAACATTCTGAGAATAATAATGTGACATGGCAACACGGGGAAGTGATGGCAGTGGAGTTTCAAGTTCTGTTTTATTTTAAGTGTTGCTGAATAGGAAAAAAAGAAAAGACAGTTACAGAGGCAACCTGATGTTGGGGATGAAGCAGTGGATGGAGCTCCAGCCGTCCTGTCCACCTCCCTTCCACCTCCCGTTGTCTGGAGTCAGACCTGTGAGTCTGATGTGATCCTCACTGGGGGCAGGCTTCCTTGCCCCCCGCAGGCAGAGTGTGTCTCCTTCTCTTCCAACACTTGTGACACTTCACCCGGATGGTCAGCTCAGCCTGGGTGTGGATGAGCTGGTCTGGGGAGAATGTGTAGGAGAACAAAGACCATAGGTGGCGTCTGGAGATCCCAACGCCTGGAGGAAAGCAGAGGAAGAGAGAGGAGCCCAAGTGGACTTGATAAAAGCTCAGAGAGGTCAGTCGACTTACTCAAAGCCACACACATTCACTTCGCATGCCTCTATGTGCCTTTGTGGGAAAATCAAGGCTAACGTTAGCCGGTTTGCACTGGTCTGGCCGTCCTTGTTTCTAGCTGGCATCCACTCTCACTGACCTGTGTGGCCTCTCCTAATTGGTTAGATCCACTCTGCACGCGACCGGCCCCCCCCCCCCTCCGCCGGCCCCGGGCAGGTAACATTTTGATCTGCTTACGGAAGTGTACTCTCCTCACCCAATATTGGCTGCGACTCCAAATCCTCCTCCCACTATAGCCTCAGGAAGAGACAGCACAGCAGAAGGCAGAGAGAAGAAAGGCGTTAGTTCGTGATTTTCGAGTCATTTGGAAACTTCCTCACGGAGCAGATGGTTTGAGAGAAAAGGGTTTGAGTGGCAGAGGGGAGGCCTTGGGCTTACAAACACCTCCCTTCTCTTGAGATTTAGAGCAAAGAGGACACCTGGTGAGTCAGACAATTTCCCATCCCACCCAAGCAGAGAGAGTGAAAGGCGTTTCTCTGTGCTGGAGAAACAAGTGGTCTGGAGGGGAACAGCCGGGGATGCAGGAAGCTCCTGCTCTGTGCTGCGCCGTGCGGCTGGCTGGTGTGGGCAGTGGGTGAATAAAGACCCCTGATGGCTTTGGATGGGCTGGGAGTGGAGAGGACTGTGCTCGGGGAAAGGCAGGGGGTCTGAGTCCATTCTGTGGAGTAGAGACAGTCATGTGGGCTGACTCATAGCCTGGCGGGGCGCTGAGGGGGTAGGCACAGGATTCCCCAACACCGTGTGGGCACCGGGGAGATGGGGGCCTTACAAAGCCAAAGAGGCTGGGTGGTGGTAGGGTACACGGAGCGGACATGACTGAACACCTCAGGGACCAAGGCCACGAGTGCACCAAGGATGCCAGTAATTTGCGTAGAAGTGGACACTGCTGGCCCAGTCCATGCTGGGCACCACGTAACCCTTGAACTTCAATGCAGCAGGAATAGTGGAGGAGACTGTTGCTGACTGAGCACCAGCTCCAAACACTCGGCAAGGTGAGACTTAAACGTAAGTCAGTATCGAAAAAGAGCACAGCTGCGTTTCTTGTCCGTCCACATTTGTTGTTTGAGATCCGCACGCGCTGCACTCCAGTCTCAAACATTCAGATGTATTTCTTCTGCACCTACTACGTGTCGTGCTGGGCTCCAGGATGGCCGCAGCACTTGCCACACAACACTGTGGACCCAGCCAAGCTCCAGAGACCGACCTCACTTTGCATCCCGTCTCCATCACACTAGCCATGTGATTGTGGGTTGTCTGACTCTCAATTTCCTCATCTGTACGTGAAGCTAATGATATAACTTGGCAAAACAAAACTAAAAACAAAACCTTCCCCCAGCCCAGACATCTCCGCAAAGGCACTAGAAAAAGAAAACTCTTTTACTGTTGAATAGGCATTAAGCTAGAACGTGATAAGCATCACAGACCACCTGTTAAGAGTTTGCAAAGACAGAAAGGAATGCACTCCTTGCACAGCCAAGCGCACTCTCCATTGCACGCGTGTTCCTGAGCTAAACGATAACCAGCCCTCTAGTAAGAGGACTCAACTGTACCATTTATCACATATAATTCATCCTAATTTTACCTGGTAACTGGGGAGATTAAAACTGTGCCTCCAAGTGAGGGTCTTTGGCAGGAAAGAATTCAAGGGTGAGCCATAGTAAAGTGAAAGAAGGTGAGAGCAGCCCCAGGGTATGGGGTTGTTAGTTTTGTTTATTTAATTTTATTTTTGGCTGCGTTGGGTCTTCGTTGCTACGCATGGGCTTTCTCTAGTTGCAGCGAGAGGCAGCTACTCTTCATTGCGGTGCGTGGGCTTCTCATTGTGGTGGCCTCCCTTGTTGTGGAGCATGGGCTTTAGGTGCACGGGCTTCAGTAGTTGTGGCATGTGGGCTCAGTAGTTGTGGCTTGCGGGCTCTAGAGCCCAGGCTCAGTAGTTGTGGCGCACGGGCTTAGTTGCTTTGTGGCATGTGGGATCTTCCTAGACCAGGGCTCGAACCCATGTCCCCTGCATTGGCAGGCGGATTCTTAACCACAGTGCCACCAGGGAAGTCCCAGGGTTGTTAGTTTTTATGGGCTGAGTAACTTCATAGGCTAACAAGTGGGAGGATTATTCCAACTATTTGGGGAAAGGGGCAGGAATTTCCAGGAGTTGGACCATCATTGCCCACTTTTTGGCCTTTTATGGTCAGCCTCGGAACTGTCATGGTGCCTGTATGTGTGTCATTTAGATGCTAATGCATTACAGTGAGCATATAATGAGGCTCAAAGTCTAGTGGAAGTTGAATCTTCCACCGTCTTGGGCTTAATTGGTTCTAACCAGTTTTTGTTGTATCCTCAAAGGCTGTGTCATTCTTTTAATGGTTGTGCCCTGCCCCCTTCCCTCTTGTCTCATTCCTCTCTCAGAGATTTCACTCCCATATTCTTATCGGAAGAAGAGGGGTGACGGTCCATCTTCTGTAGCTTGTTTCAGGGCTGAGTAGGGGTGTCGACCCTGCCTGTCAGGGAGTAAATATCTCTGGATGCCTGATCCAGGGGTCCCAGGGGCAGGACAGCTCCTTGTTTTGAGTCAGAGGGCAGCAAGGGCTGGAATCCTGGCATCGTCATCGTCTTGATGTGGAACTGTTGTAACTGCTCCATAGCCGTCCTACAAATCTTCTTGATGAAGCGCTTTTGCAGCAGCATCAGAGTACAACAATAACTATCTATAGACGACAAAAGACTTAAAGAGCCACAGTTAAAGGCTTGATTACAATGTAATTGACAAAGAAACTCGATTACTGCTGTTACACACAACATTTTAAGATATTAACCAGAGGGACTTCCCTGGTGGTCCAGTGGTAAAGAATCCACCTCCCAATGCAGGGGACTTGGGTTCAATCCCTGATCAGGGAACAAAGATCCCACATGCCGCGGTGCAACTAAGCCCGTGTGCCACAACTACTGAGCTCATGCACCTCAGTGAGAGAGCCCGTGTGCCGCAAACTACAGAGCTCATGCACCTCAGTGAGAGAGCCCGTGTGCCGCAAACTACAGAGCTCATGCACCTCAGTGAGAGAGCCCGTGTGCCACAACTACTGAGCTCATGCACCTCAGTGAGAGAGCCCGTGTGCTGCAAACTACAGAGCCCACATGCCCTGGAGCCTGTGCAGCACAGCTAGAGAAGAGAAAAGCTGCACACCACAACTAGAGAGAAGCCTGTGCACCACGATGAGGAGCCTGTGTGCCGCAATGAAGATGTGGCATGCTTCAAAGAAGATCCCACATGCTGAAACTAAGACCTGATGCAGCCAAAAATAAATGAATAAATAAGTAATTTTAAAAAAAGATAATAACTAGAATGATGACCCATAACCTTATATACCAGGACGTATCCAAATTTTAGAAATTTCATATAATTTCTAGAATGTCTATATTAATAACATTTACCCACAGTATAATCTGGGAAGGCTTATCACTTATTTGACAATGCTCCCCCTGTTTTTTACATACCGAATAATCCTGATTGATTTAATATCTCTCTGAGATGACTCAGGGTTCCCCTGAAGCACCCCGAAGTTAGCTGAAGGTCAATGAACTTCAGTTAGAATTTGATATTTGGGAAGTTTGTCAAAAATATCAAAAAGCTTTCAAAACACTTTGTCAAATAGGATCACAGGTCACTGTGAAACAACACTTATTCACTTAACCAAAATGACAGAAGATTTCAAAAGCAAATACAGATCACTTAAATGCAAAGAACCTCATACAATCTGTCATCTAAAACAGGATTCCAAGAAAACTTTGTTCTCTTAACAGAGAGAGAACTAAACTCAAGTCTTGTACTAGCCTACTCTTAATAACAAAATCCATTTATCTAATTAAATTTAATCCAATCTTAGCCAATCCTGACCATGTACAAAAGCTTTTCTCAGGGTTCCTTTTCCATGAGCCTTTTACAATTTTTTGTATCCATACTATTTTGTCCCTTATTTTCTTTTCCATTCAGAAACAACCAGCTCTAGGACAAAACTAACGTTTTTCTCTTTAACAAAATGCATTTCCATTCCTCACACCTTCTTTTACTGAAAGCACACATCTTACTTTCCTGGAATAATGAAATGTTTCCCTTCTTGTTATTTTTTAAAATATTTATTTATTTACTTGGCTGCATTGGGTCTTAGTTGCGGCACACGGGATCTTCATTGCGGTCTGTGGGATCTTTTGTTGTGGCACACAGGCTCTTCATTGCGGCACATGTGGGCTTCTCTCTAGTTGTGGCGCATGGGCTCTAGAGTATGTAGGCTTAGTTGTCCCACGGCAAGTGGGATCCTAGTTCCCCGACTAGGGGTTGAACCCTCATCCTCTGCATTGAAAGGCAGATTCTTAACCACTGGACCACCAGGGAAGTCCCCCCTTATTATTTTAATAGCTTTAATTACATATATTATAATTTTAACCCTTAAAAAGCTTAATCTCCAGTGAAAATCAAGAAGCAAGTAATTGTGATCTGTTTCTCATACCAGCTTCTCCTGATTGGGAAACTTATGCTTTAGTTTTCCTCTTCTAAGAAGGCAAGCATAGGTAAACTTAGACCTGCCCAGCAATTAATGTTCTAGAATTTTATCCTATTTGAAATGACCCAGATAGTCAATGAGTTCTCTTCATTTAACTTCGTTTAGTTTCAAGTTACCAAAATCTGGAGAGACCATATTAGACATTGCCAAAACATAATTATTCCTATAGAGTTTACCTAAAAACTCTTTATCTCATTTACATTTACTTTCCTTAAAAGTTTCTTGGGAGTTCCCTGGTGGTCCAATGGTTAAGACTCCAGGCTTCCAGGACTTCCCTGGTGGCACAGTGGTTAAGAATTCGCCTGCCAATGCAGGGGACATGGGTTCGATCCCTGGTCAGTGAAGATCCCACATGCCGCGGAGCAACTAAGCTCATGCGCCACAACTACTGAGCCCGCATGCCACACTACTGAAGCCCACACATGCTCCGCAACGAGAAGCCACCACAATGAGAAGCCTGTGCACTGCAACGAAGAGTAGCTGCTGCTCGCCACAACTAGAGAAAGCCTGGGTGCAGCAATGAAGACCTAACGCAGCCAAAAATAAATAAATTAAATTTAAAAAAAAAGAAAAAAAAAGACTCCGGGCTTCCACTGCAAGGGGCATGGGTTTGATCCCTGGTTGGGGAACTAGGATCCTGCATCCCATGCAGTGCGGCAAAAAAAAAGCAAGTTCCTTAAAAGTTTCTTCACATTGAGTTACTTTCCTTGTTGGCAAATTTGCAACAGGCATAAGGTCTTATTTCACTTGTAGTAAGCCTAGGTACAGCAGAAATAGTATACTTAACATTGTAAAGACACATCTGTATTAAACTGACAAGCTTAAGCAAGCTTCAATACCAGATATAGATTCAGTATTGAATATTTCCCAGTTTCATTCTGAAATTCGTTCTGGCCAGTTTCTTTTATATTTCTGAGTATTTATATAAGCGCTTTATTTCCTTTAAGCCACTTAAAAAATATATTTATTTATTTATATTTTTTGGCTGCGTTGGGTCTTAGTTGCGGCACGCGGAATCTTTCATTGTGGTGCGTGGGCTCTTGTGCGTGGGCTCTTTGTTGCAGCGCATGGGCACCTTTCTAGTTGTGGCATGCAGGTTTTCTCTTCTCTAGTTGTGGCATGCGGGCTCAGTAGTTGTGGCGCACAGGATTAGTTGCCCCGTGGCATGTGAGATCTTACTTCCCGGACCAGGGATCAGGGATCAAACCTGGTCCCCTGCATTGGAAGGCGGATTCTTTACCACTGGACCACCATGGAAGCCCCCTTAAAGCCATTTAAATAGAGCTCTTTTACAGATTAATTTTGGTAAGATATATACAAACATGCAAACAAACAGAGACCTCATAGTTCCCATTCCAAAGTTTTAGCCATGAATCAGGTACAACAATGTAAAATCCATCAGTTGCAAAAGAGGTAGAATTCAAATCGGGTTTCTGGTAGATGGAACAAATCAAGGTCACCTGTCTAGATGGTAATCCCTTTTAACTAATATTTATGAAAGACACTTAAGACTTCTATTTGTCCTTGACGAGTCAAGCTCCAAATTACCTACTCCCTTTCCTGAAATTTGCATTTCAAAAAGAAAGCAGAGATAAGGGTTCCTGGAGAAGATCAGGTAGAATATTTGCATCTCAAAGGCATGAAGAGAAAGGCATGTTCCTCCTAGGATGATTTTTTTCCCTTAAGGCCAGAAAAAAATTTTTCCCTCAATACTTACAAGCCTCTTAAGTAGGGGAGGTTTGGGGAGTGATAAAAGGATTTGTGGGTTTCGGATTATTTGGAGCCACACCTCTGGTCCTGTAAAGACTAGATTTGTAAAATAAGGACAGCTTTTTGTGTTTTCTCTCAAAGAATTTGGTGGCCACCTCAACGATACCAAAAGACTTGACACCTAGGTTGGAATGTTTCACTTTCCCTCATTTACCTTAGGGGAGAAGGCCCTCCCCCCCCCCCCCAAAATTCCTATCAGCTATGGTCAGTTTAGTCAGACTGGTGACCTCCTGTTTTGTTAATCTATTTGCAAACACTTTTGAGCATCCACCCTGGGTTTAAGAAATTTTCTAATTATGGCCCTCAGTTCGGCCTTTGATCTGAAGAGGCTGGCCTACAGCCTCACGTGGTCCCATTTCTAAAGGTAGCCTGACTATTTTTAGTCCAGTCCACTCATCCCATGGTTACCCTCTACTCGAATGCTACAGAGTGGAGGCATTTGTGGCATTATGTGGTTGTCTGGATTTGTCCACTCAAAGGCAAAGAGGTATTGGGAGTCTGGGTGCAGGGGGATGCTAGAGAAAGCATCCTTTAGGTATAGCACTGCGAACCAGTTTGCAGTCTCTGGGACTGGGGTCGATATGGTGTATGGATCAAGGACTGTCGGGTGAGGGTGAACTGGAACCGCTGCCTCATTAAGTGCCCTCAGGGCTTGAGCAAACCTGTATTCTCCACTGTTTCTTATGGGCAGAATGGGGGTATTACACAGAGATCGGCAGGGTCGTAAGAGCCCATGTTTTAAGAACTTGGTTATTAAAAGTTGGGTACCTGTTGAGCCTTGGGTCTCAAGGGACCCTGTCTCTTCCACGGGTAATCAGCATTGGGTTTTAACGAGACATGAACTGGGGGCACATTGGTAGCTTTGCCAGGACCTCAGTGTCCCAGGCAGTGAGGTTCACTTGAGATACAATATGGGGTGGAATGGAGACCTCCTCTGGCTTGAGACTGAGGCAGGTTCCCACAGCTGGGTGCCTTCTCTGTGAGGGTCTCCAAGTTGGAGTACTGTCTGGAATTTAGTGAGCAAGTCCCTTCACAGCAGGGGATGGGGCACTCAGACATGAGCAGAAACTGATGTGCAAGGGTAAAATTTCCTAGCAAGCAGCTGGTGGGGCGGGGGGTGGGTGTTCTGAATCACTTGGTTTGGGCCATCCATCAACCCCCGTTATCATACAGGATTGTACAAGGGTCCAGGGAAACCTGTTATCATACAGGATTGTACAAGGGTCCAGGGAAACCTGTTATCATACAGGATTGTACAAGGGTCCAGGGAAACCTGTTATCATACAGGATTGTACAAGGGTCCAGGGAAATCGGTCAGCACAGAGTGGACAGCCCCCGTATCTAATAAGAAAATAACTCGTACTGGCCATGTCAAGGGCTGCCCGAAGCTCCTCCGGAGACATGACCAGGAGTCCTTTGGGAGCCATGGAGGGTCCCAGGCCCCATCACTCTTTGGTCCTATCAGCCGTCATTGGTTTGGGAGCCCTGAGTTGCCTTTGGGACCGAAGGCAGTCCCACTTCCAGTTGTCCTTGTGTTTACACTTTGGACAGGGTACTGCTGGCCCTCTTCCTCATGGGTGACATTCATCTTCCTGGCTGCACTTCAAACAGATCCCTTCTTGGCAGGGCCGTGGCTCTGATCCAGGCCTCCTGGATCCTGTCGCTGCCGTGGGCTTTCTCAAGGGAGGGTAACCCTGAGTGGTGCAGGGGCGACGGCTGCGGCCAATAACTGTGCCTTTCGTTGTTGTCCCTGATGTCCCAAAAATGTAAGAAGGGAGTGTGCTGCCAGAGACTCTAGTGGGTGGAGCCCCTCAAGGGAGTGTCACAGAGATAAATCCTGATGGCAGTTTCGGAGATAGTATAATTGGCTTGATCCATGATGGCCTCCAACTCCAGGGCAAGGGATCACGGCAGAAGAGGTGTTTAATTAAGCAGGGGAAACTGGGCTTGTGGCTGTCAGGCCATGAGAAAGGGTCTGTTTGGCAAAGACAACGGTGGGGTCCCTGTGGGCACCTGAAATCTTTCTGAGAAAGAAAAAGAGAAACAAATAGAGCTGAAGGGTAGGGCTGGAGCTGTAGAGATAACAATACAAGGCAAAAGCTCCCCTCAGGATATGGTCTTTGTGCTGTTGAGGAGGGGCACCTCTTCACAGAAGTAAAACAGAGGTAACACCCCACCTGCTGGTAAAGCCGGCAAGGAGGCTGCAGGACCTGTAGACAGTCTAAGAAATCAGGAGGGGATGAGAAAAGGAGGATATAAGAGAAATCTGGGACAGGAGGGAAGGTGTACAACCAGGACACTTCCCAGGCCAGAGATCCGTAGGCCCACTGAGAAAGGAGCTCCACCACTACCTCTGCTCAGGGGTTGATAAAGTCCGAGACCGCCATGTGTGACCAGGGGTGCGGTGAGGCCATGAGCCCTGGGTGGCACCCAGGGAGGGCCGAGCCACAGATCTAGCTGGAGGCTCCTGTAGTGCCCCATTTGGGCCCCCTGATGCAATTCTGGCATTCTGGAACCAGGCTGAGACGAAGAACGAGTAAGGAGGCGGAATCGGGCTTGAGGAGCCGCGGATGGGAAACTCACCCAATCAGGTTGCCAATGGCTTGCCACGGTCTTAATTTGGAAGTCCGAGTGGTGGTCTCTGTGGATCATCTCGGGTCCAAAGAGATAAGAGTGATAGGGAGAATGAGGGAGATTGAGGGGAGAAAAGCCTTGGGCCCGGCAGGCTCCTTCAGGGCCAGAGTGCTGGTCTCTGCCCAATCTCGCAGGCAGCATCAGCCGCCACCTAAGGGCTACTTGAACTTTCAGGGCTCGGGACAAGTCCCGGTCACCCTCCGCAGAGGGGAGCCATAGCTCAGTAGGCGGATCAAGACTATGCCCTTTGATGCCCCTTTCGTGGTCGCCACAAAAGCTGTTGCAGGAGAATGGGGGAGTGAGAGAATAGTCATGTCTCAGGTCTCGCGTGATTTCCTGGGACGGGACAGACCAGCAAGTGAGGGTCCTTGGCGTCACACAGGAAAGAATTTAAGGGCGAGCCATAGTAAAGTAGAAGTGAGTTTGTTTAGAGAGATACGCACACATTCCTCAGGCAGAATGCAGTCCCTCTCAGGTGAGAGCAGCCCTGGGGTATGGAGTTTTAGTTTCTCTGGGCTGGGTAATTTCATAGGCTAACAAGTGGGAGGATTATCCCAATTATTTTGGAGAAGGGGCAGGGATTTCCAGGAATTGGGCCACTGCCCACTTTTTGGTCTTTTATGGTCAGCCTTTGAACTGTCTTGGTGCCTGAGGTGTGTCATTTAGATGCTAATGCATTACAGTGAGCATATAATGAGGCTCAAGGTCTACTGGAAGTTGAATCTTCCACTATCTTGGGCCTAATTGGTTCTAACCAGTTTTTATTGTATCCTCAAAGGCTGTGTCATTCTTTTGATGGTTTTGCTCTGCTCCTTCATTCCTGTCTCAGGAGGAACAACAAACTTCTCCTATCTTTATGACAGGAGGTAGTTTTGCAACTTAGAAGGAGGCTCCTACCCACCCACAGTCACTTGGAAATAGCTGTACTGGATCCTTCACATTTCCGTTTCAAAGAGATGGCTCCCAGGTTCTTGAGAACAACATTCCTGGGTCATAAATTTGACAAAAGACCTATCTAGTCTTCAAAAGGATTTATATACATTTCAAAGAGATGTTACCAAACTGAACTTGCATCTGCTCACCTGATGCACTGCAAAGCCAACCTACTGACACAGGGTTGTGGTGAAATAAAGTACAGCATTTACCGCCGGGCCAAGTAAGGAGAATGGCAGCTCATGCTCAAAAGACCCAAACTCCCCAATGGTTTTCAGGAGGGTTTTTAAAGATGATATTAAGGGTGAGGGTTCAAGGATGTGGGATCAACTCGTGACCATTCTTCTGATTGGTTGGTGGTGAGGTAACAGGGTAGTGTTTTGGGAATCTCAATTATCAATTTTTTGGCTCTAACCGGTCTGGGGTCTAAGACGTGCTGGTGGGCAGCATGCAGCTAACTTCTTCCACCTGGTGGGGGTTTTAGTTTCTGCAAAACAGTTCAAGGATACGACTCAGGATGTTACCTGTAGCCCTTGAGGAGGAACTAAAGGTTCTTAATTTGTTTATGGATAAATTATTATTTTATCTTGCTTGACTGCTTTCCTTTGTTTCTGCATTTTCTCACTTCTCTGATTAAATTTGCTTTTTGGAACTTGGGAAAGCTTAGGAGGCTAAAGCCTTTCTAAAAATAAGAAGCAGGGGACACGGGGGTGGGGGGGGTGTCTGTTCCCAGGAAGGTCCTGCAGGGTCCTGCTTTGTTTCAAAGAAGAGAAAGCACAAGTTTTCTAAAGTAAATGCTCAAAGAAAATGGAGGGGAGGGAAATCTCTTATTTAAACTGGGGAAATTAAGCCTTTTATTTTAAATTTGTATTTATCTTTACAATCTACTTCCTGCTTGATGCTCTAAATTCCAAAAATCCATGGGGGATCGGGGGGAGTGGAGGGCAGGGGAACTAGGGGAAGGAAGGGAGTCACTAGGCAAAAAAGCATTTGACAAAATCATTCTCACTACAGTTGATCCTCGAGGAGGATGAGTTTGAACTGTGCGGGTCGACTGGCATGAGTTTTTTGGGTTTTTTTTTCTATAAATACTTACTACAGTACTACACGATCCATTGTTGATTGAATCCTTGGATGTGGAACCACGGACACAGAGGGCTGATCTTAAAGTTGTAAGTGGATTTTTGACTTTGCAGGCATTGGGGCCCCCAACCCCCAAGTTGTTCAGGGGTTAACTTTATATGCATTGCAGTGCATGACTCCTGGAAATAACAGTGCTTCCTCTCTGAATTGTTATGGATCCCTACTCTCTCACTGTCTTACCCTGGACTTTTCCGAGTCAGCTTTGAATCCATTCACTGTGACATCAGCGACGTTTGTTGCAACATTTTGGAAATTGCTTGACATCGTAAGAGGTAAAGTGTTGTAGGTACGTTGAGAACGGAAAGATCAGGAGCTGCTAAAGAAAAAAATATTCAATGACACAGTAAGGCAGATTTTATTCAAGGGGGCGGGGACTATTTCAGTAGGTGTAGGGACCACTGCCACGGAATCTTGCAGTTGGGGATAGAGATTGGGCTCAACTCTGAACACAGCAGGAGCAGTGGAAATTTATAGCCAAGGAACATGGTGAGGTTGGTGGATGGAAAATTACTAAGAGGAAACATTCGGGGGGGTCAGGGTTTCTGACATCACATCAAGTTTCTGATGTGATGTCAGAAACTTGATGTTTCTGGCTAAACTGACCAGGCCTGGGTGATCAGACATCACCGAGGATCGTGGAGGATGAGGATCCAATCAGATATGGAGAATGGGGCGGGGGTGGGTGGGTGAGGGGTAGGGTTCTGTCTAAACTGACTTAGCAGGATTCTTGCTTAATTAAAGCCGACAACACAGAGACAAACAGGAAAGTCCAAAAGTCCGGCTTCCGTCAGGGAGAGAACCTTTGTCAGCTCTTTCCCTATATCGTGCAGCCCCTCGGTTTTTTAATTCTTAACAATGGTTTATATTATTGAGCCCTTACTGTGTGTCAGGCACAATGTCAAGTGTTTTACATACGTCTGTGAGTCCTCCCCACAGCCCTGCCAGGCAGATATAATTATCTCCAATTCAAAGATGAGAAGTATGAAACTCAATAAGTGAAGTGACTGGTCTAGGATTCTGTATGTGCAGAGTAATAGTGTCGGAGTTGGAACCCACGTTTTTCCTATTTAAATGACCACTGTGCTAACCTGTAAGTAGGACAATGCAAAAGTTAAGTATAGCAACAGAATCCACCCCTAGTCCTCCGTCTTCTCGGAAATCCCCGGCCTCTGGCCCGCAGCCCGGGCGGATGGCACCACGTTCCCTAGCCCAGGTGAGCAGGGGCACCTCGCCACTGTGCTGGGCGGGGCCCAGCCCGCTGCAGCCAATAGCGCGGGCGCCTCCGGGGGCGGGGCTCGCCCGGTTTCGCGCTCTCACTGGACGCCTCGGGGGCGGGGCTCGCCGGGATACGCGCTCTGATTGGGCGCTCCTGGGGCCGGGCCGGGCCGGGGCGGTGCGCGCCAGGTTCTGGTGCCTGCCTAACGCGCGGATCACGTGGCGGCGGGCGCGGGACTGCGGGTTCGGACTCCTGTCGCCGGCCGCAGCGAGGGGCGCGGTGTACCAGGTTGCACTTAACCGCGGCTCCGAGAAGCGGGGTCGGGTGAGTGCGGAGCGCCTTGCTGGTGCCTGGGGTGAGGGGCCCGGCGGAAGTGCGCGCGCGCGGCCCCGGGTCGAGACCCGTGCGGGCGGGGGGGGGGGCGGTGGCCTCGGCCGCAGCTGCGAAGGCTCGCTGCCCGTGCTGGCGGCCGCCTTGCTCGTGGAGCACTTTAGGTTTCGGTGCAGCGCGTCACCTCGCCACAGTATCCTCACGGCGGGGCTGCAGCCGAGTGCTGTCCTGTAGCCCATTTCGCAGGCGGGGAAGGCGAGGCTCGGAGAGGGCGGCGGGCCTGGGAGCCTCCCTGCGGCCTGCACAATGGCGGAGCCCGCGCGGTGCCGCTGCACGTGCGGTCGCCATACGGGGCGGGGCTGCGCCTGGCTTCCCCATCCCTCATCCCGGCCTAGGAGACAAGCACTGCCCTGTGGGGTTCTTGGCCCGGGGCCCTGCGCGTCGAGGTCCAGGAAGTTAAGCGACCCTTGGTCAGCTGAGGCCGACACAAACATGCGCTTCAGTCGGGCAGAGTTGGCGGACTGGAAACACCAGGTTCTTATGGACTCATAATTTTTTTACTTGAAGGAACATGCAGTGGACGTGGGCGATTGTGCTTTTATTTAGTGCAGTGTTACGGAAAAGAGTTGATTCCGACTCTCACTATTATAAGCCACTTAGTTTCTGAGCCTGTTTACTCCTTTATAAAGTAGGGAACACGGACAGATGGTAGTTCCCTCAGGAGACTTCTGGCTGGTCCCACTTGTGTGACAAAGGCCCAGGGAAGACCTGGGGGCATGGAGAGGCTGGTAACCTTGGCAAGTGAACTCACGTACTTGGACTGTTACCCTGGGGTTGAGGTGAGGATCATGCCAGAGGTGAGTGACATTTCTCCAGTGGAAGCACCAACAGTGTAACATAGTAACCGCTGCAGTGAGTTGTGTTTTCCTGGGGTGCTCAGCTGGGGTTACTGAGTGGTAGTAACCTGGCTCTAAGATCCCCAGGTGTCTTTCATAACAATAGTAGCTGCTGATTTTTGAGTAGTTACTCTGCCTGGCCCTGTCTGAGTGCTCTGTGTCTGGTACCTCATTTAACTCCCAACTAACTCAGAACTGTCGTCCCTGAGTCATATATGAGGGGACCGACAAACAGGTGTCAGCACCTGGGGCTGCACATTAGGAAGTGGGGGCGGGGCTTGAACCCCACAGGCTGCCTCTGCAATGAGTTCAGCACAGCTCCCCCGGGTGTGGTCTTCACCGTTGGGAAGTGGAGAATGGGAGGGGTCCAGCCCGTGAGATGTCCACCTGCTCTTCCATAAGGAACCTGGATCTTCTCCAGTTGGGTTTCTCTAGTTGTTAGTTTCAGACAGTTATTTCTCAAACAGGTGCATTGGGAAATAACTTGTCAGCTATGTACTGTCAAGGTGAGAATCTGTTCTCCCATCCCAGCTCTGGCCTTTGGGCCCTCAGATCTCATCTCCTGTGTCTCTGTTTTGTTCCTGATTTCTGCCCCTCAGCAAGTGAAACCTCTTCCCATTGTAGGGCCTTTGCTCTTGGTGATGGCTCTTTCCCCCCATCTCATAAGCTTGGCTCCTTTCCACTGTTCAGATCTTAGCTCAGGCACCTTCCACGGCCGGTCTACAGAAGCCCGCCACCCATTTATTGCCCTCATAACAGTCATCACCGCCTGAAGTTATCCCGTGTATTTCTTGTTTACTTTTTTAGAGCCTGCTTTTCATAAAAGCAGGGCCTCTGTCTTGCTGACCCTAGTATTCTTAGTGCCTAGCTCAGTGCCTGGGGTATAGGAGTCACTCAATAAATATTTGTTGAAGGAATGAATGAATCCATTGTAGGCTAATGGTAGTGAAGTAAAGCTCCTAAATACCAAAAGCTTATTTTGAATTAAACATAGAATTACTATATGATCCAGCAATTTCACTTCTGGGCCTATACCCAAAAGAATTGAAATCAGGGACTTGATATTTGTACACCCGTGTTCATAGCAGTGTTACTCACGATAGCCAAGAGGTGGGAGCAGCCCAGGTATCAGCAATGGATGGATGGATAAACAAAACATAGTCTATCCATACAATGGAGTATTACCCAGCCTTTAAAAGGAAGGAAATTCTGACACATGCTCCAACATGCGTGAACTTTGATGACATTGTGCTATGTGAAATAAGCCAAACACAAAGGAGAAATATTGTGTGATTTCATTCACATGACGTACCTGAAATAGTTAAATTCATAGAGATAGAAACTAGAATAGTTTTCACCCCAGGCTGGAGGAGAAGGGAACGGAGTATGTTTAATGGGGACAGAGTTTCAGTTTGGGAAGATGGAAGCGTTCTGGAGACGATGACGGGGATGGCTGCACGACAGTGTGAGTGTATTTAATGCCCCTGGACCGTGCACTTATATCACAGTTCAAAAAAGATGAGAGGAGTTCAAGGTGTACTGTTTCCCAGCCAACCTCCAGACTCGAAGAATAGATGGTAAGTATGTCTTCCCTAAATATAGTATCAGTTAAAAATGATCTTCCCTCTGATCTAAAAAAGCAGTCTCAGGATCTTTGTCTCACTTGTTTGCCAGCTATCTGGGCGTCCCTCAGCCCTGGCAGGCTGGCATATGAACTAACCATCACATTCAGGATCTTTGCTTTTCTTACTGTAGTTTAGAATACCCCAGGATATAATAGGTTATATCTATAATAGATATTATTGATTTAATTGAAACAAGTCAAAGAACCTTGAAGTTATTGTTTGAATAAAGAATTCAGGCTTCTTCGTGGTTTAAAAAAAAAAGCTTAAATTAGAACTCAAGTTGAGTGTGGACTGAGCACTCCATTTGGGGGATGACTTGACCCGAGTGGGAACAGGATACACGGTGGAAAACTCCCCCACGGGGTTTCAGTGAGAGCAGCGGGGCACTGCCCGCCTAGGAGGGGGCGCCGGCCGCACAGAGAGCCCTCCCCGGGGTCGAGAAGGAACTGGGACTCCGAGTTTGCAACTTGGCTAAGAGAAGGGATTGCAGAGAGGTCAGAGGGCCACAGGTGGTGACGGACGCTGAGCGAGACGAGCGAGACCACAGCTGAAGAGCAGAGAGCAGTTTCTTCCTGAGCAGAGCCGGTCTGAGTGCCTCTCAGGGACGGTTGTAGATCTGACTGTCCCGGGGGGAGGGCGGGGAGAGGGGGCTCCAAACGGACTTCAGTTACTTGGCGGTTGAGAAATACCTGCTCTGTGTTGCTTGCCACCTTTGAATCCTCTTTAACCTTGAGTAGTCGGTATTTAAAAGAAGCTTTTCTCTGAGATTCTAGGACCAGAGGGCCTGTTTTGTCTCTTGTGCTATTTCTGTGGGTTTGCCACCTGCTGAGGGCATGTGGGAAGCCAGGCTTGAGTTAGGAGGAGCCGTGGGCAGGGTGCCCAGAGCACCCACGTCTCTCCACTGCTGGCACAACGTGGATGAGGCCCCGGCACGGTGGCCTGTGCTGCTTCTGCTGCTGAAGCATTCGTGGCATTTAAGTCCCAGCACTCAATGTTGGGTTTGTGGGAGTGGCCGTATTTCTAATCACGCTGTGCTCGTGTTAAAATAACGACTGCTTCAAAAGCCCCAGTTAGGGATTTCCTGGTTAAAGTTTACTGATGGTGTCTTTTCAGCAGCTCTCCCAGAGATTAAGGAGGACCCCTGTGACTGGGAAACTATTAGCCTATTTATTTACTGGGTATATTTGTCTAGCAAATTATATTATCTGTACTTGTGTAGGAAGAACTGTGCTCTTTCTGCTGTGTCTCCCCTTTACTCTCGCCACTACCAGTCACAGCACTTCTGACACCAGACGGTTCCTTACCCAGCACTCCTGCCACACCAGCTGGTGTCTTACAGTTGAACTCAGTTCTGACACTAACCACACAGGTCAAGTGTTCCGTCCCAGCAGACAGCCTCCCCCGACCCACTTCAGGTGCCGTTGTGAGTATTGGGTCCCCAGGTGACCCACAGCTTCTGTCCGGCTTGCCTACAAATCCGAGGCTCCCAGGACCCCCCTGGATTGGAGCATTTGCTAGAGCAGCTCACAGAACTCAGGGAGACACTTAACGTTCACCGGTTTATTAAAGGATGTGACAGAGGACACAGATGAGCAGCCAGATGGAGAGAGGAGAGGCACGGGGCAAGGCCGGGGAGGGTCCCCGTGGAGTTGGGGTGCATCACCCACTCGGTGTGGAATGTTCACCCACCTGGTTCGCTCCCCGAACCCTGTGCTACTGGGATGTTATGGGGGCTTCTTCCTGGAGGCCTGATGGATCGTTAACCCCATTTCCAGCCCCCTCCCCTCTCTGGAGGCGTTGGGGCTGGCCGTGCGGGTGCTGCGAAGCTTCTCCTCGTGGTCTGGTCTTTCTGGTGGCCGGTTCCCATCCAGGAGCCCGCCCGGAGTCGCCTCATCAGGACAAAAGATACTCCCATCACCCAGGGAATCGCAGGGCTTTTAGGAGCAGAGACCTATGTATATATTATATATATTATATAGACACACCCAGCGCCCCATCTGGCGTCCTCTCCTCCGACAGCCACTGTCCAGACGGAGCCCGCCCCCAGCTCTAGTCCTCGTGACTCGGTCATCCACCTGCATTTAGGGCGCTTGCTCCATTTCCTGCTCGCCTCCCCCGGTAAGCGCCTCGGAGGTTCGGCCCGTTTGGTTCCCACTGTGCTCCCAATCCCAATGCCATGGCTGCTGCAGGCCTCCATCAAGTAATTGTTGAGGGAAAGGATTTGAAATGAAAACTTACCTAATTCATGGAGAGCACTGAAAAGCTGCCAACTATTGATTAAACGAGGTCAGTTCCTGTGAATATTTAAGCTCTCACTTGAGCAGAAATACCACTGAGCTCAAATGCTCGTTCTTTGTGGGAACGTATGTTAAGACACACGCCTGTCCAGGCGGCTGTACTGCAGTGATGCCGAATCCAGGCGTGTGCCTCTGACCGTGGTCCTTACGGGAGGCCTGGGTTCCAGCCAGCACGCGTGCGCTTTACCTGCAGCCCCGGCGGCGGGACGCTGGGCGCGTGGAGTGTGAGCTGGGGTCTGAGTCCGTCCTCCGTGGCCAGCGGGCTCTGCAGCCCTTGGCTAAGACACTTTCCTGAGTCTCATTTTCAGTGCTTGAAAAATGGAAGGAATAATGCATAAGCCAGCAATTCACTTGCTCATTTGGCAAATATTACTCCTGTATGGCTGTGCCTGGTACTGTGGGAGATTTTTAAAAAGTAACCTTCAGTCCTTGCCTTCAAGGAAGCTGGCTTAGAGCTAAGCCACAACTAGGATAAGTTCAGCTGTGAAGAGGGGATGTCGGGCTCCCCGAGGCTGGTTTGGCCTCTAGGCAAGGAGGGCGGATCTCCTGATGAACCGGTGACCAGCAGGGAGTCGCAGGCGGTCCCTCATGGTGGTTCTGCAACAGAGTCCTCGTGGTCTCCAGGTGGTTCTGGGGGCAAGGCTAACACGTGTGTCAGTACTTTGGCGACTCGGGAACTGACAGGTGGTACTGAGCTGTGACTGAGGGTTTTGTAATTATTTATTTTTGGCTGCATTGGGTCTTCGTTGCTGCGTACAGGCTTTCTCTAGTTGCGGCGAGCAGGGGCTACTCTTTGTTGCTGTGCACGGGCTTCTCATTGTGGTGGCTTCTCTTGTTGCGGAGCACAGGCTCTAGGCGCACGGGCTTCAGTAGTTGTGGCGCGCAGGCTCAGTACTTGTGGTGCACGGGCTTAGTTGCTCCGCGGCATGTGGGATCCTCCTGGACCAGGGCTCGAACCCGTGTCCCCTGCATTGGCAGGCGAATTGTTAACCACTGTGCCACCAGGGAAGCCCCAAGCTGTGACTGAGTTTAATGTTGGAAGTTTTCCCATTTTTAGGCGACTCTGAACCAGCGCGATGGCGACTCCCGTCAACGGAGCCCCCGTGGATGCCAACTTGTGGTCCTCGCATGAGAAGATGCTGGCGCAGCCCCTGAAAGACAACGACATGGAGGTGAGGTTGCGGGTCCTCTTGGATGTTCTGATGTTGGAGGCCCTTGTTCAGACCTCTAGTTCTCACTAGAAATAAACCGTGTTCGGGACAGCCTTGTGGTTTGGGTAAGAGGGCGGATTTATAGGCAGTGGCTGCAGAGTGGCTAAAAGTCCTTTGAGGGTAAATTTAAATATTTGAGTTTCTGCGAAGTGCGGAGCACTGTGCTGGCTGCTCCCGAGGAAAGGGGGAAAGGGGGACCGGTCGATCGTTGAGATTTGACCTTACATTTTTCCTTACCTTCGGAGGAGTATTTCTAGAAGCATCTTTTATTTACATATTTTTACAATAGCTTTATACGTGAGACGAGTGAATGCACTTACCGTACAAGTCACCCATTTAAAGTACACAGTTCAGTGGTTTTTAGGGTATTCACGATCACTTTTAGAACATGTTAATCCCTCCAAAAAGAAACCTCAAACCCATTAGCAGTCACCTCCATCCACCCCCCAAATTCCCACCCCTAGGCAACCACTGGTCTATTTTCTGTCTCTGTGGATTTATCTAAACATCTCTCTCTTTTTTTTTTAATTAATTAATTAATTAATTTGTTTTTGGCTGTGTTAGGTCTTTGTTTCTGTGCGAGGGCTTTCTCTAGTTGCGGCAAGCGGGTGCCACTCTTCATCGCGGTGCGTGGGCCTCTCACTATCGCGGCCTCTCTAGTTGCGGAGCACAGGCTCCAGATGCGCAGGCTCAGTAATTGTGGCTCATGGGCCCAGTTGCTCCGCAGCATGTGGGATCTTCCCAGACCAGGGCTCGAACCCGTGTCCGCTGCATTGGCAGGCAGATTCTCAACCACTGCGCCACCAGGGAAGCCCCCTAAACATCTTTTATTTTAAGGAAGGGGAGCAAGCAACAAGGTTCAGGAGGGAAAACTTGGTGAAGTGTAGGGATGAAAAGAACAAGATGGTATAGAATTTAAAATTCTGTGGGATACGTGTTTTAAGGATCATCTTCTCTTCCATCGTTTTGTTTTCCTTAATTCATTTTCTATTAATTCCTTCCCAGGTGCTAAAAGCTTTGAGGAAGATTTCCTCTGTTCCTTAGGTGCTGTGGGAATCACCTTAGTCCGGTTATGCTCGGCTTCGGAGGGCAAAGTATGAGTGTGTAATAGTGTCTCTTCTCTTTACTCGGTTATGGCTTTGATCAGAGCAAAACGTTCAACTGAAACGTCCCAGTGTTCAGCGCCTGTTTTCTTCTCGTCAGGTTTACAACATCATTAAGAAGGAGAGTAACCGGCAGAGGGTGGGACTGGAGCTGATCGCCTCAGAGAACTTTGCCAGCCGGGCTGTTCTGGAGGCCCTGGGTTCTTGCTTAAACAACAAGTACTCCGAGGGGTACCCGGGCCAAAGGTACGTGAGTGCCATCCAGGCCTGCCTCCGAGGCCGTGAATCAGGATGGAGTCTAAAACTGTGGAAATTTCAGAAAATAGCCAGGTTCTCAACAGCGGGGCCTTCTGTTTCCTCTCTTACAGTTCCCAGAGGGTGGCAGCACCAATGCTGTCAGGGCAGGATAGTCGGGGTCCGTTGGACCGTCCCCCTGGGGCCTTTCTGGAATAACAGCCAGGCCCGAAGGGGCAGCTGCCGGCTGTGGCTGAACCTCCAGAGGAATGTCAGTGCTTAGTGGAGGGTTGTGTGGGGAATCGCATTCGTAGCAGGAAGGGGACCCCGAAGTGAAAATAACCTCTCATACTAGAAAGCGTTTCAGCATTTTAAATGCTGGATCTACCTACCCAGTGATTTCGGTCAACTCTTTCACCGTGAGAACCACAAGAGGTCATGTTCGTTTTTGGTTTTTAGTACAGTTATCATCAGGCAGAGATGGTGATTCCAGAATTTAACATGAGGTTTTTGCAAATTTGTACACTTGTGTCCCAAAGGACACGGAAAAGGGAGGGTCACCTTGGAGTGGAGATGCCATTCTACACTGATTAGAGGGTCAGCACTTTTGGCCCCCGACACCCAACCCCCTGGGAGGGGCGGGGCAGGGCCGGGCAGCCAGAGGGCAGTGGTTGTGGGTCACAAACCTCCCTTACCTTGTCCCACGCGTCTCCTTCATTAAGCTGTTCCCAAGGCGAGTCCTTCATGATAGACCAGTGATCATAAGTAAAGCACTTTCCTGAGTCCCGAGTTGTTCCAGTGAATTATTGAACCTGAAGGGGTGAGGACCCCAGAATTTGTAGCCACCTTGGGCAGCAGTGCGGGTGGCCTGGTGACCGGGGACTTTCTCCTGACGTCTGAAGTGGGGGGCAGACTTGTGGGCCTGAGCCCTCAGCCCGTGGGTCCGTGCTGACTCTGGGTGGTCGGTGTCGGAACCAAGTGGAATCACTGGACACCTAGTTGGTGTCCGAGAATTGGCCGTTGATGTTGGAAAACCACACACACTCCAAACCCCAGGCTGCCCCGGGGGTTCCGGCATTTCCAGCTGACCTTGTAGAAAATGCTTCAGTGCCTCTGTACAGAGAGGTGTGGTACGGAAGCCTTGCTGCTTCCTGCCGGGGCTGAGGGCGCCGTGGCCACAGCAGTACCCACCCCACCCCCAGCCCTGTTCCCGTGACGACGTGAGTGAGGGGCATCCACTCTCTGGAGGGTCAAGTCGACTTGAAGGTCGTGGCTTGGATCCCAGGCCAAAACCGAATCCCTAGCCCAGAACAGAACGGGGCGCGCGGGGGCTGGTGAGGGGAGGAGGGGATGGAGGGGAAAGTGGGGGAGGGGAGGAACAGCAGCCGGGGCTGCGTTTCCGCTCCCTGAGCACTCGCTGACTTTCTTCACCCCCCAGCCTCATTTTCTCGCATTTTAGCAGCGCGAAGCGTGGTCACACGCCCTCATTTTTAGGTATCCACAGCCCGACCACAAAGTCAGCATGCTCACCCCTTTTGAGATAAGGAATTGGGGAATACGTGACGGAAGCTGCTCCAGTCCGATGGGCCCTGTTGCCACGTGGCTCCTGCCACAGCTCCCGGCTGCCTCTGTGGGAGGCTTGCAGTGACCTCAGATCCCGTCCTTCTTTGCTCCCCTGGAAAATGGTGCAGCCTGACATCCTGCCCCTCCACAGCTCTGTCCCTGGCGTGGGCTGCTCTCCTGCGAGCTGTGGGAGACCAGGCCCTTTGGGTCACAGAGCAGGGAGTGTGAGGCGGAAGGCACCCTCCAGATCAGTCCGTGAAGCCCCTTTCAGCTGCAAGACTAGTTCTGTGGTTTTCAGTTCCTTCCCTGAACCAAATAAGACTGTCGTTAAAAACTTAAATAGGTGTGTAGATAATTAACTCATTTATTCATGGTAAAGTACTCTTTTAAGAGGTGATTATTAACCATTTTCATTTTCATGTTTTGTTAGTAACGTCAGTTAACCTTTTGGAACATTATTAGTGATCAGGGTTAATATTTGAAAACAATATTGATCTAGCATTAACAGCTGCCTGATACAAGTTGAAAAACAAAGTTCTGGTTTTTATTTTCTATCACAGTTTTATTGAGATGTAATATGTGTGCCGTTCAGGCCCCCCAGATAAAGTGCTCAATTCTGTGGCCCCGAAGAGTATGGTAGAAGGGTATCGGGACTTTGTCCCATTCCTGACACAGCTCCCAAGTCCTTTGAGCAGCTTTTGTTACTCATGATGAGCCCTTCCCACCGAGCCTAGTGTGTGTTAAGGGGGTGACACTTGGTGGCCCCTCGAGCGCTTCGGGATGAGGGCTGGTGGCCTGACTGGAGAGCTGGAGACCCAGTCAGTCGCGGCAGCCGATCTCACCGGTCAGGCCTCACAGAACCCTGAGCAGCGGGGCTTGGGGACCGTCCTGCCTGGCAGACACATCACGGTGCTGGGAGGGTGGCGCCTGGGGGGAGCGTGGAAGCTCCAAGCCCCTTCCCCATACCCTGCCCATGCATCTCTTCATTTGTCCTGAGCTGTGTCCTTTATTTTATTTATTTTTTTATCTTTTGAATTTATTTTGTTTATTTATTTTTGGCTGCATTGGGTCTTCATTGCTGCGCGCGGGCTTTCTCTAGTTGCAGCGAGCAGGGGCTACTCTTTGTTGTGGTGCGCGGGCTTCTCATTGCGGTGGCTTCTCTTGTTGAGGAGCACGGGCTCTAGGTGCACGGGCTTCAGTAGTTGTGGCACACGGGCTCAGTAGTTGTGGTGCGCGGGCTCTAGAGTGCAGTCTCAGTAGCTGTGGTGCATGGGCCTAGTTGCTCCGCGGCATATGGGATCTTCCCAGACCAGGGCTTGAGCCCATGTCCCCTGCGTTGGCAGGCAGATTCTTAACCACTGTGCCACCAGGGAAGCCCAAGTTGTGTCCTTTATAATTTACCGGGAACAGTAAGTAAAGTGCCGCCCTGAGTTCTGTGAGTCCTTCTAGCAATTGCTGGACCTAAGGGGGTGTTACCGGAACCCCAGGCTCATCACACAGAATGGGGGGGCCCGAACCTTGCAGGTCCTGTAGGTCTGGCGCTAACTCGGGGCAGCTAGGTCAGAGCTGAACTGTAGGGCAACAGGGTTGTCAGAGCTGGTCGGTGTGAGGAAAAAAACCTACACGTTTGGTGTCTGAAGTGTTGTGAGTACAAACCTCACATTCCCCCTCTTTAGTGTGGTAGTAAAATACACATACCGTAAAAGTTACCATTTTTAAGTGAAAACTTCAGTGACATTAAGTACACTCTTGATATGGTGACCATCCGTCTCCAGAACTTTTTCATGTTGTGAAAGCAAAGCTCTGTACCCGTGAAACAGTAACTCTGGCCAACAGGCACACGCAAGATGTTCAGCATCACTAACCCTCGGGGAAATGCCAAGCAAAACCACGGTGAGAGACCACCTCACACCCCCTAGGATGGCTACTATCAAAAACACAGAAAGTGACAATTGTTGGCGAGGATGTGGAGAAACTGAAGCCTTGTGCACTGTTGGTGGGAATGTGAAACGGTGCCGCCACTATGGAAAACAGTATGGAGTTTCCTTAAAAAAAACTAAAAATAGAACTATCATATGATCCGGCAATCCCACTCCTGGGTGTTTAGCCAATAGAGTTGAAAGCAGGACTTCAAATAGATGATTGTACACCCATGTTCATTGCAGTGTTATTCACAAGAACCAACAGGTGGAAGCAACCCAAGTGTCCACTGATGGATGAGTGGAGACACAAACTGTGGTCCATCCATACAGTGGAATGTCCTTCAGCCTCAAAAAAGAAGGAAATCCTGACACTTGTTCCAACGTGGATAAACCTTGAGGACATTACGCTCAATGAAATAAACCAGTCACAAAAAGTCAAATACTGTATGATTCCACGTAGATGAAGTTCCTGGAATTGTCACAACAAAGTAGAACCGTGGTTTCCAGGGGCAGGAAGGGGGTGGGGAGCTGTTGTTCAGTGGGTACAGAGTTTCAGTTTTGCAAGATGAAAACGTTCTGGAGATCTGTTACACAGCAAAGTGAACATACTTATCAATGTAACGCTAGTGAACTGAATGCTTAAAAATGGTTAAGACGGCAAATTTTATGTTATGTGCTTTTCAGTATACTCAAACAATGTATATACATGTAGTTTAAAATTTTTAGAGCTGTTTGTGACCACAAGGCCTAAGTGTTAAAAATTTCTTCTGGATTGAGTTATTACAAGTATTAGTATACAAATGATAAATACAAACGCATGATAAATTTTGATACGGAATTACTCAACCAAAAGTAAAATTTTATTAGAATGCAACCACTGTTCCCCACCCCGCCCCTGTGAATTGACTCCTGTGGGCACCTTACATAGGTGATCACACAGCCGTGACAGTGTCCCCAAGGTCCGTCCGCCCCTCCTCACAGATGGGCAGACACAGCCCCCTGGGCGCTGGCGGAAGCTGTCACGTGGGTTCAGGGTGCGCGTTCTCACCCTTGCTCCTCCGTCCTCAGTGCAGAGGTGGGCTGCGTGGGCCCACGTCCCCTGCCTTCCCCGCAGGTACTATGGCGGGACGGAATTCATCGATGAGCTGGAGGTCCTCTGTCAGAAGCGAGCGCTGCAGGTCTATGGCCTGGACCCCCAGGGCTGGGGAGTCAACGTCCAACCCTACTCAGGTAATCACCACGTCCAGACAGCCTGGGCAGCCCCGTTCTGCCAGCCTCCCGGGGATCCCGCTGGGCTTGGGGTCTTCCCCCATCGCCCTCGGCTGCTAGCTACACGAGCGCCTCCCGGGCAGCCCCCATCTCTGAACGTCCCCACCAGGGGCACCTGGGGCCAGAGGAGTGCATCGCGGCCAGGCCTGTTCTGGCCACCCTGGTCGACGGCCTTGTGGGCAGGAGTAATCGCACCTCCCTGGTCTGCCCGCTCCAGGCTCCCCCGCAAACTTCGCGGTGTACACAGCCCTGGTGGAGCCCCATGGCCGCATCATGGGCCTGGACCTGCCCGACGGGGGCCACCTGACCCACGGGTTCATGACCAACAAGAAGAAGATCTCCGCTACGTCCATCTTTTTCGAATCTATGCCCTACAAGGTACAAGTGCGTCTCTCCGTAGCTCCACAGCCCGTTCTCAAAGCCTCCAGCGCTGGGCGCGCCCGTGGGAATACGGAGCTTCGTTCCCAGGCACCTCAGGAAGTACCCCTGTCAGTGTCGTTTCCCTGCCCTGGGGACCCTTGGGCGCTCAGGGCTCGCAGGGGACGGAGCGCTAGGGGCTGAGCTGAGGTGCAGGGAGACGGGCGGGGAGGCGACTGCCCAGGGCTTTCAGGCGCAGTCAGGGTGCTGGCTGGTCCAGAACCGGGGAGAGGGGCGACAGCCAGACCCCCAGGGGTGGCCCCGGCACACAGCCCTCCACGCCAGCTGAGTCCCTGCAGCTGGGGGGCTAGAGCCGGGGCTGTGCGGCCACCCATGCCTGGCATGGTGAGAGTAGCCTGTGTCTACACCCCCGCCCCCGCCAGACTTGACTTCAGCCAGCTGCACCCAGTACCCGCCTGTGCCTGGCATGGGACCGGCCCTCGTCATCATAAACAGTGTGGTCAAAAACCACATGTAAGGTTGGTGGGCTCGTGGAGGCGTGGCGACTTATCAACGGGGATGACCAGAGTGGGGTGGACGGCAGGTAACCTGCATCCTGGCTTGTGGTGCGGTCGTGCACAGGGTGCTGCTTCCTTGTGTCCGGACCCGTCTCCGGTGTTTCTTGTCGAATGGCCGTTCCTGGTCATTTCCTCGTGCCCCCACCCATCGAGCCACCGAGCCACGCAGCATTACGCTTGCTGACCTAACTTTGCTCTTCGAAAAATCCAGCCAGCGGGGTCCCTCCCCTGCCCGCCGGGCTGCCTCCCTGCCGGGCCCCTCCCCAGCCCCTGCCCTCCCCGCGGGACTGTCACCTCCCGGCAGTCACCCCGCACGGGCAGACAGAGGAGCCGCAGCAGGAATCCCTCCTCTCCCCTTCTTGTTGCTGCTCTGGCCCCTCTGTAGTTTGTGACGAATGCCTGTGAATCCTTCTAGGAGCTGTTGTATTGTTGAATTTTCAAGATTTATAAGATACAAAAAACCTTTTTAAAAAATCCCACAAATTTAAAAAGCAAAATGTGGAGGGAGAGAGTAGCAGCAGATTTTTTTTTTTTTTTTGGTAATTAATCTCTTTTAAAACTTTTTTAGAATTATGTCCAATTTTTTACTGTGGGTCAGCTGTTGATTTTTTATTAAGACAGCAGTTTCTTCACCGAGTTCAGGTGACTGAGGAGGAACCGGTTCATGCCCTTGAAACAAAGCCCCAGACCAAGCCCCCGAGCACCCTTCAGCCGGTCCCAGCACGTCTCACACAAGCTCTGTAACCGTGCTAAGCTGTAGGCACCTTTTTCATTTGGAAAGGGCGCCCACCCAACCTGAATCCTCCCCCTCCCTGGGGGCAGGGGCTTCCAACCACCTCCTCCCCGGGGGCTCCCATGCCCCTGAAGTCTCCCTGCAGTGACCCCTCTGTGGTTGTGTCCACTCCCCAACACAAATGCTTTAACACAACTTTAATAAACTGGAATTACTAAGAAATGTGTTCCCCCCGCCCCCCGAAAAAAAAGTCTTTGTGTTTTACACGCTGCACATGGATCCGTGGTCTGCTGGGAAGGGATTTCTGTGTATGGGGTGAGGTCGGCGCCCAGGTGACAGGTGGGCACCCACCTGGCCTAGTGCCGCGACCGGAAGACCTCCTTCCTGCAGGGCCCCCCGTCCTCACCAAGCGGGTGGCCTTCCAGCACAAGGGATTCTGCTTCTGGGATCAGTTCTGTCCATCAGATCGTCCTGCAAGCACGCGCTGCCTTAATTACTCTTTTTAGGTGTTTTAAAGTTTTTCTCAATAGTGCTTTGTGCAGAGGTCTTGTTCATCTTTTGTTAAATATTTTACAGTTTTTCGAAACTAATGTAATGATGTTATTAAAATTTCGTTTTCTGTTTTTTCCCGCTTATATATATATACACAAATGTAATTGACCTTTGTTTTTCAGCCCTGTGTCCGGGGGCCTTGCTGATCTATTACTGGTTCTAAGGGGCTCACCTCTGGTGCCCAGGCCTTCGTGGTGCACAATCGAGGTGTCTGAGTAGCGTCAGCCTGGGTGGCCTTTGGGTCCCCGAGCCTTTCTCTCTTCTTTTCGCCTCATGTGTCTGGACTAGACGGACATAGGGTGAGGCGGCGGGGCCTTCGTACCTGCACACGTGCTGCATGTTTGTCCCTCTGTTTCCTTCTGCGGCGAGTCAGGAGCAGGGCTCGCTCTTCCCCCAGGACCCCCAGGGCATCCTGTCTGAGAGCCATGATGCCTGGTTGCCTAAGCGCTTGTGCCCCGTCTCGCCCTCAAGTCCTGGTTGGCAGCGAGGGGAGCAAAGAGCTCTGGCCAGGTGGAGGGAGTCCTCTTACCCTCGACAGCCGGGCAGGAGGAAGTGGCCCAAGCCCCGGTCTCCGTGCCGTCCACAGGTGAACCCCGACACCGGCTACATCAACTACGACCAGCTGGAGGAGAACGCCCGCCTCTTCCACCCGAAGCTCATCATCGCAGGTGAGGAGCCCGGCGGGGCCCCAGCCTCTCACAAACAAGCTTGTGTGCTGTTCCCACCCTGTCCTCACTCCCTGCTGGTTTCTGCCGCGCAGCTGAGCTGCTTGGGTCTATTTCCTTTTCTCTCAGGACCGTCAGTCCTGCACTGTTCCCCAGAAGCATCTGGACATGTTGGCCTCTGCCTAGTTGGGCTGGTAATGGCCGGGGGCCGCCCCAGCCACGCGACACAGGGGCAGAGAGCAGGGTGTCGCCTTTGGCACAGGCGGGATTTGCAGGCGTCCCTCGTTTCCATCCTCAGGCCTTAGAGGGGGCAAGGCTGGCTTTCAGACGCTGTGCCCAACTGAGGCGGCTCTGCTCTCGAGTTGACTCAGCGTCACCCTTGCCGTCTCAGGGACCAGCTGCTACTCCCGGAACCTGGACTACGCCCGGCTGCGCGAGATCGCTGACGACAACGGGGCGTACCTCATGGCCGACATGGCGCACATCAGCGGGCTGGTGGCGGCCGGCGTGGTGCCCTCCCCCTTCGAGCACTGCCACGTGGTGTCCACCACCACCCACAAGACCCTGCGGGGCTGCCGCGCCGGCATGATCTTCTACAGGAAGGGTGCGCTCCTGGCGGGGCCGGGGCTGCCTTTCTTCTTGGGGCCCACGGTCGGTTTAGGGAGCCGGGAAGACTGACCCCGATGCTGTAACGAGCAGGAAGCCCTGAGCCCAGCTGTCCAGGTCGGGGGAAGGGGGAGGGGAAGAGCGTCCTGGGGGCCAGCGTCCTGTGGCTCAGCTTACCCTGTTGAGTGGAAGACGCTGGGGTGACAGGAGGGTGTGCGTGGCTGGCGGGGCTCCAGGAGACCTCGCCGTGCGGCGTTATTTTGGTGAACTTACTGTAGCATGTTTCTCCCAGAGAAAGACTCAGTAATCAAACCGTAAGACACTGATGTGTAAACCATAGTAGGAGTTTGTCGTTTGAGTGAGGAATTTCTCCTTCCCATGATGGAGCCTACGTGTATGTGTTCCCTTATTTGGGATTCCCATTCCTGAGAAGCAGGATTAGGGTCCCATAGTCTTCAGTCCCGGTGCACTAACCTCACGTCAGCAGAGAGAACCCCACTCTGGTGACCGCATCTCTCTTTACCCCCTGCGGGACCCCCTTGCTCAGCCGCTGGCCAGGACTGGATACACCACGTGCCCACTGGGCTTCTCAGGGCCCTGCTGCCTCTGTGCCCCTCAGAGGCCCCTCCTCAGCTGTGTTCAGGTTTCTGAGGCAGGCGGCCTTTCCCACCCGCTGGGGAGACATTTGTTTTCCCCACTGTATGTTGGTGATGTTCGATTGACCCTCCAGGCAGAGCAAGTCCTGGCTCTGCCACGGATGTGCTGTGTGATCTTGGGCTAGTTGTGCAGCCTCTCTGAGCCTCAATTCCTCACCTCCAGAGTAGGGATCGTAATAATTGTACCTGTCCCTGGGGACTGCTGTTGCGAGGATTGAATGAATGAATTTAGGGAAACTGCTCAGAGCAGTTCCTGCCTCACAGGAAGCTCCATGGAGACACTGGCAGCTCCTATTACTGGTCCTTAACTTTTCTCAGAAAGGAAGCTGCTTCTCCGTTTCTGGCCAAATGAGTCACGTCTCCCCCAAAGGAGTCATCTTGGAAGACTGCTCTCTCGGATAGTTCTTTGAGGAAATATGCCCAAGGTGTATTCTTTATTACTCTCTCAGTGGAGGGACATTTTCATCCTTCCTTTCATCTCTTTTTTTTTTTTTTGGCTGCGTTGGGTCTTCGTTGCTGCACGCGGGTTTTCTCTAGTTACGGTGCACGGGCTTCTCATTGCACGGGCAAGCACGGGCTCTAGGCACGTGGGCTTCAGTAGTTGTGGCGTGCGGACTCAGTAGTTGTGGTGCACGGGCTCAGTAGTTGTGGCTTGCAGGCTCTAGATTGCAGGCTCAGTAGTTGTGGCACATGAGCTTAGTTGCTCCGTGGCATGTGGGATCTTCCCGGACCAGGGCTCGAACCCGTGTCCCCTGCACTGGCAGGTGGATTCTTTTTTTTTTTTTTTTTTTTTTTATGATTTTTAGAAATTTCATGTAATGTCTGAAACATTTATATTAACATGTTTCCATACAAATAACCCAATGAAAGTTTAGTATTAGTTGTTTTGTTTGTTTTTTTATACTGCAGGTTCTTATTAGGCATCAGTTTTATACACATCAGTGTATACATGTCAATCCCAATCGCCCAATTCAGCACACCACCATCCCCACCCCACCGCAGTTTTCCCCCCTTGGTGTCCATATGTCCATTCTCTACATCTGTGTCTCAACTTCTGCCCTGCAAACTGGCTCATCTGTACCATTTTTCTAGGTTCCGCATACATGCATTAATATACGATATTTGTTTTTCTCTTTCTGACTTACTTCACTCTGTATGACAGTCTCTAGATCCATCCACGTCTCAACAAATGACTCAATTTCGTTCCTTTTTATGGCTGAGTAATATTCCATTGTATATATGTACCACATCTTCTTTATCCATTCGTCTGTTGATGAGCATTTAGGTTGCTTCCATGACCTGGCTATTGTAAATAGTGCTGCAGTGAACATTCGGGTGCATGTGTCTTTTTGAATTACGGTTTTCTCTGGGTATATGCCCAGTAGTGGGATTGCTGGGTCATATGGTAATTCTATTTTTAGTTTTTTAAGGAACCTCCATATTGTTCTCCATAGTGGCTGTATCAATTTACATTCCCACCAACAGTGCAAGAGGGTTCCCTTTTCACCACACCCTCTCCAGCATTTGTTGTTTGTAGATTTTCTGATGATGCCCATTCTAACAGGAGTGAGGTGATACCTCATTGTAGTTTTGATTTGCATTTCTCTAATAATTAGTGATGTTGAGCATCTTTTCATGTGCTTCGTGGCCATCTGTATGTCTTCTTTGGAGAAATGTCTATTTAGGTCTTCTGCCCATTTTTGGATTGGGGTGTTTGTTTCTTTGATATTGAGCTGAATGAGCTGTTTATATATTTTGGAGATTAATCCTTTGTCCGTTGATTCATTTGCAAATATTTTCTCCCATTCTGAGGGTTGTCTTTTCGTCTTGTTTATGGTTTCCTTTGCTGTGCAAAAGCTTTGAAGTTTCATTAGGTCCCACTTGTTTATTTTTGTTTTTATTTCCATTACTCTAGGAGGTGGATCAAAAAAGATCTTGCTGTGATTTATGTCAAAGAGTGTTCTTCCTATGTTTTCCTCTAAGAGTTTTATAGTGTCCAGTCTTATATTTAGGTCTCTAATCCATTTTGAGTTTATTTTTGTGTATGGTGTTAGGGAGTATTCTAATTTCATTCTTTTACATGTAGCTGTCCAGTTTTCCCAGCACCACTTATTGAAGAGACTGTCTTTTCTCCATTGTATATCTTTGCCTCCTTTGTCATAGATTAGTTGACCATAGGTGCGTGGGTTAATCTCTGGGCTTTCTATCTTGTTCCATTGATCTATGTTTCTGTTTTTGTGCCAGTACCATATTGTCTTGATTACTGTAGCTTTGTAGTATAGTCTGAAGTCAGGGAGTCTGATTCCTCCAGCTCCATTTTTTTGCCTCAAGACTGCTTTGCCTATTCGGGGTCTTTTGTGTCTCCATACAAATTTTAAGATGATTTGTTCTAGCTCCGTAAAAAATGCCATTGGTAATTTGATAGGGATTGCATTGAATCTGTAGATTGCTTTGGGTAGTATACTCATTTTCACAATGTTTTTTTTTTTTTTTTTTTTTTTAAAGAAATTCACGGTCTTTTATTTATTTATTTATTTATTTATGGCTGTGCTGGGTCTTCGTTTCTGTGCTAGGGTTTTCTCTAGTTGTGGCAAGCGGGGACCGCTCTTCATCGCGATGCGCGGGCCTCTCACTCTCGCGGCCTCTCTTGTTGTGGAGCACAGGCTCCAGACGCGCAGGCTCAGTAATTGTGGCTCACGGGCCCAGTTGCTCCATGGCATGTGGGATCTTCCCGGACCAGGGCTCGAACCCGTGTCCCCTGCATTGGCAGGCAGATTCTCAACCACTGCGCCACCAGGGAAGCCCTTTTCACAATGTTGATTCTTCCAATCCAAGAACATGGTATATCTCTCCATCTGTTGGTATCATCTTTAATTTCTTTCATCAGTGTCTTATAGTTTTCTGCATACAGGTCTTTTGTCTCCCTAGGTAGGTTTATTCCTAGGTATTTTATTCTTTTTGTTGCAATGGTAAATGGGAGTGTTTCCATAATTTCTCTTTCAGATTTTTCATCATTAGTGTATAGGAATGCAAGAGATTTCTGTGCATTAATTTTGTATCCTGCAACTTTACCATATTCATTAATTAGCTCTAGCAGTTTTCTGGTGGCAGTTTTAGGATTCTCTATGTATAGTATCATGTCATCCGCAAACAGTGACAGTTTTACTTCTTCTTTTCCAATTTGTATTCCTTTTATTTCTTTTTCTTCTCTGATTGCCGTGGCTAGGACTTCCAAAACTATGTTGAATAATAGTGGTGAGAGTGGACATCCTTGTCTCGTTCCTGATCTTAGAGGAAATGCTTTCAGTTTTTCACCATTGAGAATGATGTTTGCTGTGGGTTTGTCATATATGGCCTTTATTATGTTGAGGTAGGTTCCCTCTATGCCCACTTTCTGGAGAGTTTTTATCAGAAATGGGTGTTGAATTTTGTCAAAAGCTTTTTCTGCATCTATTGAGATGATCATATGGTTTTTATTCTTCAATTTGTTAATATGGTGTATCACATTGATTGATTTGCGTATATTGAAGAATCCTTGCATCCCTGGGATAAATCCCACTTGATCGTGGTGTATGATCCTTTTAATGTGTTGTTGGATTCTGTTTGCTAGTATTTTGTTGAGGATTTTTGCATCTATATTCATCAGTGATATTGGTCTGTAATTTTCTTTTTTTGTAGTGTCTTTGTCTGGTTTTGGTATCAGGGTGATGGTGGCCTCATAGAATGAGTTTGGGAGTGTTCCTTCCTCTGCAATTTTTTGGAAGAGTTTGAGAAGGATGGGTGTTAGCTCTTCTCTAAATGTTTGATAGAATTCACCTGTGAAGCCATCTGGTCCTGGACTTTTGTTTGTTGGAAGATTTTTAATCACAGTTTCAATTTCATTACTTGTGATTGGTCTGTTCATATTTTCTATTTCTTCCTGGTTCAGTCTTGGAAGGTTATACCTTTCTAAGAATTTGTCCATTTCTTCCATGTTGTCCATTTTATTGGCATAAAGTTGCTTGTAGTAGTCTCTTAGGATGCTTTGTATTTCTGCAGTGTCTGTTGTAACTTCTCCTTTTTCATTTCTGATTTTATTGATTTGAGTCCTCGCCCTCTTTTTCTTGATGAGTCTGGCTAATGGCTTATCAATTTTGTTTATCTTCTCAAAGAACCAACTTTTAGTTTTATTGATCTTTGCTATTGTTTTCTTTGTTTCTATTTCATTTATTTCTGCTCTGATCTTTATGATTTCTTTCCTTCTGCTAACTTTGGGTTTTGTTTGTTCTTCTTTCTCTAGTTTCTTTAAGTGTAAGGTTAGATTGTTTACTTGAGCTTTTTCTTGTTTCTTTAGGTAGGCTTGTATAGCTATAAACTTCCCTCTTAGAACTGCTTTTGCTGCATCCCATAGGTTTTGGGTCGTCGTGTTTTCATTGTCATTTGTCTCTAGGTATTTTTTGATTTCCTCTTTGATTTCTTCAGTGATCTCTTGGTTATTTAGTAACGTATTGTTTAGCCTCCTTGTGTTTGTCCTTTTTACGTTTTTTTCCCTGTAATTCATTTCTAATCTCATAGCGTTGTGGTCAGAAAAGATGCTTGATATGATTTCAGTTTTCTTAAATTTACTGAGGCTTGATTTGTGACCCAAGATGTGATCTATCTTGGAGAATGTTCCGTGCGCACTTGAGAAGAACGTGTAATCTGCTGTTTTTGGATGGAATGTCCGATATATATCAATTAAATCTATCTGGTCTATTGTGTCATTTAAAGCTTCTGTTTCCTTATTTATTTTCATTTTGGATGATCTGTCCATTGGTGTAAGTGAGGTGTTAAAGTCCCCCACTATTATTGTGTTACTGTCGATTTCCTCTTTTATAGCTGTTAGCAGTTGCCTTATGTATTGAGGTGCTTCTATGTTGGGTGCATATATATTTATAATTGTTATATCTTCTTCTTGGATTGATCCCTGGATCATTATGTAGTGTCCTTCCTTGTCTCTTGTAACATTCTTTAATTTAAAGTCTATTTTATCTGATATGAGTATAGCTACTCCAGCTTTCTTTTGATTTCCATTTGCATGGAATATCTTTTTCCATCCCCTCACTTTCAGTCTGTATGTGTCCCTAGGTCTAAAGTGGGTCTCTTGTAGACAGCATATATATGGGTCTTGTTTTTGTATCCATTCAGCCAGTCTATGTCTTTTGGTTGGGGCATTTAATCCATTCACGTTTAAGGTAATTATCGATATGTATGTTCCTATGACCATTTTCTTAATTGTTTTGGGTTTGTTTTTGTAGGTCCTTTTCTTCTCTTGTGTTTCCCACTTAGAGAAGTTCCTTTAGCATTTGTTGTAGAGCTGGTTTGGTGGTGCTGAATTCTCTTAGCTTTTGCTTGTCTGTAAAGCTTTTGATTTCTCCATCAAATCTAAATGAGATCCTTGCCGGGTAGAGTAATCTTGGTTGTAGGTTCTTCCCTTTCATCACTTTAAGTATATCATGCCACTCCCTTCTGGCTTGCAGAGTTTCTGCTGAGAAATCAGCTGTTAACCTTATGGGAGTTCCCTTGTATGTTATTTGTCGTTTTTCCCTTGCTGCTTTCAATAATTTTTCTTTGTCTTTAATTTTTGCCACTTTGATTACTATGTGTCTCGGCGTGTTTCTCCTTGGGTTTATCCTGTATGGGACTCTCTGCGCTTCCTGGACTTGGGTGGCTATTTCCTTTCCCATGTTAGGCAAGTTTTCGACTATAATCTCTTCAAATATTTTCTCTGGTCCTTTCTCTCTCTCTTCTCCTTCTGGGACCCCTATAATGCGAATGTTGTTGCGTTTAATGTTGTCCCAGAGGTCTCTTAGGCTGTCTTCATTTCTTTTCATTCTTTTTTCTTTAGTCTGTTCCGCAGCAGTGAATTCCATCATTCTGTCTTCCAGGTCACTTATCCGTTCTTCTGCCTCAGTTATTCTGCTATTGATTCCTTCTAGTGTAGTTTTCATTTCAGTTATTGTATTGGTCATCTCTGTTTGTTTGTTCTTTAATTCTTCTAGGTCTTTGTTAATCATTTCTTGCATCTTCTCAATCTTTGCCTCCATTCTTATTCCAAGGTCCTGGATCATCTTCACTATCATTATTCTGAATTCTTTTTCTGGAAGGTTGCCTATCTCCACTTCATTTAGTTGTTTTTCTGGGGTTTTTTCTTGTTCCTTCATCTGGTACATAGCCCTCTGCCTTTTCATCTTCTCTGTCTTTCTGTAACTGTGGTTTTTGGTCCACAGGCTGCAGGATTATAGTTTTTCTTGCTTCTGTTGTCTGCCCTCTGGTGGTTGAGGCTATCTAAGAGGCTTGATGGGAGGCTCTGGTGGTGGGTAGAGCTGACTGTTGCTGTGGCGGTCAGAGCTCAGTAAAACCTTAATCCACTTGACTGTTGGTGGGTGGGGCTGGGTTCCCTCCCTGTTGCTGTGGCTGTCAGAGCTCAGTAAAACCTTAATCCACTTGACTGTTGATGGGTGGGGCTGGGTTCCCTCCCTGTTGGCTGTTTTGCCTGAGGCAACCCAACACTGGAGCCTACCCGTGCTCTTTGGTGGGGTTAATGGCAGACTCTGGGAGGGCTCACGCCAAGGAGAACTTCCCAGAACCTCTGCTGCCAGTGTCCTTATCCCCACGGTGAAACAGAGCCACCACTCGCCTCTGCAGGAGACCCCCCAACACCAGCAGGTAGGTCTGGTTCAGTCTCCCCCCAGGCTCACTGCTCCTTCCCCTGGGTCCTGATGCACACATTACTTTGTGTGTGCCCTCCAAGAGTGGGGTCTCTGTTTCCCCCAGTCTCGTCAAAGTCCTGCAATCCAATTCCCACTAGGCTTCAAAGTCTGATTCTCTAGGAATTCCTCCTCCCGTTGCCTGACCCCCAGGTTGGGAAGCCTGACGTGGGGCTCAGAACCTTTACTCCAGTGGGTGGACTTCTGTGGTATAAGTGTTCGCCAGTCTGTGAGTCACCCACCCAGCAGTTACGGGGTTTGATTTTACTCTGCTTGCGCCCCTCCTACCATCTCACTGTGGCTTCTCCTCTGTCCTTGGACGTGGGGTATCCTCCTTGGTGAAGTCCAGGGTCTTCCTGTCAATGATGGTCCAGCAGTCAGTTGTGATTCTGGTGCTCTCGCAAGAGGGAGTGACAGCACGTCCTTCTACACCGCCATCTTGGTTAATCTCATTTCTCATCTCCTTGTGCTCCGGTTCGCCATTCCAGCCGCTTTACTAGCAATCTCCCTCCTTGGAGAATCAGCACCTTTATCCTCCTGTTCCGTACAGGTTGCAATTTGTCCTGCAGACTTAGAAATGATAACTCTCGTCCACAAATATATTGAGGGAAGGCAACGAAGAGGATTTGAAAGCAAGGCAGAATTGCAGGAAACAGATTTCAGGAGGTAGATTCGAATCGCCTTTAAAGCACAGGAAAAGCCGGCAGGTGGATTCTTAACCACTGCACCACCAGGGAAGCCCCTTCCTTTGACCTTTGAAGGGTGGTTCCCTCACCCAGCCCCCCTGGGAGCAAGCACCCTCCCTGGCCTGCAGCATCGCCTCCAGGAGTGGGGCCGGGTCTGTGTCCAGATGGGGAGAAAACAGAGGGGATGGCCTTTCCCATGTCCCGTGTTGTCCTTTGTCCAGGAGTGCGCAGCGTGGACCCGAAGACGGGCAGAGAGACTCGCTACAACCTGGAGTCACTCATCAACTCTGCCGTGTTCCCAGGCCTGCAGGGGGGGCCCCACAACCACGCCATTGCTGGTAACGCAGACCCACCCTGCCCAGGCCCCGCGGCCACACGCCTTGGGCGGCTCCCCCATAGCCCGTCCCCCAGAGCATGTGCCCTAAGAGGTGCTCACGAGGCAGAGAAGGGGAGCAGTGCGTATGTCAGCAGGGACAGAGGTGACGGCCACTCCACTGAGTCGGGCAGGCCCCACCTGAGCCCCTGAGAAACCACGGGGAGGGGACCTGACAGCGGAAGACTGCACAGCCGAAGGAGCACGTGAGCGGGCGGGCGGCCCTCCCCTGGTCTCCTGGCCTCCAGGGGAGGGGACGGCGACAACTGTGTCTGACCCTTGGCCTTGACTTTGGGGCTACGCTGGTACCTCCTAGGTCCTATTCCATCACAGCCCAGCAGCTGTCATAGACATACTCCTTCTCTGGTTGTACCCGAGCCTTAGAAAATCTGATGACCTCAGAGCTTTTACTCCGTCTTTGGAGCAAAGCAGTTGGTGGAGGAGCCAGGACAAAGGTGTCCCGTCCCCATTGGGAGACTGTCCCCATTGGGAGACTGTCGGGAGAAGTACCGGTGTATGCAAGAAGGGGCGTGGAGGGAGCAGTGAAGGGGGAGTTTTAGGCTCCAGAGTGGGCAGGGGCAGCTCCCCTTACACCCAGCCGCTCAGCGCCCTCCAGTGGTGGGATGCCAGCTCTCCAGGCCGTTTCCCACACACGGACTGGGGGCTCCTGTGCCAGGACTTGGGCGCCTGGTTTGCATCCTCCTCCATCTTCTGCGCCCCTTCAAGCAGCTCCGGGGATCGAACAAGGTCCCAGAGGAGTCTGGGTGTGCAGGGAGATCAGGCCTGTACCTCTCATCTGGGCTCTGCTCTGAAAGGTGCATAATTTGGCATCAAAGCATCAGCAGCTAAGTGACCCGTTTTCACACGTCGAGCTTAAAAAGGACAAAATCCATCTTGTCGGGAACAGCTCTCCCCTGGTGATTTCCTTAGCCGGAAACTTCATGCTGGAGAGAGGCCGCCTCAAAAGCACTTGCTCGGAGAGAGAGGTCTGAGGCTTAGCCGGGCAGTTGCAGGGTTAAAAGATCATTTTGGGAGGAGATGTAACCCGCTGCCCTGGGTGACACCGAGAAGCTGGGAAGCCCGAGTGGAGACGGATGTTTCTTTGACTCACGGTCTGTCTTCATCTCCTGCCAGGGGTGGCGGTGGCCCTGAAGCAGGCCATGACTCCGGAGTTCAGACTCTACCAGCGCCAGGTGCTGGCCAACTGCAGGGCTCTGGCCGAGGCCTTGATAGGGCTGGGCTACAAAGTGGTCACAGGTATGACAGGAACCGAGCCCTGAGGGCAGCCTTGCTCCTGCTTGAGTCTCGTCCAGGCCCTGCCAGGGTGTGGCTGTAGGGTTGTGGCCTGGGCACGGTGGCCGCAGCCATGGGGTGACTCGGGACCCCCTCAGCTCTGTATACACAACCTCGTTCAAACCTCGAGATAGCCTTGGGAATCACTGGTCTTATTTTACAAATGGGCATCTGAGGTTCCTAAAGCCACACGGCAAGCAAGGGGGCTGTGTGTCCAGAGCCACACATCCGCTTAGGCCACGTGCGTCTTTGAAGCCGTGGTCATCGCCTAAGTCAGCGATGGGGATCTAGTTAACCCAGGGATTAACTAGAGTTCAAAGTGAAGATCAGGTGCTTGGAAGATTCCTGGGTGGCCTTGGGCCGCTCCAGAAAGTTCTTCCATATCTCTTCTGCACCACTTTGAAAATACTATCATCCTCACAGGATTGGGGTTAAAGCACACAATGGGCTGGCAGTGTCTGCACCTGACGTGCCCGTCACCCTGTCACCTAGATCGCCCACTGCCCGCTACTCTGAGGCCCCCTTAGAGGGAGCCTTGAGGGTGGACTTAGAGAGAAGGGGGACATTCCCAGGTGACATCATCACCCCAACAGGCTTCCAGGCGCTGCCCTGGCACCTGACAGGTTGGGACGTGGCAGCGGGCCGTCTGGGCTGGCCATTTGCCCTCAGCCCCCTCTGCATCCTCATGTTCCCTTTTTAAACTACTCTGTGCTTCTTCTCAAACTCTGAGGCCCTGGGGCATGTGGTCTTTAGCAGGTGATGAAAGCCCCGCAGGACACATGGTGGGGGTCACAGCCCCCCATTTCTTTGGAAGAGAAAGATCCCTTCACTCGGCATGGGGTCGGCTTCCATGTGTCTAACCTGGTTTCCAGGTGGTTCTGACAACCACTTGATCCTCGTGGACCTCCGCTCCAAAGGCACGGACGGCGGCCGGGCTGAGAAGGTGCTGGAAGCCTGTTCCATCGCCTGCAACAAGAACACCTGCCCAGGTGAGCGTCCTCAGTCCTCTCCTGTCTGCACCTCTCAAGGCCGATGGTGACTTGGCTCTGGGGACAAGACGTGCTGCCCCGCCCGCCCCCTCTGACGCAGCGCTGACCCCGCTGGGGATGGAGAGGGAGAGGGAGGCTGGGGCCTCTGGAAAACTGGCTGCATTTCTCAGTGGGTTGTGAATAAGATGTGGGCGACGTCCCTCAAACCCAGACAGATGCTGCCCTGGCGTCAGGAGCAAGGACCATGTCGCAAAAGGCGGCTCTCCTGATATTTCAAGTAGCGCAGCCGAGGTGTGAGCCAGCGTCCGTGGGCCTATTCCTTTTGCCCACGAGCCCCTTCCCGGTGCCCGATCGTCAGTGGGGAGATGGGTGCAGCCCAGGGACAGAGCCTGTTTCTCTTGAAGGTGACAAAAGCGCCCTGCGGCCCAGCGGACTGCGCCTGGGGACCCCAGCGCTGACATCCCGAGGACTCTTGGAAGAAGATTTCCAAAAAGTTGCCCATTTTATTCACAGAGGTGAGGAGAGGCGTGGACACTGGCCGCGCGGGGCTGTGCGGTCGGGATGAAGGACGTCGAGGCTGGAGCAGGGCTGGGAGACAGAGCATCGCCCAGCAGACCGTGTGGGCTGAAAGGGTGGTGGGCGCGTGGACGGCAGGGCAGTCGGGCCCGGCTGCCGGGGGCACGTAGGCAGTGGCGTCTCTCGCTGGCGCAGGGATAGAGCTGACCCTGCAGATCCAGGACACCGTGGGGGTGAAGGCCACCCTGAAGGAGTTCACGGAGAAGCTGGCGGGGGCCGAGGATCACCAGCGGGCTTTGGCGGCACTCAGGGCGGAAGTGGAGAGCTTCGCCGCCCTCTTCCCTCTGCCGGGCCTGCCCAACTTCTAGGGGAGGGCCCGCCCGCCCAGGGACCCAGCGCCCTGGAGGCCCCACACGGGCCCCTTTCCAGACTTTGCTTTTTTTACCTTGTTCACAAACCATTTGTTTAAGGCTCAGTGTTAGTCATTCTGGGACAAGTTATTAAGGAGTTTAAATCTGAACCTCACTTTCTCGCAGTTATGTATAGTTATTCTGGAAAAATGAAATACAATTTAGCCATTCAGCCTTAATTATCCAGACTGGTGGAGGGCAGGGTTACTGGGAAGACTCCACTCTTAAGAGTCCCTGGGCTTCCCTGACTTGCTGCGGCAGCCGGAAGCACCAAAGTTCGAGCTTGGAAGAGCCGCCCGTTGCTGTCTGTTCCCCAGTGGGCGCCAGAGGAGGACTCGGTTATAACCGTCGCAAACGAGGAGGGGGTGTCCTGGCCCTTCTGCTGTGCTTTCAATCGGAATCACAAGTTAGACGGGTCTGTTCAGGTGCCACCCAGCTCGGTGGGAGTCCCGCTTACAGCACCTGGGCAGGAGCGGGATGTAGTCCCCTTCCCCCAGCCCAGGGCAGGCAGGCCGCTGAGCAGACAGCCACCTCCCTCCCGTGATCAGGAAACCAGAGGTCACCTTCCCACAGAAACTTTATTTTTCACAAATCTCAAGTGCAAAACATAGATGACCATTTTTAATAAGCACAAATTTTTAACCACAGAATGTCTACAAGAATTATAGCTTTAAAAAATACAACCGATTTTTATATCTCAAAAATATCTCAACTCAAATAAATTAATTTCTTAAAAAGTACACTTCTCATACTATTTGTTTGGCATGACTGGTTGAACTCTGGTGCAGCCACACCGGGAGCTGCGGGCACGCGTGTGGCGTATGCAGCGTGCTCTCGCCCTGGCCGCAGTGACCACGGCTCACCCGGTGGGACTCACGCTCACACACGACGAGGAGCATGCAGTAATAATGTAGCTTTTCAAAAAACGACAAATACGACTTCCTCACACACTATGCTTCTCACCGTGGCGTTAACATGGCCGTGGTTGACGCCCCGGGGCTCCAGCACGGCGGGCAGGGCGGCTGCCACCTCCGCAGCTGTGGAAACAGCCTCACACCCAGGAGCTTGACTCTTCCCCCGCAGGAGACAAAGGCCACCACACAAGCACTCCCGGGAGGCTGGGGCCCCAGACCAGCACTTGATTCATGGCCAAGTGCTCCCTCCTCCCCACAGCTGAAACCAAACCTCAAAGCAGGACGGGCTCAGAAGAGCTGGGTGTGCTCCAACCTTAGCTGAGGCTGGTTTTCCTTCCAGCCAGAAGTAGAGATTTGATACTTTTCCTTTTGCAATTGCAATCTGTTAATACCATCTCTCTCTCTCAAAAATCCCAGTTGTATCAGTTTCTATCACAATATTGGGAAAAAGCCAGAAAGCTAGCTGGTTTGCTTCAAAGCACGAGCCAAGGCACTTTCTTGAGCCTCTAGGGAGATCGAGGTAAGATCTGATGCTGGCTTGGGGGGCTGGTGCCTCCGAAGGCTGTCCACACGGACTGATGGATCGCACCAGCCCAGGAGGGCTCCTGCCTGTGCAAAGACGACGTGGGCCACGTGGAGAAGCTGACTGGCCAGGCGCCATCAGGCTGGTGGGGAGGGTGGGTGGCGAGCTGCGTGTGAGATCTTCCAGGCCACTGGGCCTCCGGGGACGTGTCACAAGCTGCAGCAGCCCTGGCACTCAAGGGAGAATCTATCGGCCATCCTGGGATTTTGACATGGGATTTGTTACTTGTTTGGGGATGAAGTCTACGATACTTTGCACACAGTAACTGATCTGAAGCAAGAAGTTCAGAGCTACATGGGAAATGGCAGCTGGGCTATCACAGCCCATTTCCAGATGCTACTAAAGGAGTAGGGTCCCCAGGGCCACAGGTGCTGTAAAAGGGTTCAGCTGATGTCTACCGTGGAGCTTCTGGAAATCACTACTGCATAAATGCCAGCCTAGGCAGGTTCTTCTTAACTTGGACTGCTTTAAAAAGGCAGGGTGGGGGGCAGGTAACGGACTGGAAGTGAAGCTGAAACAAACCTCAAGGTTCTGGTGCCTGGGCCTTCGAGGCGATACTTAGGATTGAAGAAGTACTAAGGGCACTGACACCCTCTGATTTTGGAAGCGTCTCTCAGCATTTGGACGCTTGCTGACCTAGTACCAGGGAAAACCTCTTGTTAAGATTCCTGACGAGATGAGTTCGTTGCACAGGCCCCCACCACTCAGACTCAGGTGCGTCTGAGACTCCTGGCAGGTTCCAGTCGCCAGCGTGGCAGGGCCGGGAAGGCCTGGTTCCCCTTTGAGCTCCCTTTGAAGAGAAACATACTTGGCATCAAGCAATTCTGTGAACCTGCACACTGCAAAGTTGGATTTTAAGCAAAATTTAAATGCTGGAGTTCAGCCACTGGTCAGCGAAGACAGCTCTACTCCTCAATGAAGAAACAGCTCAAGAGAGGGGCTCCGGGTGCCCTCTCTGCGGCCGCCCCACAGCCAGGCCTTCTGCTTGCACCGGCAGGGCTCGCCCGAGGCGGCGCTTCTGCACAAACACCCTCCAGAGTGGACTTCCGCTTCTAGGAGGCCAGTGTGACTGACCTGCTGCCCTTTCTGGCTTCCCAGGTGCGAGGTGTGAACCGCAGAGGCCATGTTGGTGGCCCGGGAACGAGACACGGGTGGGCCCGTGATCGCTTCCCATCTGGTCATTTGGGCCCCACGGACCGCTCTTCCCTCGGAGATAAGGTGTCACAAGCTCGTGTCCCAGGAGGCCCAAGTACACGCAATTAGCCACGTCCCTAGAAAACAAAGCAGCATCTGAACACAAGGGGAGCGGTGGTAACAGGAGGGCAGCCTTCCCACCAGCACCCACACTGCACGTTCGGAAGCTGCCGCGTGGTCCCTGGAGACGCCTCTCTGGGGGACACAGGTGACAGCACAGGTACAAGGACCCGAGGAGACGCGGTAGCAGCCCTGTCACAGTGGGCCTCGGTCACGGCCTCCGGAGCAGAATGACACTCTGGCGGGAATGGGGACCCTGACCAGAAGCCTGGGCAGGGAGGGCCACGGGGGAGAGATGATACGAAGCCTCCTCGGTCACCAAGGGGTCCTGACCACTGTGGTGTGCCGCAAAGCTGGTGGCGGACCAGGTCTCAACAGCAGGACTCGGACGACACAGAACACGGCCCCGGCAGACACGCACGCGTGCTCAGGAGCAACCGCTGTGGCTGGTTCAGGTGTGTTTTACCACAACATGGGGGAAAAAATTAAAAAGCAGTAATACCAAGAGTTCTCCCTGCATAGGGACAAACGGCTTAAGGAAGAAAAGTATGACATTTTCAAGGTTGCAAAGAACCATCTAGCTACACACATCAGTGGTAACTGTGTCAGGAGGGTCCTGGCGGGTGAACAGGGGGTGGGGCTGGGACTCAGCTGGGGCGGAACGAGCTGCTGTGAATGCGCATGCTCCAGGCCGGCCTTCCCGGAGGAGATCCCAGCCCGCCGGCTGCCCCGCGCCTGCGACACCCCGTGAGGTAGTAAAGTGCTTGCGAAGGTCTGCGGTGACCTCTGCCGGGCGAGCGCCAGCCCGTCTGCAGACCCTCCCCAAGAGGACAGTGTCGGCGCCCCCAGGAGAGCTGGTGGCTCCTCGCCCGCACAGCGGGAAGCCTGTGCCCAGCCCCCCACGACAGCGGTTCTGATGACCAGGGGCCAGTGCCTGGACACTCCGCTGAGCCTGGGAGCCCAGCGGCAGGCCCCTCCGTGCCTGGCAAGGAGGTGAGGACAGGGCAGGGTGCATCCAGGGGCCTCCCCTGGGAGGGCGGCTCCGCGAGGCCACGCAAAAGGCCCAGCTGGGGTCTGCACGAGGCAATGGACGTTCCGTCGTCCTGCTTTCGACCAAATCGTCCGGTTACCGGCTGCTCCCCTTGATCTTGCTGTGCGAGAGGGCCGGCGTGGTCCTCCCTGCAGGCTCCGCCTCCCTGCCCCTCATCACGCTGCCGAAGCTTTCTTCTGCCCTGGCCCCCAGTCCCAACCCCAGGCCACTCTCCACGGGGCCGCGAGCTGTTACCGTCCTTCCAGATGCCGCCCGGGGACCAGTGCCCCCACCCCCCCCTTGCCCAGAGCCACCTGGGAACCACATCTGCCACCTCGGTTTCCTTCCCGCCAACGACACCAGAAGTCTAAACAGCTCAGAAGACCCCCCGGTCATGCCAACGCCCTCCCCGTACCCTCAGTCACAGGTCTTGGTCACAGTGGCCGGGCCTGACCTCAGATCTTGTATAGGAAACTGGGGACGTAGTCGAACCTGAGCACGGGCTGGCCGGCCGCGGAAGGCTCCCGCGTGTAGTGTAGCTTCAGCAGCTCTGCCAGGTACTGGACCACCTTGACGTCTTCATTCACCAGCCCCAGGTTCAGCTGCAAGAAGCTGGCCTGGCGGCTGGTGGCCAGCCCCTCGGCTTCCGTGCCGCGGGCGGGCAGGTGCAGGTGGCGGCAGAAGGCGTAGAGGAAGGCCTTGGCGCAGAGCTGCGTGAGCACACTCTGCACGTGCAGGGAGTAGGTGCTGCCCCGCTTGATGTGCGTGCGGTGGTCCGCCAGCCGGGGCACCAGGGTGCCTCTGTAGAGGGGGCAGCGCAGGGTCTTCCGGTCCAGGTCCAGGATGCTTGTGTAGCGGCTGTAGCGGCTCAGGGCGTGGAGGGTGCCAGCACTGGCGGGGGATGCCACCCTGAAACACACAGGCCAAGGTCAGGAGGCAGAAGCTGGGGTGGGCCGCTGCCGCGAGGCCAGCCCCCACCCGGCCCCACTCGCCGGCGCTCTCTGGAAGGCAGGTCTGGCCATCACGACCTTCAAGGCTCCTCACCCCTCTCACGACCAAGGTCAAGTGCCTAGCGTGGCCCACGAGGCCCCGACGACCTGCTTCCTGCTGCCCCTGACGCCCCACCTGTCACTCCCCAGGGACTCCCCTGCAGCCTCGCCAGGCTGTCCGTGGGGGCCCTTCTGCTCTGCCCGGAACACCCAGCCCTCCCTCTGTGCCCAGCTTACGCCAACGTAAACCTCACCCAGCCTTCCCTGACCTGTTTGCTCCTCTCGTTCTTGCTCTGTGACCTTGGTCGAGGTCCTTAACTTCCGAGCCTCGTCTGTGAGGCAGGGACGATGGTCCTGCCTCTGGGGTCACAGCGGAGGCACAGGCTGTGGCGCTCAGGACAGCGTCTGGCCCTCGCCACCGGCCTGGTGCTGACCAGTGTGGCGCCAGGAGCTCCTGCAGACCCAGGACCGTACCCCATGCTGTGCCCGGCACATCAGAGGCAGGCAGGCCAGGTTCACCCAGCGAGGGAAGGAGGCCGGAGTGTCGTGTCGGCCTCAGTAAGCGGCCCCTTCCCACCCCGTCTAGACCGGGTCTCCCAGAGGAGTTGGGATTGCCCTGCAGAGCCCAGCAAACGGCTGGCTGACCAGCCGCTTCGCACACTGACGCTCCTCTGGAAGTTGGGGCTTGTGAAGCAGTTGTAAAAGGACTGACGGTCTCTTGGGACTGAGGTCACCTCATCATACTTTCCCCTCGTGGGTGCTCTCTTCTTGTAGAGTTGACAGTCGTTTACCGAGCGCCTAGCGTATTCCAGGCAGTGACCTGGGGCCTGGCCTGGCCGGGAAAAAAGGACACGCGCACGAGCCGGCCCAGCGAGGGGAGGCGTGGCCTCCATGTCCACAGCAGCGGCCGCGGGCTGGGAAGGCGCTGGAGGAGGGACCTCGGAGTCCTGAGAGAGGTGGGCTCTGGGGACTGCAGAGCACGGCAGGCGCAGGGGCAAGCGGGGCCACGTGTGCGGGGCCGAGCCCCCCACCACAGGCCACGAGGAGTCAGACTTGCGGGCGGCTCCCCGCCCGCTCCTGGGTCACCCTTACCTCCCCCCGAGGGGGCTGGGCCATGAGCTAAATGCCTCACCTCATCTTCCTGCCCTGCACTTGGCCGCCGCCCACCTCAGGCCAGCCTCTCCCCAGGCTCTGGCGCCCCGGCCTACTCCCGCCCACGGCGGCACCACCTGTTTTGCGCCTCCAAACTTTTCCTTCATTGGTTTCCCCCAAAGCTCCCCCAGAGGCCAGATAACATGGGAGGAGGTGCGGCCGGGCCTCTGTCCCTCGGGCAGCACCCCGCCCGCCCCCGTCTTGAACTTCATCACGGCCCATCCGAAGCCGGGGTGGCGGGGGGACTCTGCACAGATGAGGACGCTGAGGCCCGCAGAGGGACCGTGGCTTGTCCTAGGTCACCCACGTAGAAGGCGGCTGAGCTGGGATTAGACCCAGGGCCTCTGACGCAACACCAGCACCTCCCTGCCAGAATGGAGCTGTCTTCCAAACAGTCCAGGCCTTCTCACTGCTGCTTAGTAAGCAACCGGATTATTGCTGGTTCTGATTTATAATCGCGGGAGACCAACCTGATTGTTTATCCATCTCTTACACCCACAAATGGCTCATCTGACTGACAAGCATTTCCAGGCAGAGGGCCTACTTAAGTGGGAAAAAAGAAATCCAGGGTCAATGCCACTGGTGGTTCTGGGGTGAGAGTCCTGAGGAACAGTCGTACCCACAATCCAAGTGCCTGGGGGGGAAGGGACTGTCGTAGGCCACAGCTCTCGGATCCCAGACTGAGCCAGCACCTGGGACCGAGCCCCGTGGACACACAAAGGCACCCCTCTGCGCGCACCCTTAAATGCTGACCCTCAGGTGGGCCTCCATCTGCCTCTCTGTCTCAGTGCCGGATCTGCCTGCAGGGCCGGCTCACCACCCACCCGCAGCTCTGAGCACCCCCGGGGCCAGGGCTCCGCGTGCATCCCGGGGGCAGCCCTTCCCTGCTCCGCGGGGTAGCGGCAGGAGCCTCCGCGCCCGACAGCCAGGGCCACGGCTCGTCCCCTCACGGCGCCGCCCCACCGGGTCCGCTGCTCACCGCCCGGGACGCCTTCGGGTGAGCAGCGAATCCAGTCCCCTCTCTCCTCCTGGCCCCTCGGTCGACCCTCCAGTGACACGTGCCCTGGGGGGCAAGGCCCCCGACCCGTCGACCGTGGCGCCCGCCCGAGCAGGGCCCTCTGGGGGCAGATCTCCCGGTTCCCAGCACTTGTGCGCGCTCAGGGGGTGTGGGAGGGAGGGCTTCGTGGGACGAGTCACCAGACATTCCCTAGAAAGGTCTCAGCTCTCACTGCTGACAGGCCTCCCGCTTTCCTGGAGGGACCCTCCACGGCTCCAAGTCCGGAGGCGAGGGCCCAGCTCCACCCCAGCCGCCTGGCCTGCCTTCCACACGGCGATCGGCGCCCCCCTCCACTCCCCCCAGGACGTCAGAGCAGCGCCTGCATGGAGCAGGCACGGGTCAGACACGATGGGCCCCCGACACTCGCCAGCATGAGGCAGGTCTTCCTCGTGCAGATGGAAACAGCCTGGGGGAGCACCAGCCCACGGGGTGGTGACGCTGGGACGGGAGCGAGGGCGGCCCTGTCACGCGACGCCCCACTGCTGACGCACCTGTATCCTGGCTCCGGGCACAGCGGCTGGCCCGTAATGGCTCTCAGTAAGTATCTGGCAAATGACCACTATTTTCCCAGGAGGGAGGAAGGCGCTGCCCAGGTGCCCACTGCGGAGGAGCAGCTCACAGCCCCCTTCCAGGGACACTGCCACCTGCCGCTACCCCCGCCTGCACCCCGGAGACATCGTGATTGATCACAGCCGGCTCCCCAGAATCCTTCTCAACACAGCAGTGCAGTCGGGTGCCCAGGAGAGCGGAGCTGATGTGAAAGATACACCTCATTTGCCCGCCGGCGCGTTCTAAGGAAGGAAGCTCAGGGGAAGCCTCTGGAAAGGGCAAGGCCATCCCGAACCTGGTCCTGGATAACCCAGGTGATGTCGACAAACTGACGTGTTTTAGATTCTCCACCTTTTGAGGCAAAAAAATCAAAGGTCAGTCAGAGATTGGGATGAGAGGAGAGAGTTGGAGGAGTGAAGGTGTGTGTGTAGGGGCCACCCGCCCGTCATCCCGCTGAGAACAGCAGCCCAACGCAGTCCCTAAAAGGCCTCCCCCACCCCGCCCCCAGCTCAAACTTGGCGCCGGCAGGGGGGCCGGGGCCCGGGCACCCGCTGAGCCTGGGCCCTGCGTCCACGCTCCCACGATGCCCACGGGCTGGGCTTGCCCCGGTGTGGCAGGCCCGTCCTCACTGTTCCCCCACTGCGACCCCAGTCTCCCTGCCGCTCAAGCCAGACACCCCAGCCCTCCTCCGGGACCCCGTCCCACGCCTCCCACGCGAGGCGCCCCCGTCAGAGCTCTAGCCTCCCTGTGCCGCCGGGCTCTGGCCTCCGGAGCACGAATTCTCCCAGAGCAGGGGCCCTGCCCGAGACCTCCAGCTCGTACCCCAGCGCCGCCAGCACGGCCCGAGAGTGAAGTGGACGTGGAAGCGCCCCGGGCTTGAATCCCACCACCATGCCCCCGCGGGGCAGCCAGGGATCGAGTCAGGTGGCCGTGAGCGGGGCGAACACGAGGCGGCTCGGGACGGTGACCTCACGGACGCCAGGGACCCGCATAAAGGGAAACAGAACGAACGGCGGCTGACTGCCGCGGGGAGGAAAGGCCTCCTGCCCCCTCCGTGGTCCAGAGAGCGGGCTCCGACCAGCAGCCAGCTGGACGCGCGTGCGTCTCAGGTGAGCACAGGCGGCTGCGGGGAGAGGAGGCAGGAGGCTGGGCCCAGTGCGCACGCCAGGGCAGGAGTCCCCCGAGCCAGACAAGCAGAACGTGGAAAACCCCAGAGAACCTGCTACAGCGCCAGCCGGTGACGCGGGGGAAAAGGAGGAAGCTTCCGGGGGGGCGGGGGGGATGGGCTCCCAGGGCAGAGGGGACAGCGGAGGGAGAGCCGGGGCGGCTGCCTCTCCCAGCACCCCTGCCGTCCTCAGAGGCAGACCCCGCCTCAGTCATTTACCCCATAGTGTGAGTTAGAGACTCAGCAGGGACCTGAGACCCAGCAGTCCAGTCGTTACCAAACCTCGCCGCACACCGGGCGAACCCCACGCTGTACCCCAGGCCAACCCGAACGCAACCCTGCGGTATTCTAGAAAATCCTCCCAAACAATTCTGACACAGCAGGGTGCAGACCAGGTTGGGAACCACTCAGGAACTGCAACCCCTCCTGTGACAGACAAGGCAACAGGTCAGAAAAGGGAGAGGATTTGCCAAAAGCAACACAGTGAGTTGGTGCTGGGGCCAATCTGGAAGCCAGGCCTCCTGGTTCTGGGACCACCACACCGACTTGTGAACCTCACCCAGAGGGACGGCTACCTGAAGCCTCATCTCTGACCAGCCAGGGCCCATCCCCACCACCTGTAACCAATTACCTCTGCAGGCCAATAAGCTTCCACTTCTGAAAATCCGTGATATGCAGAGGAGAGGAGACCCAGTGCTTCACGGGTTTGGCATGGAGGCTGTAGTTGGGGACGAAGATGGACAGCGCGCTCACCAGCTTCCTGACTACGGCCTCCTCCTCCCCTAGGATCACGAGCGTCCTCCCGCTGAGCAGGGAGTAGATGGCTGGGTGGGCAAAGGGGTACTGGCGGATGAATTTTAAGGCGTTCTGGCCCGCCCTCTTCTTATGCCTCTCGGAAGAGGGGCCAGTGGGAGGAACAGAGGAGGGAGTCCTGTCGGAGCTGGCGGAGGTGACGCTGCTCCCGTAGCTGGTGGCGTCGGAGTGGTCATCCAGGCTGGTCTTACTGCCGTCCCGGCTGGCCAGCAGGTGGCTCGGGTCCAGCTCATAAGCAGGGAAGCCCTCGGAACCGCTGTCTCGGGAAGAGGCGTTGGCGTTTTCCACTGAGACGTCCACGTGGAACTCCTGGTCCTTCTGCCGGTAGTGCTGCGGGGGGACACTCACGACCCCGTCCTCGTCGGAGAGCGTGTGGCCCGGGGTGGAGAGCGGCACCCGCAGAGTGCCACCCTCCCTCCCGATGCAGCAGGAGTCTGTCTGTGACAGGGTGGCTCCCGAGCCGCCCTCCTTGGCCTCCCCCAGCTCCGGCGGGCTGAGGCCTGCCTGGAAGTGGATGGCTCCCCCACTGTCACCGGCGTGGGACTCTTCTTCATTAATGGCACTTGGGTAACTGGCCTTGAAGTCGTCGGGGACGAAGGCCTCAGAGGGGCAGGTGCTGAGGACTTCAATACTGTCCCCGCTGATCGTCCTGTGGCTGACAGCCTTGCTCCGGACCACCTGGGGGCTCGAGGGCACCGGGAGGCTGGCCTGGCTGTCAGACGTCGACAGCACAGAGGTGGACTTCTCCGTGCCGAGGACCTCGATGCTCTCGCCACTGCTGATGCTCCCTTTCATGTCCGTGTCCAGGTAGGCCAGGTTCTCCTGGGGGTCAAAACTGCTTGGCTCTGTCACCTCCACTTCCCTGGACCCCTCCTCCCCAAGGTCCTGCTCCATCTTGATTAGCACGGACTCCACGCTGGACTTGTAGGAGCCCACGCTAATTAACACTTGAGGAACTGGATATTCCTCTACAGACCTGGAAGGTGGCCTGTCGTGACTGGGCCTAGGGGGTGCGCTCTCCTGCTTCTCTACCCTCCTGTCATCGACCTCTACCAAGTCTTCAAAGAGGAAGTTTGTGATATGCTGTTGCTTCAGGAGTGCTCTGTCGATCTGGCTGGTCAGGAGGTAGCACAGGTCTCCTCTGAAAACGTGCTCAATGTGGCTGAGCTGGGCCAGGGTCTGGGTGAAGTACTCGGTGTCGCAGAGCTCTTCCAAGGTCTTCAGCTTCTTGTCAAAACACTTGGTGGACTTTGCTTTGATGAGTTTTGGGGTGTAGGCGGGTCTGCAGGTGTAATGGTCTGTGTCAGCAGACTCTTCGGGGTCAGAGGTAGTGGCTGCCTGCCTGGGCGGATCCTGGGTGTGCTCCGTCTCCCCAGGACACAAATCGGACCCCCTCAACTTCCGATGAGGGTACGAGCGGATCTGCCTCAGCAGGTCCTGATGTTCGATGATGGACTTCTCCACACTGGCCAGCTCATTGGCCTTCTCGATGGCCTGAGATGAGTAAAAGCCTTTGTCGTTGGCTTTCTTCTGGATCTCCGTCTCGGTGTGCAGCACTGTTCTGGTGTAATCCAAGTCTTTCAGTTTTTTTTCAAGTTCCCCAGCAAATGCCTTCCTGTTGCCTGTTTTCAAGCACTCTGAAGCTTTGGAAAATTCAGCTGAGAGCTCCTGGAACTGCTGCATGATTTTGTGCTGGTCTGCTGAGATATAAGCCATACAAAAGGGCCTCACGAAGCCACGGGCCTCCAGGTCGTACAGGGTGAGGTGGTGCACGTAGGCAAAGGCCCCCTCCTTGGAGTCTCCCAGCACGACCTTGGAATCCTCCACGAAGTTCAGCTTGGGGTAGGCAGAACCAGGGGGATGGCCCACGAAGGAGGCCTGGTAATCCACAGACATGATCCGCAAAGAGAAGTAATTGAGATCAAAAGTACCGAAAACTTTGGTGTCATTGGGGATGGTCAGTAAGGGCTGGGGTCCCACCTGCTCAGAGAACTCAGAAATAAGGATGAAGTCCCGAGAGAACTTGGCCCCGGACAGTTTGGACCATGGACTGGCTCCTTGGCTGGCGAAGGGGAAGAGCGGCACCGAGTACTCCTCGGGCAGGGCCGGCTCATTGTAAGGCTCCTCCTCGTACTCGTCCTCTTTGGTGAAGGCCACCACGTCAGGGGCGCTGATCATATTTCCAGGTATATGGTGAGAACATTGAGAGGAAGTGGGAAAGAATGCGGGAGTAGCCAACGCGAGGGAGCCAGGCCTCTGGAGGAGGAAGCAAAGTTCTTGCGGGTTTCTTTGCGCCCTCAGGGGTAAGAGGCTGCCGGTCACACACCCGCGGGCTCGAACTCCCGCAGCCCCTCAGAGCTGTGGCTCCTCCAGAGCTCTCGGAGGCCTGAGGAACTCCGCGAGTCGGGAAAACCCGGGAGGACGGCTGCCCTTCTACTCCTCGGGCGACCACGGCCAGCGCAGGGCACCCGCAGAGAGGTCACCGGCGCTTCCCAGAACCCACCGCCACGGCAACAGCCTCAGCCTTGAACAGGTGCCCAATGCGGGGGTACGGGCCGTCGCACGGACCATCCAGGCGTGGCAGCCCCCACGGCCCAAGAGCAGAAACCGTCGCGGCTCCCCGGACGCCACCACCCAGAGCCAGCTACCGCGGCGCCGCCATCTTGGTATCACATGACTCGAGACATCGAGTCGCGCGACCCGGAAGCGTTCGCGTCAACTTCCGATCCGGAGAGGGGCGTCTCCCGAGGGCGGAGCGGGAAGGGAGGGAAGTGAGGTGGCCGCGCCGGGCAGCCTGGGAGTTGTAGTTCGCGGGGCTGTGCCCCTCGCGCCGACGGAAGCGGCGGGAAGGCGGGCGGAAGTGGGCTGCGTGAGGGACTGCGGATCAGCGGGAGGCTCCGGGTCCCTGGGCTGGCGCCGCAGATGCGCGGGGCCCGGGGATGATCTTCGCAGCCGTCCGCTGCGCGCTCCGCTGGCTGCCGCGGCCTGGGAGCCGGGCGCTGACCCTCGCCGACATGGAGGTGGCCATGCGAGGCGTGCGGAAGATCCTCTGCGTGGCCGAGAAGAACGACGCGGCCAAGGGCATCGCCGACCTGCTGTCCGGCGGCCGCATGCGGCGGGTGAGGAGGCCCCTGGGCGGGCGGGACCGGGACGAGCGGCCGCTGCTCCCACCGGGGGTCCCAGCCGTTGGGCCGGCGCCTCTTGCGACCGACGGGCGTTTAGAAACGGAGTTAACGTGTTTCTCGTTTGCTTGGAGACCTTGGGTCCGCCTTGCACGGCGGCGGATGCCAAGCGGGCCTGAGACTCGGAACCGCAGGCCACACTCCCCCGACTTACTCTCGAGCCTGCGGGGTCCCCCGCCTGCACGCCCGGCCCTACAGTCTAGGTGCATCCGAGAGGGCGACCCGCCCGAGCCCCTGTTCCGTCGCTACTAACGAATTACGAGAGTCAGGCGAGTTGGGGATCAGGTGTGTTCTGGACACACGGAAGGCCCAAAGGAGAGGGACGGTGAGAAAGGGTTTGGGAAGGGGGTGACACGAGGCCTCACGAGCTGTCAGGACACTCTCAATTACAAAAGTGGATCCTGAAACGGTTTTCTGGAGACTTCCCAGAGCATGGGTGGACGTTCCCTGCTCTTTTTTCTTTCACATCGCGGGGTCCTCAGGCCTCTGCTTCCCGCGGTGGATGGTGGGAACAGGAGCCGAGGTTGTGCGGGTGCTGGCTGACAGCGTCACCTCTTTTCCGGCGCTGAGTGTCCTGGTGACCAGCCCCAGGCTGTGCCCATTTCTAGGGCTCCAGGCTCCTTGAGACGGGGCCCTCTACACAGAGCTAACTTGTGTATCCTTCGGGCTCTGTTTGAGTGTCTCTTTTTCAGGGAAGCTTTTCCTCGCATCCCTCTCCCCCAGCTGGGTCAGGGCGCTGTGTGATAAGCTCACCCTATTTTACTTGGAAGGCACCTCCCAGTTACACTTCGATGACGTGCTGTTGAATTACTCATCTCAGTCCCCGCCACCCCTCTGTGGACTCGAAGCTCCGAGGGAAAGGGCTATGGCTATTTGGGTCATTGCTGTATCCCTGGTACCTAACACGTGTCTGGAATACAGGAGGCCCTCAATCCATATTTGTTGGATGAACATTTGAGCTCAGTCTTGAAAGTTTCACCAGGCACTGGAAACGCCATGTTCAAAGAACAACCCAGTGGCTTGAAACAGCTTGGCAAGTTCAAAAGGTGGGAGTTGGGAGTGGGGACGGTGGGGGCAGGAGCCAGTGGGCACGGCAAGCGTGGCGGTTGAAGGCACGTCGTGAGAGGAGTAGAGAGCCACGTGTTTTGCACGTGAGTGTCAAGCGTTTTGAAGTATACAGTTCGGCAGCGTTTAGTACGTTCCCAATGTTGTGCATCCGTCACCTCTGTTTAGTTCCAGGTTTTATCACACCAGGAGGAAACCCCGTAGCCATGAAGTAGTCACTCCTCATTCCCCACTTCTCCCAGCCGCTGGCAGTCACTAAGCTGCTTTGTGTCCTCAAAGATTTGTGTCTGTTCTGGATATTTCACACAAAAAGATTAATACAATACGTGGCCTTTTGTGTCAGGCTTCTTTCACTTAGCATTTTTGAGATCCATTCATGTTGTAGTATGTTAGTACTGCATTCCTTTTTACGGCTGAATAATAAATATCCCATCGTATAGATAGATCACGTTTGGTTTATCTTTTCTTCAGTTGGTGAGCATTTGGACTGGTTCCACCTTTTGGCTCTTGTGAATAGAGCTGCTATAGACATTCATGTACAAGTTTTTACTTGAATACCTGTTTTTAGTTCTTTGGGGTAAATGCCTAGGAGTGGAATCGCTGGGTCATAAGTTAACTCTGTTTAACTTTTTGAGGAAATGCCAAACTATTTTCCACAGTGGCTGAAACATTTTGCATTCTTACCATCAATGTTCCAGTTTCTCCACATTCTGTCAACACTTGTTCTTTTTCTTTTCTTTTTTTAATTATCACCATCCTGGTGGGTGTGAAATATCTTGCTGTGGTTTCAGTTTGCGTTTCCCAAGTGACCGATGATGCTGAGCGTCTTTTCATGTGCTTGTTGGCCATTGAGTCTCCTTCTTTGGAGAAATGTCTGTTCATGTCTTTTGCCCATTTTTGAATTGTCTTTTTGTAGCTGAGCTGTGAGAGTTCTTTATATATTCAGGATACTAGGTCCTTGTTAGATATATGATTTGCAGATGTTCTCATTCTGTGGATTGTCTTCTCACTTTCTTGATAGTGTTCTTAGATGCACCGAAGTTTTTAATGTTGATGAAGTCCAGTTTATCTGTTTTTCCTTCTTTTGTTGATTATACTTTCACTGTCATATCTAAGAAGCCATTGCCAAACTGAAGGTCATGAAGATTTGCCCCTATGTTTTCTTCTAAGAGTTTAAACTGTTATATTTGGGTCATTGATCCACTTTGAGTTAATTTTTCTATGTGGTGTAAAGTAAAAATCCAGCTTCATCCTTTTACATATGAATAGCCAGTTTTTCTCGGCACTGTTTGTTGAAAAGACTGTCCTTTTCCCATAGAACGGCCTTGGCATCCTTGTCAAAAAACAGTTGACCATAGATATTTGGGTTTATTTCTGGACTGTCAGTTCTGTCCCATTCTTCTGTATGTCTTTGCTTATGCCAGTACTACACTGTTTAGATTTCCTGTAGCTTGGTAATAAGGTTTGAAATTGAGCAGGGCGAGTCCTCCTACTTTGTTTTTCTCTTTCAAAATTTTTTGGCTACTTGGGGCCCCTTGCAGTTCCATATGAATTTGCTGTCTTAATATTAAGTCTTCCAATCTATGAACAAAGATTGTCTTTCCATTTATTTATGTCTTTAATTTTTTAACGTATTTTATTGAAGTATAGTTGATTTACAATGTGTTAATTTATATTGTACAGCAGAGTGACCCAGTTATAGATATATGTACATTCTCTTTCATATTCTTTTCCATTATGGTTTGTCACAGGACATTGAATATAGTTCCCTGTGCTATACAGTAGGACCTTGTTGTTTATCCATCTATATATAATAGTTTGCATCTGCTAATCCCAAACTCCCACTCCATCCCTCCCCCACCCCCCTCCCCCTTGGCAACCACAAATCTGTTCTTTGTGTCTGTGAGTCTGTTTCTGTTTCATAGATAAGTTCATTTGTGTCATATTTTAGGTTCCACATATAAATGATATCATATGGTATTTCTCTTTCTCTTTCTGACTTACTTCGCTTAGTATGATAATCTCTAGGTCCATCCGTGTAGCTGCAAATGTCATGATTTCATTCTTTTTATGACTGAGTATGTCTTCTTTAATTTCTTTCAACAATGTGTTACAGTTTTCATTGTGCTTTTGGATGCTGTTATAAATGGAATTGTTTTAATTTGCTGTTCAGGTTGTTCGTTCCTGTTGGTTTTTGTGTGTTGATCTTGTATCCTGAGACTTTGCTTACTTTGTTTGTTAGCACTAATAGTTTCATTGTGGCTTCTTTAGGATTTTATCTATAAGATCATGTTGACTGTGAATAGACAGTTCTACTTCTTCCTTTCCGATTTGAATGTCTTTTATTTCTTTTTCTTGCCCAGTTGCTCTGGTTAGAACTTCTAGTAATCTTGGATAGCAATGGCGAAAACGGGCATTCTGTTTTGTTCCTGATTTTAGCGGAAAAGCTTTCAGTCTTTCAGCATTGAGTGTGATGTTAGCTGTGGGTTTTTTGTAAATGCCACACTTCACTTTATGGTGAAGGCTGTTGAATTTTTATCAAATGCTTTTTCTGCATCAGTTGAGATGAGCAGTGTAGGTTTTAAGTGGATCATATTTGTGTTTTATAAAGTCATTGTGGCCACAGAGGACTTGAGGAATGAAAGGCTAGAGTCCGGGAGGCAGCTGTTGGGGTTCTCCATGTGGTGGGTAAGAGGCCTGAACCCTAGGGACCCAGGAGCACTGAGTGGGAGCAGAGGGAACGGAGAGGAAGGGAATGATGAGAGCAGTCAGGGTGTAAAAGGTGAAAGTTCACCATGCTTTTTCACACGTTTTGGTCCTTCTTCCTGAAATGACATTGTCCCTCTTTTCTCCTGACGAACTCTTCACCTTTTAAAAGAAAAAATAAAGGACAACTTAAATGAACCTGTTTCGTGAACTCTTTCCTCAGCGTCCTCTCCATCCATTTCCTTCTCTGTTTCCGGATGCGTTCTCATCACTCTTGGTGCTGGCCGTCATCACGGGTCGATTCTCTAGCTGCTCATCCCTCTCTCGCATGGTGTGTCGCTCCCTAAGACAGTGACGGGTCTGTTCATTTATTTATCCCTCACACAGGGCTTGCCTCGAATGAAGCAATCCCTGCCTTTAAGGGACTTAAGTTCTGTGGAGGAGCTAAGACATCCACACGCAGAGCTCAGAATCAGGTGATAGTCGTTGCAGCTTTTGTAATAGCAAAGAATGGAAGTAACACGGACTAGTCATGGCAGGGGATAGCGAAGTAAATTGTACTTTCTTATGATAGATAGTTAGACACCTGTTATGGAAAAGACTTTCAAACATATATATAAATATGTACACATTTGAGAGAAATTCACGAAAATATTGACACAGATAGAATGTGTCTCTTTTTTCTCTAAGAGTAGTGCTTAAACGCCAGTAACTACTTCAGATAGTTGAGAGAATACAAATGTGTATCAAGTAAACCAGCCCCACTGTCCACAGTGACCGCTGTTAGTAACTTATAGATCTTTGAGGGCTTTATATTCAGGAGGAGAAATCTTAAAAAAGAATCCAGTAGATTCAGTGGCAGCAATGTGATCAGTCCCTACAGAGCACTTAGAGAAGATGGGACTGCTCTGGGGTTGGGGGACTTTGGTTTTTTGTTTTCTTTAGTTTTAATGGCGTGGATGGCACTGCAAAGAGATCACAGAAGCCACATTCTTGGTCTGTCTACTAGGTTTTCTCCTTTCACTGGGCTCCAAAACTCTGCTGCAGTTTGGGAGCAACCCATTCCCCTGAGCACCTCACCCAAGCGGTGGGATCATACGTAATTGAGTACTGTCCTCAGCTGGGAACTGCGGGGAGGCGAGTTTGAAATGCCAGGAAAACCACTCAACTTCCTCAGGACCATCCCCTGGTGGAGGAGGCTGCCGGGGAGAGCCCTGGCCCCGGGTCGCACACGTGCCGTTAGACAGGCCCTCCACTGGGAGAGGGTTAGAACAGTGGTTTCCAGACCGTTCCCGGGAGATCCAGGAGACCACGGACGTGCACCTCGGGAGCCACCTGGGGCCGGACTCGGGATAGGCTGTTAGCAGAGCTCAGCCTTGTTGCAGCCAGAGTGCTTGGACCTTGTTACATATCAGGGTCCACGTAAGAGCTTGTCTGGGAAGCTTCAGTGCTTTCTTAAAAAGAGGTAGAAACCCCAGTGATGCAACGATTTCTCTTCTCTGGTACTAAAAGGGCTTAACTAGCAACTGGAGTTTGTAGAGGGGAGTTTCCTTTCTTGGCAACACTAGACGAGTGAGCTCTTAAGATAAATTCCGTCCTTAAATTTGCCATTGTGCCTCGAAAAGAGCCTCATTCAATGTTCGACCCAGAGAAATTGTGTGAGGGTGTTCTCGACACGATCCTTCTTGGCGCTTGGAGGTTGCCCCAGTCCCGCTTGGCCTGTGTCTTGTCTTCTGTGCAGCGTTGGCGTGAAACTCGCGTGCATAGCCACTTTTAACACCTTTGTAGAAGGTGGGATCTTCTCTGAGCGGGTTTCGTTCACACATAAGTGCAGCTGAGGAGGTGCTTTGTAGGCTGGTTTCCAGGCCTGACTGGGGCTCACAGCGTTACTGGATTTCAGAGCCAGAGGGACCTTACAGGTAACTTTACTCAGAATAAATTGAGGTTCAGAAAGGTGAATACTTAACTGTGGTCACCAGTTTATTGGCACAGTTGTATGGCCAGGAAGTAGAGAGGTGTGTGTGGAGAACGGACAAAACCGTCAAGAGATGCGTGTCCTAATTCTTTCTCTGGAGTAATTGTCATGTGATCTTGGACAAGTCCATTCTCAGCTCTAGAAAGATGTTACGTGGTGTTACATGTAACAATTTTTATGCTCAGGTCACCTTGCAGCATAAAAGCTCTGTGGACTTGAGCAAGTACGTGCTTGTTACTGAGTTCAGAGGGGCCACTTCACAAATGGTCTTAGTGATTTCGCCTTGTTTTAATCTATAGGAGGTACTGTTGCATTTTTAATATTCCCACTTATCAGGGATTTGCTTGATCTTTATGTGAGGAATCATTTGTCTTTTATGTAATTTATAGATTTTCTTTTTGTTTTGTTTTGTAGAGAGAAGGACTTTCCAGATTCAACAAGATCTATGAGTTTGATTATCGTCTGCGTGGCCAGGTAGGTGCTGTAGTACTTCTATCCTGTGGCTGAAGGATGCTTTCAGATCCATGCGCCATTCTGCTGTACATTCCTTGGGTTTTTAGTTATGGCTAAAAAGAGCAGCTGTTTACGACAAGCCCTCCCTAAATTGCTTGTATTTTAGAATTATTTAATCAAGGAGAATTAGCCTGGCCATTGTAGAATATGTCTTTGTAGAATATGTCATTGTAGAATATGTCACTGTCTTTTAAGAAAAACTATTGTTATGACCTAAAGATCACTGGTGACAGGTGATCGTTTTATAATTCATAAGGAAGCCTCTTTTTTATAAAACATGGTCCCAATCTTAACTCTTTATAACAAGAAAGAAGCTAATATACAATAGTTTAAATTTAAAAGGCATAATGGTGCCAGAATTAGAATGGTGATTGTATCACTATGGTTTTGGCTTTGAAGAGGTATATTTGTTTGTTTCTTCCCAGTCACCTGGTTTTGGGGTGGGTGTGTGTGTGTGTGTGTGTGTGTGTGTGTGTGTGTGTGTGTGTGTGTTTTAATAGGCTTCTTTTTAGAGCAGTTGTAGCTTCACAGCAGAATTGAGAGGAAGGTACAGAGATTTCCCACATACCCCCCGCCCCGACACATGCACAGCTACACATCCTCATCAGCCCCCACCACATGGTACCTTCATTACAACTGGTGAACCTGCACGACATCCTTGTCACCCAAAGTCCACAGTTGACATTGGGGTTCACTCCGATCGTGTGCATTCTGTGGGTTTGGATGACGTGTACCCATTATTATAATATCATACAGAGTATTTTCACTGCCCTAAAAGTCCTCTGTGCTCTGCCTATTCATCCTCCCTTCCCCACACCCCCTGACGACCATTTTTTTTTCCCTTTGATAGAAGGTCCCCTCTTTTATTTGAATGATTTGGCAAAATCTAATTGCTAAAAGACTAACTTGAATTTTGTTATCATTCAGAATGTCACCATGATAATGACCTCAGTCTCAGGACACTTGCTGGCTCATGATTTCCAGATGCAATTTCGCAAATGGTCAGTACGATTCGTGGGGTGGGGAGCTTTCTGATTATGACAGTGAGTTGTAAAATATCACAGGAAGTGTGAGGCATGTCGGTGTTACTTTGTTACTTACAGCAGTAAGATGACTGACTCCATTGGGCTACTGTGACAAAATACACACACTGGGTGGCTTATGAAGGACAGAAATGTGTTTCTTCCAGTTACGGAGGTGGGAGGTCGGAGTGCCTGCATGGTCCCTCGAGGGCCTTTTCCAGGCTGTGGCCTGCTGACCTCTCACTGTGTCCTCACACAGTGGAGGGTCTACGGAGCCTGCCGGGGTCTCTTATAAGACCGCGAGTCCCCTTCATGAAGGCCTACACTCACGACCTAATCACCGGCCAAAGGCCCCACCTTCTGACACCGTCACATTGGTGTCGGGATTCCAGCATGTGAATTTGCGGGGAACACAAACCATAGATACCATAGCAGTGACCTAGGATTAACTGGTTCGCTGTGAATTTTTACCATATGCTTAGAATAAACAGCCACTTTCAGGTGCGTTCCCCCAAAATACCCAGACCTTTTTTTTTTTTTTTTGACCATGCTGCATGGCTTGGGGGATCTTAGTTCCCCGACCAGCCAAGGATTGAATCCAGGCCCCGCTGTGAAAGCACCGAGTCCTAACCACTGGACCGCCAGGGAACTCCCTACCCAAACCCTTGTCATGCAGTCACTGGATTGCAGTTACCCTATTGCAGATACATACGAAAGAGTTCCAGAATTTCTTCTTAGAAATCGTCATGGGGAGTGCATTGCACAGAGGGTAACAGCCTTGCTTGTAATCCTCTGGCGTTTCACAGGGCACTCTGTCTGGTGGGGATGCACCCATGAGTGCACTGGGGCAATCTTCTCCCATCGTGTGCTGTGCTAGGATTTTGTGTGTTTTCATTTCTTTTCCAGGCAGAGCTGCAATCCTCTTGTCCTCTTTGAAGCAGAAATTGAAAAGTACTGCCCAGAGAATTTTTTAGACATCAAGGTAGGATCTTTTGGAAGACATATTGTACAACCACCACCTAATGAAACCGAGTGGTTTCTGTATTTTGACTGCACTAGAATTGAAGGATAGGTTTTCCACTAAACTAAGTACCATGATTTAAAAAAATTATTGCCACCTGTTATATAAATGAAGCCATTTCAGCTAACTGGCTGAGGGACTGAGCGAGCCTCTTTATGAAGAGCGGCTGCTTGACTAAACCCTGGGAGTAGGTGTGGTTACGTCATCAGGGTCCGCTCCCCTCCCGCCCCGCTGTTGGAGGGAAGAGACTACGATCTGCAAGTGGCCATCTGACGCTGAGCTGTGGTTTCTCAGGCAGTCAGGGCACCTGTCCTTGGTTCACTGCTGACGAGGAGCGCTTGTGGGGATGAAGCTCAATTAGGGGTTGATTTTTTTTTTTTTTTTTAATTGAGGACATGATCAGAACCCCTAGAGCTGTAGGTGTGTTAGAGCCGAGTTTCAGGGCTCATCAAGATGATGTCGTCGTAATAAACCCCTGTCTTCTAGAAGCTCATGGGTGTGCGGGTGGGTCTAAGATGGGGGGCGGTACTAGTGACCTTGCCCTCCTTACCACGCACGGCGGGGACAGTTTTCTCCGTGTCTCCTCACCATGCTGGCGTTCTCCAAGAACGTAATTAATGCTGGGGCAGATGCAGTGCAGAGCTGTTGTGCGATGCTCTGCAGACCATGCTCTCACCACTCTTTCCCCCACCGGGCACTTCAGAAAACTCTGGAGCGAGAGGCTCGGCAGTGCCAGGTCCTGGTGATCTGGACCGACTGCGACAGAGAAGGTGAAAACATCGGGTTTGAGATCATCCACGTGTGCAAGGCTGGTGAGTGTCTGCTCTGGGGCCGCGGCAGGGGTGGCACTCTGTCCTGAGTCCCTCTGCCAGGCTCACCGGCTACAGCCCAGGGCTTGTTGTGTGTTTGGTCCAAGTTGATTGCCAGCTCCTTGAGAGCAGAGACTTGATATTCTGTTTTTAAAAATTAAATATTCTCGGGCTTCCCTGGTGGCACAGTAGTTAAGGATCCGCCTGCCAACGCAGGGGAGATGGGTTCGAGTCCTGGTCCTGGAAGATCCCACATGCCGCGGAGCAACTAAGCCCGTGCGCCACAACTACTGAGCCTGCGCTCTAGAGCCCACAAGCCACAACTACTGAGCCCGTGTGCCGCAACTACTGAAGCCCACACGCCTAGAGCCCGTGCTCCATAACAAGAGAAGCCACCGTAACGAGAAGCTCTTGCACCACAACGAAGAGTAGCCCCCGCTCACCGGAACTAGAGAAAGCCCGCGTGCAGCAATGAGGACCCAACACAGCCATAATTAATTAATTAATTTTAAAAAATTAAATATTCATAAAGAATGTATACACCATACGTAAAGTACAAAGAATAGTTCTAGAATGTTCTTTCTGGTTTTGTTTTTTAACTGTCTATATTCGTTGTACGATGCCTGAACATTAATAACTGTTGAAGTGAGCTTAATGATTTCAGGTAACTTAGAGGAAGTAACATGCAGGCCATTCTCAGGCTTCAGAGAGTGGGGGGCTGCTCTTCTCCCTAAATGCTCTTGTGTTTCAAACTATACCGACTCCTAGGATTAAACATATTCAGTATTCACTCGCAGGGACAGTGTGCATGTCCTGTGTTATATCCATAACAGGACATGAACTTCCCCCACGACCTTTTATTGAACATCTCCCTTTTCCCTGAAGGCCCAGGAGAGCACGAGATGGACGCCTCGAGAGGCTCACGGAGAGGGTTTAGCTAATGGCTGAGACGCACTCGCTCCTGTTTCTGACCCCTCTCAGCCCGGCTACAGTGAGCCTTCCCTCTTAGACAGCGTGTCGCTGACTTCACTGAACCCGTCAAACTGGCTGCCTCGCAGCTGCTTGCCCTGGTTCACCCTCCGTTCACGGGGGACCTGCCCCGGCGCCCTTGTCTGTTCCGCAGTGAAGCCCAGCCTGCAGGTGCTGCGAGCCCGTTTCTCCGAGATCACCGCCCGCGCTGTCCAGGCGGCCTGTGAAAACCTGATGGAGCCCGACCGCAGAGTGAGCGACGCCGTGGACGTGAGGCAGGAGCTGGACCTGCGGATCGGTGAGGGGCGGGGTGGTGGGCGGGGCCGCGGCGAGGGGGGCGGGGTGGTGGGCGGGGCCGCGGCGAGGGGGGCGGGGTGGTGGGCGGGGCCGCGGCGAGGGGGCGGGGCTCGGGCTCAGACGGCGCAGCCGGCTGTGACCTTGCAGAGCGCGGCCTCTCCTTCCTTCCCTCTGTCCTCTCTCCTCAGGGGCTGCCTTCACCAGGTTCCAGACCCTGCGGCTGCAGAAGATCTTTCCCGAGGTGTTGGCGGAGCAGCTGATCAGTTATGGCAGCTGCCAGTTCCCCACCCTGGGGTTCGTGGTGGAGAGGTTCAAAGCCATTCAGGCGTTCGTGCCAGAAACCTTCCACAAAATCAGAGGTGAGGCCGCTCGGGGTGCAGAAGCTGAGGGCACGTGGGGCGTCCTGGGTGCTAATTCAGGGTGTGGTTTGCGTCTCGCTGCCCTTGACCCCCTCGTCACTGTGTTCAGGACCCACCTCAAGTGTCCGAGGTGGTCTCCTCTGTCTCATGGCTCTTGGCTTTCACCGTGATGGACCTTTTCCTCTCCGGGTCACGGCCTTCCTGTGTGCCCCCCACAGTGACTCATGACCACAGGGATGGCGCAGTGGAGTTCAGCTGGAAAAGGCATCGGCTCTTCAACCACACGGCTTGTCTTGTCCTCTATCAGCTGTGCATGGAGGTAAGAAGGGCTCTGAAGGTGATGATCTAGGAAAACCATCCTGTGATTTCCCAAGCCGCTCCCTCTCTTCCCCATTTCCCACCGGACTGTAGCTTTCAGTTTGCATCCAGGACATCACTTTCTGGGTGCCAGTGAGACTAGAACCCCATGAAAACAGCACGAGAAACGTGGAAGGAAAGACCTGTAGAACTTTTAGGTGAAACCAGAAATGCTAAGAAACACATAGTTAAAATCCCTCTTGAAGCAGTACACTGTCACCAGAGATTGATAAGGGCCAGCTGGACCAGTCCAAACCCGAGAATCCTAGAGCTGGATGGAGCTTAGATGGCGTCTGGCCCAGCTCCTTCCACTGGTCAGATGATGAAATCCAGAGACGTAAAAGGCACAGATGAGTGAACTGGTGAACGTCATACAGTGATAATGACAGGGCAGGAAAGTAGGGCAAAGGAACGGAGAAGGGCCGGGGGCAGGGAGGGACTGCTCTAGGGCCGGGGCTCGAGAAGGGCGTCCCAGGGCGACTGCAGAGTGGAGGTGGGAGCGCTCAGCAGGAGGTGGCCACGGGAGGCTCGAGAGCTGCTCAGGCCGCAGGCCAGTCAGCGTCCGGTTCGCCCTCAGGCTGTCCGCTCCGTGGTGCTGCTTCCCATCGCTCAGCACGTGATGGCCTGTGTAACCCAGGGGCTGCACACGGTGGTACCTGGATAAAACTCAGAGACCTCTAGGTTCAGTGAGTCAGGGATGCCTCTTGGCTCTGGCCCCCGGCAGGTTTATTACTGACTTGGTATCGGGGAGTAATAACTTGCGCACCTGCTAACAGGCCAGACGCGCTCTATGTTGTGTGTTATCTGTTCGGTCCTGGTGGTGCTTCTGGGGGTGGTAATGCCAACCCATGTGACAGGCGGGGAAGCTGGAGAAAGTTGAGTAACTGTGCAGACACACTCGAGCTAGTGGGGCCCGAGCTCGGACAGCCTCCCAGCGTGTCTGACTCTCCAGCTCCTGCAGACCACGCTGCCTCTCAGGGGTCGCCCCAACTGTCCACTGCTCTCCCCTTTGGCCCTCAGGGTTACACAATCTGCACATTTATCTGTTGAATAAAAAGACTTGCCCGTTTTCTGCTTTACCAGGATGTGGTGCAGGGAAACATGGCAGGTGGGATGCTTGGAGCTCCTGGTCCAAGAGCACCTGGTCCCCAGTCTATTTGCAGAGAGAAATTTGGATTTTGATTTGTAAACATCCTCATGAACAAATCACTTAAGCTGAGTTCTTTATCCATTTGCATTCCCTTAAAAACGTGAGGTTGGTCTTAAGATTAGAGTTCTCCAGTTTGTATTATGTAACTTCTCCTATTTCCAGCTCTGTATTGTCGTGAATTTAAAAAAACAAAACAAAACAGTAACACTGTGCATGCGTAGACAGGAAACTAAGGAGATGCCGAGGCTCTGGAGGGGGCACCTTGGGGCTTGTGAACTTGCCCCTCAGAGTCTTACTTTGAGTGAGAAGCAGGCGCTGGCGTCCAGCACACTGTGGGCTGCAAGCTGACGTCTTGAGGGAGGGAACAGGGCCTCTGCGGGCAGTGCCAGGGGCGGTCGAGGAAAGCTGGGGAGGGTGCTCCAGCAGGTTAAAGCGGCCTCTGCTTTTCCTGGCTTTCTAGGATCCCAGGGCAACCGTGGTGGAGGTCAGGTCCAAGGCAAAAAGCAAGTGGAGGCCTCAAGCTTTGGACACTGTGGTATGTTCTGGGGGGGGCTGTGCCAGCCCTGAGGAGCTCTGACTTCTGTGGTTGGGACGAGGCTTCTGCTGCGGAAGGTGGCCCAGTGACAGGAAGCACCTCTTCCCAGTGCCGCACGGGAATGCTCTTAGGAGAAACAGAAACCCCAGAGCACAGGCCTGCCTGACCTCTTAAATCAGTTAATAAATGCAATATAACTGCTCTATGTGGGGTTTTGGAAACAAAAGAAGGAAGAGAAATCACCCATCACCTCTCCATCTTTAGGTAATTGCTGATGTAATTTTGGTGTCTTCCTCTTTTTTCGGTGTCCTTATTTTTCACAGCATTACTGGAATAGCTAGTGTTTTCCACCCAAGCATTTTCTTTAATGTTTTTGCATAATGTATGTAAACATCATTTTAAATACCTACTTTATTAGCCTACCCTAGAACAGGGCTTCTGAGATTTTTTTGATCCCAAGAAGAACCACCCAACGGGACACAAGTCTGCATAAACCACATTAGGGTGTCCCTTCCCAGTCACCACTCTGTAGGAAAATTCAGGGTGTAATTACTGTCCGGGTTGCCTCTGAAGGTTGAACATGCAGAACGTGCAGGGACTGGTGGGCAGTGCGTCCGTTGTCTCGGGAGGGGGGTGTGCGTGTCTGCCTGTGTGTGCGTGTGCACACGCGTGGTGAGGGACGATGGGAGGGGTTACGGATTGACTGTGTACAGGAGGCGTAAGTGTTTCATCCCTCACTGGTTAATATGCTTTGACTTGTAGCCAGCAGCATTGTCGGAGGATCACCAAGGGGAAGGGACAGCTGGTGATCCCCCGTGAGGCCTGGAAGAATGGCGTTCATCAGCCAGGGGATGTCCCCGGGGTTCAGATGGTGTCCCCAAAGTGCGGGTCTCAGACTGCTGGCATTAGAAGCAATACTTCAGACGCTTGTTAAAAGCGCAGATTTCCAGCCTCTGTGCTGGCCCTCCTCTCTCAGAATCCCTAGTGCCCGGGCCCAGCAGTCTGCTTGCATTCCAGGTGCTTCTGGCTTCTGCGCATTGGAGTCTGGGAACCCCTGGGCTGGGGCCTGGCTCTGCCCAGCAGGTCCAGAAGCCTTTCCGCAGCACAGCCTTTCACACAGCCGTGTGCGAGCAGCTGGGGGGACGCCGGGAGGCTCTGAAGAGGAGGTGTGTGGCGCGTTGGGGCCTGTGACTCATGCACCGTGCCTGTCCACACATCCTACAGGAACTTGAGAAGCTGGCTTCTCGGAAGTTGAGGATAAATGCTAAAGAAACCATGCGGATTGCTGAAAAGCTCTACACTCAAGGGTAAATATTAGTCCACATTTGGGAAGAGAATTTGGTGCATCTTTATCAGGGTGAAATATTTTAGAAATAGAGCTTATGAGGAAACCAGACTGTCTAGATATCACCCGGCTCTCAAGTAGAGGAATTTTGACATTGACTTCTCTTTTCTGATGGAAAAGGCATTTCAAAGTCACTTAAATCCTAAAATAACACTCCGCAGAGTAAACTCAAATCCCACTCTCGGCCTCTCAGCAGGCGGGGCGCTGGGGCCCTGGCAGGGGCGGGTGGCACCTTTAGGACTTGTGTGCCTGCTGTAAACCATCCTGCCTCGGGGGTCGTGAGCACCCAGCGCCGTCCAGGGACACCGTGGTCCACACTGACCCGTGTGGCAGCCACTCGCCGTAAGTGGCTGTCGAGCACGTGAAATTTGGGTTGTCCAAACTGGGACGTGCTGAGAGTGTAAACATAACGCGTTTGGAAGGCTTGTGTGAGAAAAGGCTGTAAATTGTCCCAGTAATGCTCAAGTGGCTAATGGAATGTTTAAAATGACACACAGGGTCCACCTTGTAGTTCAGGGGCAGCATCGTTCTTTCTCTTCTTCAAGACAAGCCGCGGAGCGTGGGCCGCTCGGCTCAGGACCGCAGGGCTTGTCCTGGGGCCGTTCTGTCCACGCATGCTGGGGAGGTGGGGAAGTGCCCCAAGCCTCCGGGGGCAGCAGGGCTGGGCTGGAGCAAGTGTGCCCTTGCATCTGTCCCCGCCTCCCGGGAGTGACCCAGCAGGGGCGCCGGTTGCTCCCCACCCACGGGGGGGGGGGGGTCACATCTCAGGGCTTTCCCCAGCATGGGTAACGCAGTTGCCTGGATCAGACAGGCTGTTGCAGGTGTCACCAGTGTTCTCAAGCTAATTTAGTCGTTTATAGACCAATTTAGCAATTTCTTGTTGTGTTTGTTTGGCTTTGTTTAGGTACATCAGCTATCCCCGAACTGAAACAAACATTTTCCCCAAAGACTTAGACCTGACAGCGCTGGTGGAGGAGCAGACCTCGGACCCACGCTGGGGGCCCTTCGCCCAGAGCATTCTAGAGCGGGGCGGCCCCACTCCACGCAACGGGAACAAGTCTGACCAAGCTCACCCCCCCATCCACCCCACCAAGTACACTGACAGCCTGCAGGTTGGTTTCCCTGGCTGTGCTGCCGCCAGAACCCGCAGGGAGGTCGGGGTCAGGGCTGGGGTTTGAATCTCCTCTGCGGGCTCTGACTTTAGGAACTAAGTGGTCTTGAAATTTCCATCTCAGAAAAGAGGTCGTGTCACCATCCTCCTCCCACAGCCTGTGCCTGGCTTCCCGAGAGACCCCCACGGGGGCTCTGCTCCATCCAGCCCCTCCCCGCCCTCTGTCCCCTCCCTCTGCTGCCGCCCTGACCCTCGCCACAAACCAGGTGGCCCCTTCCCTGAGCCCCTGCTCGGCCCCCACCCTTCTCCTTCCAAGACTGGGCCGGTTTCCGTCACCTTCCCAAAACTTCACCGCCACCCTCCGGCCGCACTCCGGGCTGGGGGCTTTCTCACCCAGCGCCTAGAGCCTGTAACACGGGCCAGCCGTGCTCTCAGCCAGGCACACGCTCCCGGGGCCACGGCTGCTTAGGCCTGTTTGGTGGCTGCAGGCTTATTGTTTTGTTCTTCCTTTAATAGCACACGTTCTTTCTGATTCTGAAAGCCATACATGTTTATTTTAGACAATTCACAAAATACAAAAGACTATAAGGAAGTAAAAAATTGCCTGTAATCTCACCACTTCCTGAAAACCACGTTTTTTTCCTCTGTGTGTATATAATTCTTACAATGAAATTATAACCTTAAATAGCTTTGTAAACTAATGCTTTCCATTTTATATCGTGAGCATTTCCCCATAGGCTAAAATATTTTAACGTATGATATATAATGATTGCATAGAGGTACTATATTTTGCTAGATCTGTTTTTAAAGGATGATCTACTGCAGTTAACATTTGCATAATAGATATTTGCGTGGATGTCACATTTCCTTTGAAGACATTCTTAGAAGGAAGATTTTGGATATGAGTGTGGATGTCTTACAGGCTTCTGATAGAGGGGGCTTCACCGTGTGCTCGGTTACCGAAAGGGTGGAGGGTCACCACGGGCCCTGTGCTCATAGGTCTGAGGCTGCCGGCGCACCTGTAGTCTGTGTGTCCTGCATACACTGGGCCTCTTAGAAACTGGATGCTGTCGCCTTGGTTTCTGCTCGGACTGGGTTTACATCAGAGGAGTCGCTTTCCAGTCTTGAGGGCAAGGGGACTCCACTTGTGAAGTCTATCGGCCTAAACCCACAGCAGCGAGGGATTTGCCTGCACTGCGCGTGGGCACGGGGCTGCAGGAGCTGCGCTCTGTTGTGTGTGGCGCTTTGGGCTGGAGGGTAGCACCAGCCAGACTGAGCTGCCGGCAGCGTCTCGAGGGACTAGGGCGCCTCTTCTCCCCACAGGGGGACGAGCAGCGACTGTACGAGCTCATCGTCCGCCACTTCCTGGCCTGCTGCTCCCAGGACGCCCAGGGCCAGGAGACCACCGTGGAGATTGACATCGCACAGGAGCGCTTCGTGGCCCACGGCCTCATGATCCTGGCCCGAAACTATCTGGACGTGTACCCCTACGATCGCTGGAGCGACAAGGTGACACAGCGGGGAGGGGGGACCGTCGTGCTCCCGGCCCCTGCACCATGCGACAGAACAGAGCGCGGTCTGTGCCTGGGCTCCGGGCGGGGGTCTGACCACTGCGTCTGCTGCCCTCTGTAGACCCTCCCTGTCTACAGTCGAGGCTCCTGCTTTCAGCCCAGCACCGTGGAGATGGTGGACGGGGAGACCAGTCCGCCCCAGCTGCTCACTGAGGCCGACCTTATTGCCCTCATGGAGAAGCACGGCATTGGTAAGTAGCTTGTCGTCATGGTAACTGGCGGCTCTTGCCCTCTCACGGGTGCGGGGCCCAATTCTCTGATCTTCACGACAGCTCTATCGAGGGGGCTGTGTTCTCCTCCCCACTTTGCAGCTAAAGGGAAGCTTAAGAGCAGTTAAGAACTTGCCTCAGGTCACAAAGTGTGTGAGCTGCGAACACCTGGGTCCAGATAACTCTGCAGTCGGTGCCCTTGACCGCTGCCCTGCACCATCTGCATAGGGACAGGGGTGTTGCCCGTCGCGCGGGAGTCTCACCTGGGACACACTGACTGCTATTTTGGGCCCGCACAGGAATCTGTTGTTTTTGTTGTATTCTTAACAAGGTACGAACATTGAAAACTGCCAGGATTCATGTAAACACTCTTTTGAAGCATCGGGAGGTCTGGCAGCCTTGAGTGGTGGCTGTTTTCTGTCGCTCACGCTTGGCTTCGCTCACCTGCTTGGCACATGCTGGGCCCTTCAGAGTCTGAGTCTGCCACCCGCCCTTTGCCATGGGTGGCCGTTTGCTTAGCTTTTGTTAAAGCATTTCCCATAATTGTTTAAGAATCAGAAGTTGGATTAAAAAAAAAAAATCTGGGCCAGAATTGTTTTTCCCAATAAGTCCCGTGGCCCAAGGTTTGCAGGTGGGTCCCTTGTGACTGATCTGCTTCCCCCCTCAGTTTTCACCACTGCTCTGCAATCTCAAGGATTACCTCTGGCAGCAGAGTCCAGAAGGGCCAGCACCACAGGGCGGGGGGGGCGTAGGTGGAGGGGGTGGCCCCCAGGCACAGCCGCCTCACTGCAGAGTGAGTTTCGTGCCCCTGCCTGGAGCCCGCTGGCCACCACTGTGCTACCCAGAAAGCCTGTGGGTTTAGGTACAAGTAGAGGTAGTTCACCCACCATAATTTGTTTATAAAAACTTTGGCCCACAAGAGCTGACCGTGGTCTAGACCCCAGGGACACAGTAATGAGGCCTGGTCCTTCCCTTCAAGGACTCATCCAGCAGGAGAAACAAACCCAACCAAAACACTAGATGCATTGGGAGGGGTTCTGCAGGGACCTCAGAACCTCATGGTGAGAACTCGCTCTGCATGAAGGCAGGGTCTGAGGAAGGACGCGGGGACCAGCAGGCACATGCTGCAGGGGGAGGTTCTGGAAGGCAAGGCCGGAAAGATGATTTGAGCCCGACTCTGCGGGGCCTGGACACCGGGCTCAGGGGCTCGGATGTGCCCAAGGTCAGCAGAGAGCCACCTGAGATTTCTAAGAAAGGAGCTCACAGACCTACATTGAAACAATGGTAACAGCTTTGTTGAGACATAATTCACACACCGTCCGCTCCACTGAGCTCAGAGGTACAGTCCGGTGTTCAGCAGATTCATGGAATTGTGCAGCCGTGGCCACGGTCCATTTCAGAGCATTTTCATCACCTCAGAAGCCCCATGCCCGTTAGCTGTCCCCCTCCCCTGCAGCCCCCCAGCCCTCGTCTTTCTGCCTCAGTGGATGCGCCTCTCCTAGACATTTCTTATCAATGAACGACATAGCGTGTGGCCTTCTGCACCTGGCGTCCCACGTTGCCTGCTCTGCGGGCTCGTCCAGGTAGCGTGTCTCGGTGCTTTATTCCTTTTCACCACCAGACCTCTTCCGTCGTGTGGATGGACCACATTTTGTTTATCCATTCATCAACTTATGGACATTTGGGTTGTTTCTAGTTTTTGGTTACTGTGAATAGTGCTGCTGTGAATATTTGTGTACAGGTTTTTGTGTGGACATGATTTCAGTTCTCTTGGGTACATCCCTGTTGTAGAATTGCTGGGTCATATGGTGACTCTGTGTTTAACACCTTGAGGATCCTCCAGACTGTTTTCCACGGCGGCTGCACCATCTTACAATCCATGCAAGGGTCAGGGGTTTCACCAACATTTGCCACTATCTGTCTTTCGGGTTGTACCTGTCCCAGTGAGAGTGAAGTGGTATTTCTTTGTGGTTTTGATTTGCATTTCCTTGATGGCAGAGCTACATTTCAGAAGATCCCCTTGGTTGTGGCATAAAGAGTGGGTTGGGTCAAGGAAGAGACCAGCAGCCAGGAGACCGGGGACGTTGTAATGATGTGGACGAGCGAGCGATGTGGGCTCTGACACGTGGCGGGGGCGGGGCTTACAGAAGGGATTTCCCAGCTGGACTGGACAGCTTGCGTGAGTGGGCGTGAGGGCGAGGAAGCGGCTGTGCGGCTTCCGCGTGGCCGGCTCTGGGCGGAGCTGTGTCACCTGGAGTAGGAGGTCCAGGCAGAGGAAGGGAGCTGCACGGGGGCGGGGCGCGGATCAGCCTGAGTGACAAGAGTGGCCTGCAGGTACCGACGCGACGCACGCGGAGCATATCGAGACCATCAAGGCCCGGATGTACGTTGGGCTCACGCCAGACAAGCGCTTTCTTCCCGGGCACCTGGGCATGGGGCTCGTGGAAGGTGAGGAGCCGGGGGCTTGAGGGCGGGGCGGAGGGCGGGGTGTCACTGAAGCCCCGCGGGTGTGTCCGGGCCGCATGATGCTGCCCTCATTCACAGGCTATGACTCCATGGGCTACGAGATGTCCAAGCCTGACCTGCGGGCCGAGCTGGAGGCCGACCTGAAGCTCATCTGCGAGGGGAAGAAGGACAAGCTCGTGGTCCTGCAGCAGCAGGTGCAGAAGTACAAGCAGGTGTTCATCGAAGCCATGGCCAAAGCCCAGAGGTGAGTACGGGCCTGCTCTCCTGTGCGAGCCCGCTCAGCCCCGGTGACGGCGCGCCCCGGATGCCGCTGTTCCCGCCGGGCAGCTCACCCTCGCCGGGGGCCGCGGCCCCTCCGGGCTTTCCTCCCGAGTTTGGCTGGTTTCTGCCACAGAGCCTTGCCAGTCTGGAGACCGTAACCAGAAAGACCTGGTCCAGTTTCTCTGGGCTGTTGGCTTTGGAAACGCCCTCTCCATCCTGTCCTGCGTTAGCAGGCAGCACAGCCTCGGGGGTGGGTTCACCGGCTGCGGGTGTGCACCCCGCTGTTGTCTAGGGCACTGGGAGGCGGCTGGAATAAGTAGCGTGTGTGTGTTCTGTTAGAAGTAACACGTTTCCTAACCCTGTACCAGTGTTGACAAGAAATGCACGCGCTGGTCTAAACTTGACTCCAGACCGACACTCGGGTGTGTGCGCGGCCTGGGTGGTTTTGTTTGCTTGCTGTGGGGCCAGTGGCGAGGCGGAAGCGCCGGCCTGCGGCTGGATCCCTCCCGGGAGCTGCGGGTCGGAGGAGCCGGCCGCTTGGCCAGCACGGCGCCCTGTGCCTGGCGCGCCGCGTCGGGCCTGTGGCTGACTGGCCGGCTCCCAGGGTCGTGCGTGTGGTGAGCACGCAAGAACGCGGTAAATGCTCTGCTGGTTCTTCAGGTTGGACGAGGCCTTGTCCCAATACTTTGGGGCAGGGGCGGAGCTGGCCCAGCAAGAAGCCATCTTCCCAGCTGTGCCGGAGCCCGTCAGGAAGTGCCCGCAGTGCGGCAAGGACATGGTCCTCAAGACCAGGAGGAGCGGCGGGTCAGTGCCCAGCTGTGCCTTCCCCTCCCCGCCCCGGCAGCCCAGCCCTGGACGCTGTGCAGGGCCCATCCTTTTGTTCCCACGTCGCTGTTTAGATGCGGGCCTGCTTCACCAGCCCCTGGGCGGGGCGTCGGGGCTGGAATGGTGGCCCTGGGGGTGTGAGCCCTGTGGGAATGGGCGGGGGGGGCTGGTGAGGGCAGGGCTTGTCCCCTGGGGAGGGATGCCGCTCGCCCTGTGTGTGGACAGCGACGCAGACCCCACTGGTTGCTGAGCCGCTGAGCCCGTTTTCTCCTCACAAAGCTGCGGGGAGGGTACGGATCGGATTCTCTGCAGCACGTGCAGCCTGGGCAGGTGTCCAGGCTGCCGGAGGCCTAGGCGGACTCAGGGAGCACCCAGGGGCCGGCGGGGCCCTGCCGTGGTCTGGGCGCTGGCAGCGGCTTGGTTGTTTTTAAGCAGGAAGAGGCGTCAGCGGTGTGACTGTGGGGATTTCAGGGACTTAAATGCAGGCTGGTTTTCCTGTCCCTCGGTGTCAGCGACCGTGTCCTCCAGAACCATGAGTGTCCCATGTGATCAGCTGGAACCGTCTCCGGCAGCTCTTGCGTGACCCCGGCCCTCACTCCCCAGGTTCTACCTCAGCTGCACAGGGTTCCCGGAATGTCGCTCGGCCGTGTGGTTCCCGGACAGTGTGCTGGAGGCCAGCAGGGACGGGAGCGTGTGTCCGGTGTGTCAGCCACAACCCGTTTACAGGTGAGCCGGGGGCCGAGGCACCTGCAGGATGGGCACAGGGTGGCATCCCTGGGGGCCCTCATTCCTTGGCACCTCCTGGAGGAGCCCGACCTTTCCCCGCCTCTCCCACTGTGGGCTGACGCAGAGGCTGAGGAAGGTGGTCTCCTCCAGAAAGCCCCAGGCCCGCGCCTAGGGCTGGTCCTCAGACCTTTGGTCATGGGACCCCTTACGCTCTCAGAAATCACGGAGGAATCCAGAGCGCTTCCGTTGTGAGTTAACGTTTATAAAGATTCTACCACGTTTTCAATTAAAGTGGAGGCATCACGTAAAATGTTTATTAACGTGTTTGTAACAAATGCATTGCATACTAACACAAGTGAACATGTTTTTAGGATAAAATGTACTTATTTTCAAAGCAAAAAAAAACGAGAGGAAGATTGCATTGTTTTCCATTTTTGCCAGTTTCACGGTCTGGCTTAACAGGAGATGGTAGGATTCTCAGCTCTCCATCTGCAGTCAGTCTGCTGAGTTTGCTGTGCGTTTTGGAGCTTCTGGAAAACCCTAATGCATGCACACAGGAGAATGAGAGCAAAGCCCACGTGCGTCCTAATGCCGTTACCAAGTAGTGTGCCCTCACGTTGAGAGGCCCTGGACCACGCTGAGCCGGGGCACAGGGAGGTGCACCTTTCAGAGGCTCCTGGGTTTTGGCGGGTGATGGGTCTTAGAGCTCATCTCCCTCCTGCTCTGCGCTCCTGTGTGACCGCAGGGGCCGGGCTGGCTGTGCCTTGCGTGGCTTTCCTAGGTGGGGTGGGCACAGCCCTATGTGGACCAAGAAGACTCTGGCACCCGGTAGTTAACGTGTTTTCTCATCTTCTGGCCTCACTAGGTTGAAGTTCAAGTTTAAGCGAGGCAGCCTTCCCCCAACCATGCCACTGGAATTTGTCGGCTGCGTTGGCGGATGTGACGAGACCCTGCGGGAGATCTTGGACCTCAGGTTTTCACAGGGGCCCACCCGAGCTGGCCAGCCAGTCAGCCGGCCCTCCGGCCACCTGCAGGCCAGCCAGGCCCTGAACAGAATGGGCAGCGGCCAGCACGGCCACCCCCAGCCTCCTGCCACCAGGCCCTCGAAGGCTCTGGCCAGGACCCTGCCCCTGCCCGCCGCCGAGGGCGAAAGCAACTCCGTGACCTGCAACTGCGGCCGGGAGGCCGTGCTGCTCACCGTCCGGAAGGAGGGGCCCAACCAGGGCCGCCAGTTCTACAGGTGCAGCAGCGGCGGCTGCAGCTTCTTCCTGTGGGCCGACAGCGGCCACCCAGAAGTAGGGGGGCGTCCCTCCGAGGTGCCCAGACCCCCGGGCGGCTCACTGGGACGCCCGCCGGGCTCAGGGAAGCCGCTGGGCGGGCCCAGAAGCCCCGGCGATGGCGGCGGCGGCGCGCGCTGCCTGTGCAGCCAGCCCGCGGTCACGCGCACTGTGCAGAGGGACGGGCCCAACAAGGGGCGCCAGTTCCACACGTGCGCCAAGCCCCGGGAGCAGCAGTGCGGCTTCTTCCAGTGGGTGGACGAGAACGTGGCCCCAGGTGAGGGGGCACGCAGGGCCTGCCTGAGGGGGGCAGGGGCGCTGGGGTGGGGGCACGGGTCGCCTTGCTCCCCTCCCCGCTCAGTCACACCTGCAAGGTCACGGGCAGCTTGCTGGGCGCCTGGCACCGCGCTGTTGTGCTCTGTGTGTCTTCTCTCACCTTCATCGGGTGATAGTTGTGATCGCGACTCACAGGAGAGGAAGGTGAGGCCCAGACGGGTGGAGTGACCTGTCGGGATCACACCGCAACACAGCCCAGGCCTGGCTTGTGGGTCTGCCTGCTCCCGTAGCCCTGCGCTCCTCCCGCCTTTGTAAACCTGGCGGGCTCTGTATCGGGGCCTCATCCTGTAAGACGGAGGCCCTGGTTCCTGATGTCTGGTTACACAGCTTGGGTTGGCGCCCCACGGATGGGTGTGGGGAGAACCGCCGCCGGACGCTGGGTCAAGGTAGATGACGCATCTGAAGGCACCTGGCCCCTCCAGGACACGCAGAAGCCTGGTCACGTGTCTAAGGGAGCCTGGCGGGAGCTTTCTCTCGGGGCCCACCTGTGTGACCTTGAACCATTTGGTGTGGCTTCTCAGCCTGTTTCCTCCGTAAGATGGGCACCTGCCTACCTTTTTAGGGTCCCTGTTAGCCTGAAACTGTGACTCTAGCATGCGTGCGGCAGGTCTGCACACACAAGGAGAACCCAGAGGCTTGGGGCAGGCAGAGGCTGGAGACGCCAGTGCCGTGCGGGACGTTGTCCTTCGGCGCACATGGCAGACGCACGAGGGCTCCCGGTGGGTGGAGGTGGTATCGGATCTCCGGGCCGCCTGGTCACGTGTCCTGGGTAATGGGGCGGCCAGTACGGTGAGGCTCTAGAAGGACTGGAAGGGTCCAGAGCTCGGGCTCTGCACGCGCTCAGGGGGCTGCTTGCTTGGTCCCTGCTTCTGCGTGTGAGGTGACACGGGCCCCCTCACCAGGGCTGGGGCTCTGCTGTCCACACTCATTCCTCCCCTCGCTCTCCCCGCAGGGACCTTTGGAGGCCCCCCCTGGGCAGGAGCCAGAGGAGGAAGCCAGGGGCCAGAGGCCAGAAGCAAAAGGGCCCGGGCTGGTTCCTCGGACGCAGGGTCTGCGGCCAAGAAACCCCGGAAGTGCAGCCTTTGCCACCAGCCTGGACACACCCGTCCCTTCTGTCCTCAGAACAGATGAGGGCAGGGTAGGGCCAAGGGGGCCACTGCCTCCACCTGCCGCTTCTGTCTCGGGAAACGAGCTGTTTCTCCAGGGCCAGGTGGCCCTGCGCTGCCAGGGCGGCTTTGAGGAAAGTGGCTGCTCTTGGAGTGTGGCCTGTGTTCTAAGGAGTCCGGGTCCAGACCGCGCTCTCAGGAAGGCCATGCCTGGTGGACAGTGGCCCTGTGCCTGGGGCTCAGGAACGGCCACGGCCACGGCTGAGAAGCCATGGAGGCTGCCCCCTGTGATCCACAGACGTCCTGAGAAAGGGTAGGATGGCAGGGAGTCCCCCGTTCAGAAGCTGTGGCTACAGAAGGTTTATCCCTCTTCATCGCGAAGCTGCTGTGGCCAGGACACCCCACAGCTCATGTGCCTCAATAAAGGATTCTACCCCTTGACCCTGGCGGGTGATGGTGTAGCGTCTGGTGAGGGTTGGCAGGAGTGACGGGTACTTGCAGGACCCCGGGCAGTGCCTGGGTCCTCTTGCCATCCTCTGGCCCCCGTGGCTCCCCCGGCCACACCGCTGTCCTCTGGGGCAGAGAAGAGCCGCCGGTGCTAGATTCCGACGCTTCCCATCTCCACACCCTGCAGAGGTCGCCATGCGCCTCGCCCGCCTCCTGAGAGCCTTGGGGGCCGAGCAGAAGCAGGTCGGCTTCGTTCTGTGGTTTAGACAGCAAGCTGGAGGACAGGCTGTGCGTTGCCCAGAGTCACGCTGCTAGTGAAGAAATGAACTGTCCTCAGGTCTTGGGACTCCCGGCCCCAAACCCTTCACTCAGACCAGTCCTTGTGCCCTGGCTGGACGGCGGGATGCCCGGAATTGCCCCTGGAGCATCCGGACGGTGGGTGTGGTCGGCCCCGCAGCCCAGTATACTTCACGTGTGCTGGGGTTTCACGTGTGCTGGGCATTTCATACAAACGGAACCATGCGGCACGTGGGCCCTGTGTCTGCTTTTCTCTGAGTGGCGTGTCTTCCAGGGTCACCCCTGTGGTTGCGTGTCAGTGCTTTGTGCTTTTTTACGGCTGAACTAGTCAGCTGTGTGCATGGGCCCCGTTGTGAGCAGTGTGGCTGTAAACTTTCACGTACAAGTATTTGAACGCCTGTTCTATATTCTTTCAGATCTACACCTAGGAGTGGCGTTGCTGGGTCATGAAATTCTATGTTTAATTTTTTGAAGAACCACAACAGCTGCACCATTTTACATTCTCACCAGCAATGTACGAGGGTTCCTATTTCTCCACATCCTTGCTAATATTTATTTCCCCCTTTTTCTTTTTTTTTTATAAATTTGTTTATTTTTGGCTGCGCTGGGTCTTTGTTGCTGCGCGCGGGCTTTTTCTAGCTGTGGCGAGCGGGGGCTACTCTTCGTTGCGGTGCGCGGGCTTCTCATTGCGGTGGCTTCTCTTGTTGCGGAGCACGGACTCTAGGTGCATGGGTTTCAGTAGTTGTAACTCGTGGGCTCTAGAGCGCAGGCTCAGTAGTTGTGGCGCACGGGCTTAGTTGCTCCGCGGCATGTGGGATCTTCCCGGACCAGGGCTCGAACCCGTGTCCCCTGCGTTAGCAGGCAGATGCTTAACCACTGCGCCACCAGGGAAGCCCCTTTTTTTTTTCTTTTAATTGTGGCCATCCTCGTGGGCCTGAGGTGGTGTCTCACGGTTCTGACTTGCATCTTCCTAATGACCACTGAAGTCGAGTATCCTTTCAGTGCTCACGTGGCCTTTCACGTTATCTTTGCAGAAATGCCTTGTCAAGTCCTTTGCCCATTTTTAAGTGTCTGTGCTTTTGTTGTTGAGTTGAAGGATGCTGAACGCATCTGTGGATTTCAGTCTCTCCGCAGGGTGCTCCCGTGCACACCAGGACCAGAACTGCCGGGTGGGACTGGGGTCCTGCTGGCCACCCCTTGCTGTGCTCCCCGGGCTGTGCCTTCGCCGAGCCTGGTGGCCTCTCTGGGGGTGAGGGTTGCCGTCGTCCTGGTTACAGTGACGGAAGCCGTGAGGGGGTTTTCCACTCAGGCCTCTCAGGACGCTGGGTGGAGGACCCACTGCCCTCGGGGTGGATCAGCCGCCTTTCCCTCCAGGACCGCAGACGTGGGGGTCCTATGCCGCGTCCGCGTTCAGCCTGCCGGTGGGAGGGGCCGGCTCCGCAGGGGGCAGGGGTGCACTGTCCCTGCTACACCAGCAGCGTTCGCGCTGGGCGGGGGTGCGGGGCCAGCCTGGAAAGTTCGCTGTGAAGTCACACAGGCGAGTGAGCCTGAGGCCCCCGCGAGCTGAACTGCTGTCTCAGGAAATGGGTGGCAGTGCCAAGAGGACCCAGAGCAGCGTCCCGGGTGCCCCATGCTGGCCTTGGGTGTTGTCCCCACAGCCTCAGCGTCTGTCCTCAGTAAACTAAGTGCAACCAAACTGTAACGTTACTGGGGTTTTTTACAAGATTATTTTTTCTGATTACAAAAGAAAAATGTACTTTAAAATGCAAACGCAGGGACTTCCCTGGTGGTCCAGTGGTTAAGACTCCGTGCTTCCAACGCAGGGGGCGCGGGTTCCATCCCTGGTCCGGGAGCTGCGATCCCACATGCCGCGCAGCGTGGTCAAAAAACAAAAAAATGCCAATGCGTCAGACACATGTGACTTAAACCAGGCTGAAGGCCGCTGTCTTGGAGGGGACAGGACAGAGGCGGGGCAGGGGCCCTGGATTAGGGCCGAGGGCTTCTCTCCCGTCCAGCTCCCGCCCCGCCCGTCAGGGCCCCCGGGGCCTGGGGGCGGTTTTCCGGCTTGGCTCGCTGACCGCAGCCCCGCCAGGAGGTTTGGCAAGACCTCTGGGGACCTGAGCACGGTGCGCCCGCCTCGCCTGCCGTCTGCAGCCCCCAGCGAGAATGCTCCTGCGCAGGCTTTCGTCAGGGCCTTTTCTGCTTAGAGCGCGGCCTGAGACCACTGGCTGGCTCAGCCCGGGGGCACGAGTGGTGCCCGCTTGATGGACTGGCCGCAGCGGTCCCGGGGGCCCTGCTCATTCCTGCTCACCCAGAAAGGGGGTGTCTTGTGCGCGGAATGACCTCTTGCTGAGCTGCCTTGTAACGGGTGGAGGAGATGGGGAAGCTGTAGGTCAGTGAGTGTCTGTCTGCCCTTTTGCGCTACTCTTCCCACCTGCACCGGCCATCTGTTCGCTCTGGCAGGTGGAATCACCGCCGTGCTCCTGGCTTCGGGTCACTTGGTAAAGCCAGGGACGAGGACTGCCCAGTCCAGCCGAAGGGTCTGCAACTCCAAGTCAGAACCGCCCTCGTTAAAGGGGTGAGAGCGAAGCTGGGCAGCGGCCACCGCGGGGGCCCCAGCACGACCGCGCGCTAGATGCTGGCCTTGGACAGGGGACGTCGCCCCGAGCACCTCGTTTCTCCTCTTTAGTTAATTCTGGCTTTTTCTTACTGAAATCACGGTGTGAGGGGAAACCGAGACGTACCTGAAGCAGGAGGCCGCCAGAGGGCACTGTCCTAAGTGGGGTCGGGTTGTCTGAGAGGGACCTTGACCCCGCTCGCGTCCCGACTGCTCCCTAGCCACGCCTGGCCAGCCCTTCACCCATCGGCGCCCAAGGCCCCCAACCTTGGTTGGACACAGGCCTGCAGCGGAGTCCTGGTGCGCTCGGGCCCGGTGATGGCTGGACCTCGTGTCCGGGACCTCTGGGTCGGGGGTGCCTCGCTTTGTGCTGGGTTAACGCTCCCGCCGCTGCCTGTGAAGCAGGTATTCTGGAACCCCCGTTTTATAGGGGAGGGGGCCAAGGGCGCCCCAGCCTCCAGCCTGCCCCCTTGCTGACCCTCCACTGCCATCACAGCTGCTCACCGCTGAGAGCACTCAGGCCGGGAAGCTCCTGAATCAAGTGACCTAACGGCCCTCGGGGAAGCCAGTCTCCTGCCCCGTGACCCTCTGCGGAGACCGAGCCTGTGTGAACACCCACGAGGCAGAGGCCACCCGTGGCCCTGCACCCAGAGGTACACACTAGCACCTCCTCTGGCCCCTGTGCTGGCCCTCGGCCAAGGGAGGCCTCCGAGCCTGTCCCCACTTCTTGTCCCTAGTCCCAGTTGGAAGGGGGACACACACGGGATGGGAAGGAGAAGCAGCACAGGCCTGGCACAGCTGCGGTGGCCTCAGCACCAGCGCACGTGGCCCCAAGCCCTCCTCTCCCGCCTCGTCTGCCGTGTGTGGTGACAGGAAGTTAGCCACGGCCACGGCTCCTATGGGGACACCGAGACGCACTTGCTTCCCAGTCTGTACGACGCGGGGTCCTGCCCTCCACTTCTGGGGCCACAGTTCTCTGCACGCTGACAGTGCTGGCCAAAGGGCTGCGCCCGTCTCGGAAAGCACAGGGGGCTCCGGGCGGCAGGCTTTGGGGAAGAAACAAAACCCTAGCCAGCTGCTTCCGTTATAAAGCAAGACATCGCTCCGGGAATCTTGTAACATTCTCCCTCCACGTAACCGACTTTTCTAATTCAGTCCACCGCCTCCAGGCTGATCCCAAGCTCCGCTGGTCAACTTTACAGAACCTCAAGTGGCTGCGTGTAAGAACCCAACATGAGTCCCGCGGACATTTGAATTTTTCCTTTTATTCTACTTCACAGTTCTTGAGGCATAGCTTTGCTTCAGCAGGAAGGATACCAGAGAGAGACACCTGGGAGGGGAGGCAGACAACCCCCCCCCCCCCAGCCAGCTTCAGGGAGAGCGCAGGGTCAGCTAGCGCAGCTGATGCCAGCACCGTGGGGGCCGGGCCCCGCAGCAGCCAGGGGACACCCTCAGCTCCGGGCCAGCTGGGCAGCACACAGAACCTCAGCTCCCCCCGCGAGGAAGGGGCTCTTCCAGGGCCCCTGCTGCCGGAAGAGAAAGTGCCCCCAGCCGGAGGGGAAGCGCCTTCCCCCAGGTGAGCCCCCGCTGGCCCACGCTGGAGAGCAAACCAGACACGCAGCATGGAAAACACCAGCCTATCAGTCAGCCAAAAGCTGCGTCCCGAGGGTTCCAGGCGACTTCGGCTCCTGGGGGACCAAACGCCGTGTCTATTGCCCAGCACCAGCAGCCTGGAGGTGCCTGCACCCGAGGGAAGCATGACTCACCCTTGGGACAGAAAGACAGAGGCAACCTTACCCCTGCCCAGGACTCACCGTGGCTACCGCAGGCCGAGGCCCTGGGATCGGCCCTGAGGCCGAGGGGTGAGTGGGAGTGCAGGCCGCCCAAGCTCGCACTGACCCGTTCTGGGTAAAAGCAAGGGCAAGGTGCTCTCGACGCCCTGGAGGGAGGCGTCCACCTGGGCCCGCGCCTCTAGAGCAGCCCCTCGGGGGCCCGCAGGCCCCAGTACAGCGCACAGCCCATGTTGTCGACGTCCTCTTCCCGCAGGCCGTCCAGGAGATTCACGCCACGGCTGAAGTGGCAGGGTAGGCTGGCCCGCTCCAGGCTGCCGATGAGCAACTCCAGGGCCTGCAGGAAGCGCTCCCCCAGGGCCTCCTCACCCCAGTCCGCTTCCTGCTCACCCAGGTGCAGAACCACCTGGGTCAGGGGGCCGCGGCCGAGCCGCCCCAGTGCCGGGTGGCCACGGCAGACGCCGCACAGCAACAGCAGCAGCCGCCGGCGGGTCCCAGCGTCGCGCTCATCCAGGGCCCGCAGCTGGGCGGCCTCCGCCGGGTACCAGTCCTGCAGCCAGAAGTTGCCGGCCAGCCCCTCCAGGGGCCAGGCCAGCAGGAGGCCTCCGGCCTGGGCGCCAGCGATGGCCAGGAGCACGGCCACGGGGAAGTCCAGACACTCGTGCTGCACCTCGAGCAGCAGTTCCTCCGAGGCCACGCGCGGCCGGATCAGGCACCCGAGGAGGCTGCCGATGGCCGGCCAGTTGACGGAGGCGGTCAGGGCCTGGCGGAGCAGCCCCAGCAGGACCCGGGAGGAGAGGTAGCCGCCCACCAGGAAGCGGTCCCAGGGGCTGCTCCCGCGGGGGTGGAACTCCAGCTGAGTCCTGCGCACGGCCCAGCAGCGAGGGTCCCGGGCTACGGTGTCCACACCAGGCACCAGGCTCCACAGGCCAGGCTCCAGCGCCAGGGGCACCAGGAGACGCACGGGGTCGGCGGCCCCCGCCTGCAGCCCGTCGTAGAGCGGCCCGCCAGGCACGAGCGCCCCGAAGGGCAGTTCTGGGAACTTGTTCCGCAGGTAGGCCTGCAGCTCCAGGGCAATGTCGCCGGCCAGCTGCTTGGCCAGAGCCACGTGGGCAACTGGCATGGTAACGTGGTCCCGCTCGAACGCCAGCAGCTTCTCCTGGAACGTCAGGCACATCGACGGCGCCGGGGAGCAGAGCTGAGGCGACGTTGGGGGATCTGCGTCTGCAGGCCCCTCTGTAGAGTGAAGGGGAGGGGGGCCGTGTCAGAGGGATGTAACGTGACCACCTGAGAATGCACCAAGCTCAGGTCCTCACGCACAGCGAGCGCCTGATGACAGTTTCTCTTTGTCCAACGGCCTGAGGCTGAGACGGCTTCACGCACGGTGGGAAACAGGCCCCACCTGAGGGCCCCGCCGTCCTAACGCTGCCACCTTGCTCCAGTGCCACCCCCCACAGACCACGTCTTCTGGTGGCTGGAGCCTCGGCACCACCCAGGAGGGGAAAGGACAGACAATTATGTCATTAAACACTCAGGGAGCCCAAGGCCCTGGGGGAAGAGGGACCCGAATGGGTCACATGGTCAGTCAGGGGCAGGGTCTGGCTGCGTCTCCTGAACGTGACCACCAAAAGGGGACCCACCCAGGTCAGAGAGGAAGGGGTGCCACTCACCTGGGGCTGAGGGTGAGGGGGCCGGGGGCGGCACGGGCTGGCTGAGGGCTGCGGGCCGGGGCTGGGGCTGGAGGCGTGGTGTGGCCTTGAGCAGGCCCAGTTCCTGCCAGCTGTCCTCCAGGCACGTGGAGTCCCGCTTGGCGTCCTCCTCGTCCTGAGGGCTGGTGGCCCTGTCGATGAGCTGCAGGCAGAGTGACAGATGAGACGGCTGAAGCCTGGGCAGGAACGGCAGAGCCGAGGGCAAAGCCAGGCTTCGGGGGGTAGAGGCAGGTGCGGCCTCGGGCAGTCCCACCATCGCCGCCCCGCTCTGGGAGCCCCGGGGTCACCGGGCCAGCCCGGCCTTACCCGCTTCACAGCCAGGGTGGCAATGCCCAGCACAGCAGCTCCGCCCACCCCCAGCACCAGGCGGGCATTGGCCAGAAGGAAGTCCACGGCACCGCCCAGCACCTCGCCGTCACGCCGCTTGCCCCGATTCTGGGAGAACTCCGCCATGGTCAGCCTGCCTGTGAGAGAGCCAGGGTGCAGGGACTGGTCAGCGAGGGGGCCGGCCTGGCAGCAGGGCAGGTGCTCTGGCTGCCATCACGCTGGGATCGCTGAGTAGAGCCCACGAGGGGGCTTCCTGAGAATTTCTGAGGAGAAAGGGGCCACTTGCAGAGTTTCTTGGGAGGAGATTGGCAGCTGCAAACAACACCCCCCCCCCCCAGACAGGAGGGCTCACGGAGAAAGGACTCAAGGCCCACGGCAGGTCAGAGGGGAGGGACCATCTCCCCCATCCCACCCTCCTGGCCCCCCGACGTCGCCAAAGACCATGAGGGGGATCTTATCGACACCGCCCCTATTCTACCAGGAAATGGGCTGCTGACCCACACAGTGAGTGTTGGGGACTCAGACCCACAACTGCAAAACCTCTGGACTCTTGCCCACCGCTATGGCCAGGTCCTAGGAGCGGCCTCATCCTGGTTCCTAACCAGGCTGGCACTGCAGGAGGAAACCAAGGCCCAGAGAAGACCACGGCTTGAGGTCCCACGCAGCCTGCCCCGGACAGCCACTCAGGCCTTTGGGGGGACCTCCGTGAAGCTCAGGGGGCCAGCTGCCCCCCAAATCTCAGCAAAGCAGCCCTCAGAGACAAGGCTACCAGGTCAGAGAACAAGACAAGTGAGATGGCCCAGGCTGCCCTGGGGGCAGAAGCTTCCTGTCAACAGGTACGTGCCAGACAATGTTGAAGGCCCCGCTGCAGCAAGGTAACTCTAAAGACCACAAACAGGGCTGGCCCAGTGCCCTGGACAGGGGCCTCTCGCCTCTCGGGCTTAGGACAATGGTGGGTGGGAAGCCGACCTCAGCTGCTGGGAGCCCAGGCAACAGAGGTAAGCTGAGGGCCGGAATGCCCCAGATGAGGTTTGCTCATCTGTAAGATGGAGCAGGTGCGATGAGGAAAGGTCCAACGTGAGAAACCCCAGAGTGTGGGGCTGGGAAGGCAGATATCTCCGCCAGGCCAGTGTGCTAAGCCCCAGCTCCAGACTGTTACAGGGAACCTGCCCTCAGGTCCGGAGCACTGAGGAGGTGTGACCAGGGGACAAGCCCAGGGGACCAGTCAGATGGCCAGGCAGGACTGTCTCGCTGAGAACGCCCGAGCAGATGACCCTGAGCTCAGAACCAAGTCAACCCCAAGGACTTCTACCGCCCTGCTCGCGGCGGGTGCCCGGGCTCCGTTGCCAGGTGGGGCCGGCAGCCCCGCACCCCCCCCACACCCCCACCCCTCTCTCAAGCTAAAAATAGGCAAAAAGGCCAGGGGGTGACCCAGCGTGGGCCCGCGGCGGCTCCCTCGTCGCGGATCAGTACTGCCACCCGCCTCCAAGCTGTAAAGCGCTCAAAGACCCTGCCTGCCTGAGCTGGGTCGCGCAGACCCCAACCAGGAAGGGGAGAGGGCGAGGCGGGGCCTCCCCTCCCTCCCCTCCTCCAAGCCCCGGCCGCGAGGGTCACCGAGGCCCTGGGAACGCCGGGATGGACCCGGGACGGACCCAGGACGCGACCCGACCTCTGCCCGGCCCCGGCTCTTCCCCGGTGCCCCCTTTCCTGGCAGGGACCGCGCGGCTGGCGGAGGCCGCACCCCGTGCCCCGGCCGTACCTGCGTCGCTGCTTCGGCGCCCCGGCCGGGGGACGCAGGGGGCCGCTCGGGCCGCGCCACGGGGCCGCCTGGGAATGGAACGTAGAGGACCCAGGAGCCGAACGCCGAGGCCGCGGTCGGCCGAGGGCCCGGCGCTCGCAGACGGGCAGGCCTCGGCTCCAATCGGGGCACTCGACGCCAGCGCCCACGTGCCACCCTGAGGCCGCCTCGGCCAATGGCGGCCGCGCGCTCCTCGGGGCGGGGCTCCCCGGCGCGCTCCGTCTTAAAGAAGCAGGGCAGCGCTCCCGGTGACTGCCAGTGGAGACGCGAGCCTTTTCCGGGCCGGGCACGCACCCAGCGGGGCCCTTGGTCAGTGTGGTCTGCAGCCGCCTCTCCCGTGAAGGGAACACCGTCCGTGTCACCTACTGGGGCCGCCATGTGCCGGCCCGGGGACGCCTCCCTCGGGGGGCGAGCGGGCACGTAACCGCGCACCCGGGGGTCGCCTCCGAGCGGGGACGCCGAGGAGCGCGGGCGCTGCCCCCAAGCGAGCGTCTCCCGGAAGGAGGCCCGAGGCTCGGAACGAGGGGACCCGGGTGTCCTGTTGCCGCTTCCCCCGCGCGCCCGAGCCTGGGCCCGAACCACCGGGGTCCTGGGCGCCGGCCAGCTAAGGGGACAGAGCCGCGGGCCGAGAAGGCCCTGCGGGGCACAGGCGCGCCGTGCTCTTCGAGGCCCCGGGCCGGCCCCGGGCCGGCCCCGGGCCGGCCCCGGGCCGGCCCCGGGTCGGCCCCGGGCCGGCCCCGGGCGCGTCCGGAACTGCGGGCGGGGCAGCCGCGGGCTGAGGGGTGGGGCCGGCGCGCTCCCCGCCCCGCCGGCTCCGCACTCCCCGCCCCGTGCGCCCCGCCCCGCCCCGCGGGCAGCCCGCTCCCCGCTCCCAGCAGCTGAGCGCCGCCATGGAGGCCACTGGGGTGTTGCCGTTCGTGCGCGGCGTAGATCTCAGCGGCAACGACTTCAAGGTGAGCCTCGGGACGGCGGACGGGCCCCCCAACCCGCCCATCCGCTTCCTGCACGCCCGGGACAGCGGACGGGCTCGCCCGGGCCCCGCCCCGAACCGAGCCCCCCAGGTCTCCGTCCGGCGCCCGCGAAGGAGACCCAGGGCAGGCCGGGCGGGCGCACGCGGGGTCTCGGAGCCGCGTCGGGGTGCGCGGGGAACCCCCACCGGGCCCCTTCCTGGCGCCTGGCCCCGCCCGGCCGGCCGGTGGCCCAGGTCGGAGCTCTTGGTCCCGCCTCCCCAGGCCTCCCTCCCCTCCCCTGTGACATCACACGCCGAAGCCGGGCCCTGACTCACGGCCGCGCCGCCGGCTGTGCCCTGCCCCCGCCTGCCACCCCCATCCTGTGTGGGCTTGGGCAAGTCACTTCCCCTCCTCGAGCCTCGCTTTCTCGTCCGGTGAAGGGGCTTAAAATTAGCCCTCTGGAGGCAGGGATTAGTTGCTGTGGAGAGGGTGGTGTCGAGCAGCTGGGCGAGGGCCTGGGTGGCAGTTGTCTGAGCAGCTGCTGGACTGATTGACCCGAGCCACGAGGAACACGAGCCCAGCCCTCCAGCCAGTGGGGGAACTGGGGGGCACGCACAGTGGTTCTGGAGGCCCGAGAATGAGACTGGCAGGGTTAGGGCTGGCGACCAGAGACGAGGCCCTGAGAGTTGGCCTGGCTCCTGGAGGGCGATCCCGGCTGCAGGGTGGGGTGTGGGCAGGCTCAGGCTGGGGGCAGTGTAGCGTGAGCCTGGGTCCGCAGCGCAGCGTCCGGAGGCCCCGCCTGTGGCTGGGGTCGGGGGTTGGGCCAGGGCCGAGAAGACAGGCCGCCTTCCTGCGTTTAACCCACGTGTGCACACTTGACCCCAGGCACAGGTGGCCACTTTTCTTTGCTCCCATCCCCACCATGCTCAGCTGGGGTCCCCCTGTGTCCTCTCTAAACTGGGAGAGTCTGAGTCACCTGCTGGGAATGTGCCCGGAGGGGGAAGGGGACAGCAGCCAGGGGCGCTGAAGGCACATGCTGCCCCAGGTTCCCTGCCACAAGGGCTGGGGGTCCCGAGGTGGGCGTTTGAATATGGGGAACGAAGGGGTGAATGAACTAACGAATAAGGCTGTGCCTGTGCAGGGTGGGGCGCTGGGGCCTCACACAAGGAGTCGACCTTGCCACTAGCGGCCATATGCTGATGGCAGGGTGGGAGCACAGGCAGGGCCTGGCAGAGACATTGAGCTGATGTAGCCACACAGCTAGGTGTGCGGATGTCACCTGGAGTACGCTTTCCTGGGGCCGAGAACACAGCAAGAGAGACAGGTTCTAGATCCGCGGCCGTCCTGACCATTAGTTGTTCCTTACGACGCTTTTGTCATCGGGGGTTTTATTAGTTCTAGTCTATGGGCGAGGAAATTGAGGCACAGAGTGGCAGAGTGATTTGTCCAGGTTCACACAGCCAATGAGAGGTGACTGTTGCTCTCAAAGGCTTCCGTGGGCAGTGGTGGCCACAGGGCGGTAGAACAAGGGTACCGTGTCCCAGACCAGCCTTACCACGACATACCCCTCAGGGTGGCTACTTCCCCGAGAACGTCAAGGCCATGACTAGTCTGCGATGGCTGAAGCTAAACCGCACCGGCCTCTGCTACCTGCCGGAGGAGTTGGCCGCCCTGCAGAAGCTGGTAAGAGGTTCTGGGCAGGCAGGGAGGGTCCCTGTGGGTGGGCTGGCCAGGTGGGGAGAAGCCGCGCAGAGCACAGACGGCGCAGAGGAGGACGTTGACCAGAGCAGAGCCGGTGGAGAGGGAGTGAGTACCCCGTCCCGGGGGGCGTGCAAGAGGAGTCTGGGTCTGTGAGGGGGGGAAGCTGCAGAAATGGACTGGCCTGTGTGGCTGAGGGCCCCCTGGATGGGGCAGCGTTGTGGTGGCAGATGGGGGCTCCGTGGACTCCCCACCGCCCCGCTGAGCCCCTCTCCCCGTCCCTGCCCAGGAGCACCTGTCGGTGAGTCACAACAACCTGACCACGCTCCACGGGGAGCTGTCCAGCCTGCCGTCGCTGCGGGTGAGTGCCGCCCGAGGCTGCAGACCTCGGGCCGGGGCCTGAGGGCCGGGCCAGCACCTCTCTGTACCCGCACGCTGGGGGAGAGAGCGTGCAGTAATGCCGTGTGTCGAGTAACTGTGAGGGAAGCGCTAAAAACCCCCAGACCCCACCCAGTTTGAACAACAAGTACTATAGCAGCTGTTACCAGCTGAGCGCTGTTCCAACTGTTTCACAAGGGCTTTTTATGTGATCTTCACCTCCACCAAGTTCACAGATGAGGACACTTGGCCACGGAGGCAGGTCACACAGCCGGCAGTGGTAGAGCCGGGGAAGGGCGGGGCTCAGCCAGGAGGGGAGGTGGTTGGGGCTGTTCACTTGCGCCTCTGCTCTCCATAGAGCCCCCGTCCCAGACCCTCAGGGCCCCCAGACCGGCAGCCCTCAGCGAGGGTCATTCCCATCCAAGGTCAGAGCTCTGAGATGTTAAGGGCACAGCCTCCGGACTCGAGTTTAAATCTGAGCTCTGCCACTTCCCGGCTGCATGGCCTTGGACGAGTTCCTTCCACTTTCCGCGATGGTCCAGCAGTGACTGCCGTGAAGCAACACGGTGGCACCACACGGACGCCGGGGCTGAGGGGCAGCAGCGGGGGCTCTTGTTAGTGTTTTGGTCGCTTGCAGTCATGGTGCCATCACTTGGCCTGTCCCCTCCCCCTCAGCCCTCCTGCACTAACTTCCTGCACTTTGGAAGCGTGAGCAAGTTTCAGCCCTAAGGAGAGAGGAAACGGACTTGCTTTGAGTCTACGCTCTGACCTGTCTTTGGTTCAACCTTCTTCTGTACTAGAAGCTCTGACTCAGAGCTCTATCCCTGTCTTGCCCTTTGGGGTTGGGAGGAAGAGGGATTATTCCATCAGGAAAGGTTCCCTGAGATTCCGTGTGCTGGGCTCTGGGGCACATTTGAGTTGGGCTTTGAGGTATAAATAGGAGCTCATTGGTAGTCTAGAAAAGGCTTGCCAAGTAGAGGGATTATGAGTAAAAGCCAGAGTGGGAGAGCACTCAGGCCTGGCCTTGGTGGACTTCCGGAGGTGGTGTCCCCCCCCCGATCCCTGTTTCTCCTGGGGGGTGGAAGCTAGGAGTCACGGACTCTCATGGTGTATCCCCAGGCCATCGTGGCTCGAGCCAACAGCCTGAAGAATTCCGGAGTCCCCGACGATATTTTCAAGCTGGATGATCTCTCGGTTCTGGTCAGTGGTTATCTGCCACCTGGCCCTTGTGCCAGCCCCACCATTCAGTGCCCACCCACTACGCTGGACCCTGGGGCCATGGTGATCCTGTTTTACAGACACAGACACCTGAGACTTACAGGGGGCAGTGCCTTGCCCAAGGTCGCTTATGGAGTCGGATCCCTAACCTAGGCCCCCTTCCTCCCAGGGTCCCACTGTCTCACTCTGCCCTGAAGCCCCCTCCTCTGCTCCCCTCTCAGTGCCTGTCGTGACCCTCGAGCCTGGCGGAAGCCTGGCAGGGTGGCACCAGCCCTGACGCCCCTGACCCGGCCTCGCCCCTCTACCCAGGACTTGAGCTGCAACCAGCTGACGGAGTGCCCTCGGGAGCTGGAGAACGCCAAGAACATGCTGGTGCTGAATCTCAGCCACAACAGGTGCCTAGAGGGCGGGCTGGGTGGCCCGGGGGCTGGTCCCGGAGGTGGGAGTGCGGCCCTGACCCGGCAGCCCTCCACCCGCAGCATCGACACCATCCCCAACCAGCTCTTCATCAACCTCACCGACCTGCTGTACCTGGACCTCAGCGAGAACCGCCTGGAGAGCCTGCCCCCCCAGATGCGCCGCCTCGTGCACCTGCAGACGCTCGTGCTCAACGGGAACCCGCTGCTGCACGCCCAGCTCCGGTGGGCACCCGCCTGGCCCTCCCCGCCGGGGCCCCGGCCTTGCTGGGTGTCGCGTCTCCGCCACCATCAGCCTCGTGCTGTGGGCCCGCTCGGCCCCGGCCCCCGGCCTGAACACCATGTCTCCCCGCAGGCAGCTCCCGGCCATGACGGCCCTGCAGACCTTGCACCTGAGGAACACACAGCGCACCCAGGGCAACCTGCCCACCAGCCTGGAGGGCCTGAGCCACCTCGCAGGTTGGCAGTCCTTGGGGACCCCTCAGCCCCTCGCTTCCTCACAGAGGAGGGGATGGTACCCTGCTTCAGTGAGCACCTCTCGGGGGAAGGGGGTGTGGTTCTGTCACATCTCCTCCCGTTGTCACCGTGACGACTGGGAGTAACACCAGGTTACGAGCAGGCTTTGTGCATAGACCCCCTGCTCTGAGAAACCAGGAGGTTAAGTCTTGTACCTGAGGCCACAGAGCCGGGAGGGGGAGCCGGGGTTCACACAGGCCCGCCGCCCCTGGAGCCCACCGCAGGGGCCCCGGCTGATGCGCCCACCCCACGCCCAGATGTGGACCTGTCCTGCAACGACCTGACGCGGGTGCCCGAGTGCCTGTACACCCTCCCCAGCCTGCGGCGCCTGAATCTCAGCAGCAACCAGATCTCGGAGTTGTCCCTCTGCATCGACCAGTGGGTGCACGTGGAGACCTTGAACCTGTCCCGCAACCAGCTGACCTCACTGCCCGTGCGTTGGGGCCCAGGGAGGGCGGGGAGGCTGCAGGCCACCCTGTGCCCGCCCCTGACCTGCCCCTGCCCGTGCCGCCTCTAGTCGGCCATCTGCAAGCTGACCAAGCTCAAGAGGCTGTACCTGAGCTCCAACAAGCTGGACTTCGACGGGCTGCCCTCGGGCATCGGCAAGCTGTCCAGCCTGGAAGAGTTCATGGCCGCCAACAACAACCTGGAGCTGATCCCCGAGAGTCTCTGCAGGTGCCGGGCCGAGGCCGGGCGAAGGAGCACGGCGCGGAAAGCCCAGGAATCCCAGCGCGGCCCCGCCACCCTGCCCCCGCGGTCTCCGTGCCGCGTAGAAGGCGGGAGGGCTGGGGTTGGCTCTGCGGGTGACGTCCCCAGAGCAGTGTCCGGGGGGGTGCCGATGGGGGTGAGGCCAGAAGGGCTCCGCTGCCACCTGCATTTGGGGCACAGTGCTGCTTCCGTCCCCTCCCCCTCCTAGAGGTCACAGCGTCCACCAGCATGGTCCCCGGCACTGAGGACAGAGGACCCTCGGCAGCTTCCGGGTTAATTCGAGGGCAGAACGTGTTTTTTGATGCGCTCTTGTTCGCACCCAGGGGTCTTTAGTCCTCGGAAGGCCCCTTTGGAAGGTGCTGCCCTGTAGAAGCCGCAGAAAGACCCTCCCGGTCACTTAGCCGTGAGGAGACCCCGGCCCCTCCCGTCTTTCCCGGCACCTTCAAATTGGCTGGTTTCCCAACTGGCTGGGCTGCTTAGTCTCTCTGGCCCTACTTGCCTCCCCAACCCGGGACTGGAAGGCCCCCGGCTCCCCGTCTGTCACCCCCCTGAGGCCCAGCTATGTCGTCACAGGTGCACAAAGCTGAGGAAGCTGGTCCTGAACAAGAATCGCCTGGTGACCCTCCCGGAGGCCGTCCACTTCCTGACAGAGATCGAGGTTGGGCAGGCGGCTGGTACTGGGGGGAGGGAGGAACAGGAGAGGTGCGGACAGACCCCCAGAGAAGACCGAGCAAAGGGCTCCTGGAGGGGTGGCTGGTGGCAGGGTGAGGAGGGGGTGACCCACGTCCTGTGGCCACATCACGCTCGACAGCATTGCTTAAGCCTCATAACCAGCCAGTCTGCGAGGTCACACTTGACAGACGGGAAAGCCCAAGCCCACGAGGGTGGCTGCAGGATGAGAACCTGGGCCCTTTGGCCCCAGAGGTCGCAAAGAGCAGGGGTCTGGGGTGGCCGGGAGGTAGAACTCGGGCTCAGCGCCGGCTCCGCTCGCCCCACGAGGCAGGTCCTGGACGTGCGGGAGAACCCCAGCCTCGTCATGCCCCCCAAGCCTGCTGACCGCACCACCGAGTGGTACAACATTGACTTCTCGCTGCAAAACCAGCTGCGGCTGGCGGGAGCCTCCCCTGCCACGGTGGCCGCGGCGGTGGCTGGTGAGCAGGGGAAGGTCTGGCCTGGCAGTGGGGGCTCCTCTCTGGGCCTCAGCTTACCCATCTGTAAATTGGGTGGGACGCGCTCTCTGGATGCGGGGCATGGGGTTGGCCCCTGGTTGGCTGGACGCCCCAGGCGGAGTGGGGGGCAGCCGGGTCAGCTGTGTACCCCTCCCCTCAGCAGGGAGTGGGCCCAAGGACCCCCTGGCTCGCAAGATGCGGCTGCGGAGGCGCAAGGACTCGGCCCAGGATGACCAGGCCAAGCAGGTGCTGAAGGGCATGTCGGACGTGGCCCAGGAGAAGAACAAGAAGCAGGAGGTAAGCCGGGCCGGGGCTCAGGCTCTGCTCAGCAGTGCAACCCGGGCCCAGCGGGAGAGGGGTCCTGAGCTGGGTCGCAGGCCGACCAGCGCGAGCGGCTGCCCAGAGTCAAGCCAGCCTTGTGATCCCAGGAGAGTGTGGACTCTGGAGCGCCCGGGGGCAAGGTGCGGCGCTGGGACCAGGGCCTGGAGAAGCCGCGCCTCGACTATTCCGAGTTCTTCACGGAGGACGTGGGCCAGCTTCCTGGCCTGACCATCTGGCAGATGGAGAACTTCGTGCCTGTGCTGGTGGGGGAAGCCTTCCACGGCAGGTTCTATGAGGCCGACTGCTACATTGTGCTCAAGGTGCGGGGCAGGGGGCTGTGAGGCCCGACCTGGACGGCTCAGAACCGCCCGCTCCCAGCCGTGTTCCGGGGGAGGGTGGGCGGCGAGGGCTCGGCCCGGGAGGCCGCCCAGCAGAAGCCTGGCGGGGGCTGACCCGGCCACTGCCCCGGCCTCCAGACCTTTCTGGATGACAGCGGGTCTCTGAACTGGGAGATCTACTACTGGATCGGCGGGGAGGCCACACTCGACAAGAAGGCGTGCTCTGCCATCCACGCCGTCAACCTGCGCAACTACCTGGGCGCCGAGTGCCGCACCGTGCGCGAGGAGATGGGCGAAGAGAGCGACGAATTCCTGCAGGTGCGGAGGGGCGGGGCCGGAGCCAAGGGCCGGTGGGCGGGGCTGACTGAACTGTATCAGGTGCTGAGCCCCGCGGACCTATGGCAGACAGCAGGGATGGATGGGGTGAGGTCAGGGAAGTGAGGTGAGGCGAGTCCTGGCTCAGGTGAGGATAAGGAGACCAGGCTAGTTTGGGAGCTGGAAACTGGGTTGGTGGCGGTGTAGGAGACTAGGAGAGATGGGGAGCTGCTAGAGGGTGGCCCACCGGCCGGCCACCAAGGAGGCGGGGCCAGGGGCAGGGCCAGAGTCCAGTGAGCTGGGTTAGTGAGAGGCGCCGGCCTACCCGCCAGCTGGTTACATGTAGGTACCTACACGAGACGAGATTTTGGGCACTTCCACCTAAGTTTGCCTTCTTCCATAAACCTGCCCGGTCCTGTTCCCTGATACACGCGTGTCTAAACATGCTGTGTTCGGACACGAGCAAATGCGTTCACAGTTATGTACATCGTACCACCCCGTGTGTGTTTACGTCTGTAGACACAGATCTTGTATTTTTAACATCATCGTGGATTGGCAGCCTCTGACTCTGCTGCACGCAAGTCCGCCCCTCCTGACAGGTGGCGTTGGGCAGGGGTGGGGGGACAGCTCGGTGAAAGCCCACACGCCCCGCACGCAGGTGTTTGACAACGACATCTCCTACGTCGAGGGTGGGACGGCCAGCGGTTTCTACACCGTGGAGGACACACACTACGTAACCAGGTGAGGGGTGTGCAGGCGGCACTGACCTGGGCTCAGCTGGGGAGGATGGGGGGAGGGTACTGGGGTAAATCTGCCCCTTGGTGCCCCCGCCAAGCCACTCTTGCTCTGGCCCACAGGATGTACCGTGTGTATGGAAAAAAGAACCTCAAGCTGGAGCCCGTGCCTCTTAAGGGGGCCTCCCTGGACCCAAGGTGAGCCCCATGACGTGAGGTGGGGTGCTTCACCCCGAACCTTCTCTCCACCAGTGGGGGGCAGGGCTGGGCTCTAGACAGGCCTTCCAGCCCTTGTCCCGCAGAGCTTGGCAGGAGGTCCAGCAAGCAGGGATTTGGGGTGGGGTCGGAGGTATGGGGGCAGTCGTTGCCCGTGGCCAGTGGCAGCCCCTCCCACCCCTCCTGTCCAGGTTTGTTTTCCTGCTGGACCAAGGGTTGGACATCTACGTGTGGCGGGGGGCCCAGGCCACGCTGAGCAGCACCACCAAGGCCAGGTAAGAGGGCTGTGACCTGCCCAGACGTGCTGGGGTGTTCTGTGCAAAGGAAAACTGTCACCCAAGGAGGAGGCGTGGGCTTTATCACTAAGGCTTTGCACCCGCTCTCAGGCTCTTTGCAGAGAAAATTAACAAGAATGAACGAAAAGGGAAGGCGGAGATCTCGCTGCTGGTACAAGGCCAGGAGCCCCCAGAGTTCTGGGAGGTGCTGGGCGGGGAGCCCTCTGAGATCAAGAAGCACGTGCCCGATGACTTCTCGCCACCCCAGCCCAAGCTGTATAAGGTGAGCCGGGGGTGCGGGGCTGGCCTGACTTCACTGGTGGTCAGGCGGCGGCTGCGGTCTCCTTCGGGACCTCAGTGGGGAGAGGGTGCCACCTTCTGGGCAAGGAGTAGTAGCTCAGCATGGGTCTGAGGCTGGCTCTGAGTGGGGCCGGGGCACTGGTGTTGGGCTCTGTGCTTCCGGGAAGGCGGGGCTGGAGAGGGAGGCCAAGAAGCACATGGGTGCCAGGCCTGGGGACCTGGCCTTCGTGCTGTAGGTGACAGGAAGGTGGGCGTGTTGTGGGCGGGAAGAGGACAGGTTAGAGAACCCCAAAGGACCTGGAGAGGGCGGGTAGGGAAGGCACCATCTACCAGCCTTTCTTCCACTGATAGGATTTTCTAGAAAGCATCTTGGGGTGGAGGGAGGAAGCTGGCCTGGAGAGGAGCAGGCTGTGGACCTGAGTGCAGGGGCCAGCCTGAAGCAGGGGCTGCTGTGGCCGGGGCTCGTGTTCCCCAGACCCAGCCTGGTTAAGACCACCTCTTGCTCCTGCCAGGTGGGCCTGGGCCTGGGCTACCTGGAGCTGCCGCAGATCAACTACAAGCTCTCTGTGGAACATAAGCTGCGGCCCAAGGTGGAACTGATGCCTGGGATGCGGCTGGTGAGGCGCACAGGGAGGAGGGCGTGGGGGCTGGACCCCTTCTTGCTGGTGGCCCTGGTCTTGACCTCCAGCCCCCGGGGCCCCGCAGCTGCAGAGCCTGCTGGACACGCGCTGCGTGTACATCCTGGACTGTTGGTCCGACGTGTTCATCTGGCTCGGCCGCAAGTCTCCGCGCCTGGTACGCGCTGCCGCCCTCAAGCTGGGCCAGGAGCTGTGTGGGATGCTGCACCGGCCGCGCCACGCCACGGTCAGCCGCAGCCTGGAGGGCACAGAGGCGCAGGTGCGCGATGTGGCGCCCCCGGAGGCCTCCTCCCCGAGATCCTGCGGGCGCGTTCTTGCCCTGACCCTCTGTGGACCGGTTGGTTACCAAGCTCCACAGCTTCCCGGACCCTCTGCCCGAGCCCCGCCCCCTCTGCCCGAGCCCTGCCCCCTAGGTTGCTAGGCCACACCTCTCCCGATTCCTAGGCCCCGCCCTGCTTCCCCAGGCTCCGCCTCCTACTCCACCTGTGCCTTCTCAGGTGTTCAAGGCCAAGTTCAAGAACTGGGACGATGTGTTGACCGTAGACTACACGCGCAACGCAGAGGCCGTGCTGCAGGGCCCGGGGCTCGCGGGGAAGGTGAAGCGTGACGCCGAGAAGAAAGATCAGATGAAGGCCGACCTCACCTCGCTCTTCCTGCCGCGGCAGCCGCGCATGCCTCTGGCGGAGGTGGGCCCGGGGCTGGGGCGCAGGGCGGGTGGGGCAGGGCCGGGCAGGGCCACGAGGCCCGTGACGGCTGGGGTCGCACGCAGGCGGAGCAGCTGATGGAGGAGTGGAACGAGGACCTGGACGGCATGGAGGGCTTCGTGCTCGAGGGGAAGAAGTTCGCACGGCTGCCCGAGGAGGAGTTTGGCCACTTCTACACGCAGGACTGCTACGTCTTCCTCTGCAGGTGCCTCCCCCGCGCCCCTCGCCCCACCCGCCCCCCGGTGCCGGGGGCTCGGCCCTGCCCACCACCCTCTGACCCCGCAGGTACTGGGTCCCCGTGGAGTACGAGGAGGAGGAGGAGGAGGCGGCGACCGCGAAGGCGAAGGCGGGGGCGGAGGGCCAGGAGGGAGAGCAGGTGGCGGCCGAGGCGGAGAAGCAGCCCGAGGAGGACTTCCAGTGCGTCGTGTACTTCTGGCAGGGCCGCCAGGCGTCCAGCATGGGCTGGCTGACCTTCACCTTCAGCCTGCAGAAGAAGTTTGAGAGCCTCTTCCCCGGCAAGCTGGAGGTGTGCCAGCCACACCCCCAGAACCCGGGGAGGGGGTGTCCCTGGGACTCACCCAGGGGAGGCTTGCCCCACCGAGGAGCTGCCCCTGACGGCTTCCGTGCCCCCAGGTGGTGCGCATGACACAGCAGCAAGAGAACCCCAAGTTTCTGTCCCATTTCAAGAGAAAGTTTATCATCCACCGGGGCAAGAGGAAGGCGGCCCAGGGAGCCCTGCAACCGAGCCTGTACCAGATCCGCACCAACGGCAGCGCCCTCTGCACCCGGTGCCTGTCTGCGGGGAGCGGGCGCGGGAGGCCAGTGGGCTGTGTCCTGCCTGGGCTCCTTGCTGACCACCCCCCTCCCCCAGGTGCATCCAGATCAGCACCGACTCCGGCCTCCTCAATTCCGAGTTCTGCTTCATCCTCAAGGTGAGGCCTGGCGCGGCCGGGAGCGGGGCAGGGCGGGGGTGCAGGCAGGGCGTGACCCGAGCCTCCGCACACCCAGGTTCCCTTCGAGAGCGAGGACAACCAGGGCATCGTGTACGCGTGGGTGGGCCGGGCGTCAGACCCCGATGAGGCCAAGCTGGCAGAGGACATCCTGAATAGCATGTTTGAGGCCGCCTACAGCAAGCAGGTGAGCAGGGTGGGTGACGCACGCGGGTGGCTGGGCGAGGGCAGCCGGCCCCGAGCTGACCGACCTTTCCCCCAGGTCATCAACGAGGGCGAGGAGCCCGAGAACTTCTTCTGGGTGGGCATCGGGGCACGGAAGCCCTATGACGACGACGCCGAGTACATGAAGCACACGCGGCTCTTCCGGTGAGGCTGGCCCCGCCCCCGCCCCCCGTGTCCCCCTCAGTCCTGGCCCCGCTGCTGCGACCCTCAGCCTCCCCATGACCCTTGACCCCCAGGTGCTCCAACGAGAAGGGCTACTTCGCAGTGACCGAGAAGTGCTCTGACTTTTGCCAAGACGACTTGGCAGATGATGACATCATGCTCTTAGACAATGGCCAAGAGGTGAGAGCCCACCAACCCTGCCCGTTCGGGGAGCCCTGCCGTCCCTAGATGGGAATTCCGAGGCCGGGTGACTACCTCCCCCGCTGTCCCCACAGGTCTACATGTGGGTGGGGACCCAGACAAGCCAGGTGGAGATCAAGCTGAGTCTGAAGGCCTGCCAGGTGAGCGGGGGAGGGGGCCAAGGCTGGGCCTGGGGGGAGGGGCCGAGGCTGCAGGCACGCACTCACCCGTCCCGCCCACCAGGTGTACATCCAGCACATGCGCTCCAAGGAGCACGAGCGTCCCCGCCGCCTGCGCCTGGTGCGCAAGGGCAACGAGCAGCACGCCTTCACCCGCTGCTTCCACGCCTGGAGCACCTTCCGCCAGGCCCTGACCTAGGGCAGCTGCCTGCGTGCCCTGGTGGCCACCACAGGCTCTGCGGAGGGAGAGAAAGGAAGGGCCTGTCTGTCCACCACCTGCCCCCAGTGCCGTAGCCCCCAGCAGCAGCAACAGGAGTAACCCTGACCAGTGCCCCCAGGGGCCTGGGAAAGTGGATCTCCTCCACCGTGAGCTCACGTGTGATGCCCCCTTTTCTGCCAGGGATAAAGCAGGTGTGGTTGTATTAAATGCTTTTATTTTCAATATTAAAAAGCAGTATTTTTAATATTAAAATTGCTAATTTTAACAAAATGACAGAAAAAAAAAACCCCAGGGTACAATCTACAAGGAAACCCATCCTGACCCCCGCTCCACACACACACACGCACACGCCCCAGTCCTGGGTGCCCAGTGGAGCTCTCGGTCACAAACACACACACACACTCGTGCACAGCCTGGCGGGGGTCGTGGGTGCTGGCCCAGGAGCACGTACCAAAATAGTTTTAGAAATGACTGTGGTGCCTGGCACAGGCGTTAGAAAAATACTCTTTGCAAAAGGAGAGGGAAAGGACGGTGTTGTCGCCTGGGAGGTGACAGGCTGTGAGCCCCAGCTGCCCTCCCTTGTGGCACCTGACCTCCCGGGTGGCCTCTGGGGCCAGGCTGGGCAGGTCCCGCTGGAGCCTGAGATTAGCAGGTGCAGGTCTACGTGAAGGGCCGGGGTCCTGGGTCCCAGCTCCGAACAGGGCAGGCCTGGCAGTTCTGGCCTTCCTGGTAGAGGAAGGAAAAAGGCATCAGCCGAAGGCCAGGGAGGTCCCAGGGGGCAGGCGACCTGGCCACACGTGTGCCACCACTCAGTCTCCTGTCCAGGATGAGGGCAAGGGCCCTGCAGTGACAGCCTTAGCCCCGGCCACATCTGGGCCCCTGAGGCCAAAGCGTGGCCCTGGAGGGGGCAGCGGTGACCCCAGCAACAAAGAGGGAGCCGCAGCGTCTGTGCAGGGAGAGGCGGGGGTCGGGGGCAGACCTACAGCATCAGAGTCGGGCCTGGGCCGCACCGAGACTGGCGCGGGGGCCGGTCAGCCTCGGGCAGCGCCCAATCTCGCACACCTGGGTGATCTCACCTGCGAAACAGGCTGGCCAAAACCACCTGAGCCCCCAAGCCGCCGTCCCCCTAAGTGGTTTGGCCTGGTCTCATTCCAGACACCAGCCTTGTTATCTGGGGGCTGACTGGCTGGCCCTGATTTCTAACAGCAAACTACGAGAAGCACGTCTGCGTGGGCTGTGGAGGCCCTGCCGGGACAGTTCCGGGAGGGGCAGGCTGGGGAAACGCCTCCCGGGGCCTGCCAGGGTTTCGGGTGCAAGACCGGGGTGGGGGTGGGGGTGGGGTGGGTGAGGCCACGCCGAGGAGACCAGGGAGACCCAGGGCCCCGCACCTGAGCGCCTCATCCGATCAGGATGGGGCAGGCTCGGGCCTCATCCTCTGACAGGTTCCGCAGGTTCTTCTCAGATTCCTCCGAAGAGCTGGGGAGAGGGGCAGCGGTCAGCGGGTCTGGGGTCAGGCCCTCCTCGACCCTCTGGGCCCAGCTGGGATATGAGGCTGGCTGAAAGGGGGGAGGGAGGCTGGGAGCCGACCAACCCCCTCCTGTGGACCCAGCCACCTCCTCACCCCAGGAAGTCCTTCACGTCCTCCACCGTCACATCCCCTGTCGTGTCCAGCGTTGTGTCGGCACTGGTGGCCGAGTCGACGGACGTGGGTGAGAGCGTGGCCTCAGGCGGCTCCGGAGTGTCTGCAGAGAGGAAGCGATGAGGCCCTTCCCAGGGCCCCGGGGCAGACTCCACACCTGGGGCCCTGGTCCCGAGTCCAGCGCACAGTGGACCACGGCACCGACACACGGACCCCCACCCTCTCGTGCCCAGCACGCCCTCCCCCCGGCCCCCTCAGTGGCTGCATCCCGCAGAGGCCCGCCCTGAGGATGAACTGCCGCACTTCACGCCCGCTCTCCTCACCAGCTCCCTCACTGTGGGTGGGATCGGGGCTTCCGCCGCGGCTCTGTGGGCCCAGGACGGCGCCAGGGGTCCCGTTAGCCTGGCTCAGCTTGGGCGATTCTCGGGGCCTGTAGCTGCAGAGATGGGTCTGTGCTGGGGACCAGGGGCAGGTGCCTCATGGCTCGAGGGCCAGGCCCCCACCCTCCCACTCCTGAGCCCTGGGACCAGAGAGGGGTGACACTGGGGATGGCGACCCTGCTCCTTGCTCCAGGCCCCACCCCTTCCACGCACCTGGCATGCATGGCATCATGGGGCCAACTGATGTCCAGAGAGCAGAGCGGCTCCGTGATGTTGCGGGCGCTCAGGGAGAAGCGCTCAAACTCCGACGGGGAAATCAGGTAGAACCCTGGGGGGGGGTGGGGGGGGTGGGGGGGGTGGGGGGGGGTGGGGGGGGTGGGGGGGGTGGGGGGGGGTGGGGGGGGGTGGGAGGGGAGCAGAGAGCGCAGTGAAGGTCCCGCCCCCCTCCCGGAAGCCCTGTGAGCAGCCCCTCCCCTGCCGTCCGGGGCCCTCACCCTGGCCATGTCGTGTGAAGACGCAGGAGGCGATGCCGCTGATGTCCTCCTTGCGGATGCAGGTGTAGTGCACCTGGGGCCGCAGGCCGGGCACCGAGAACACGTGCACGTCGCCCAGGTTGGTGAGGCAGGCCAGGCAGGTCTCGGCGTAGTCCTCGCAGGCCACGCTGGCAAAGGTGGCCAGGGCCACCTTGCGCACGCGGCAGCCCTCGTGGGCCGTCAGCTTGAACTTGGTCTTGGCGCTCACTTTGGGCAGCGTGAACACCTGGAGGCGGGCAGGGGATGGCCGCTGAGCAGAGCCCGGCCCGTCCTCACCCCCGTGCCACCACCCAGCCCGGCCCTCTGGCCCCACCCGCTTCTCTGCCCGGAAACCTGCCAGGCCCCTCCCACTGTGGCGGAGCCAGTCCCGCCAGGTGGAAGGGCCAGGGGCCGGGACCCCCCCACACCTCGAGCTCTGGGGGGGCTGTCGAGGTCCTGGGGGCCCCCGGGGTTCCCCAGGGCGTCTCTGCCAGCTGGGAGGTCTCAGCAAGCGGGCGTAGGTGGGCAAGCGTCGTCGAGGGTCTGGCGGTGTCCAGGAGGCAGAAGCCCCAGGGGTCTCTGTGCCAGCTCACCTTGAACTGCTCCTCAGATGCGATGAGCACAGCATGGCCGCCCTGCATGTCGGGCGCCTGTGCCAGGTCCCTTGAGGCCTCGTAGGGCTCCGGCAGCGGGCGGCCGCGTCCATCCAGCACGGCCACGGCCACCACGGGCGCGCGGTGCATCAGCTGTACCTCCTTGCCCAGCACGGCCTCCACTGCCCGCTCGGGCCGCCTGTCGCTGTTCGCTGCTGCCGCCGGCACCTCCAGCGCGTAGGCAAACACGGAGCCCGAGTTGGTGCCCGCCCACATGGTGGGGCCGTGGTGGGCCGCTGGGGGGTGATGGGCTGGTGAGGCAGGCACGTGCCTCCCCTCCCCTCCCCACCCCTCCCGATGCCCTGGGACCCTGGACTGGTTCTCTCCAGCCCACACCTCCCTGGTGACCTCGGCCAGTCCTCCTGCAGGCACAGGAGTGACCTCTAGGGCACCTCCGTGGGGATGTCAAACTGGACCCTGACCTCTCAGACCCCCCCGCCCCCAGCATCCCGGGGATGCGGCCCCGTCGCGGAGCCCCGACTCCCCTACGTCCATCACTGGTCCTGCCGCAGACACCCAGCCTGCCATCCCGTGCAAGCTGACCCCCCTCAGGAAGGAGTGGAAAATCAGCTAAAAACGCACAGGCGTGGATGGACCGGGCAGTCACCACGGTGCACCCTTGATGAACTGGTGACCTGAGCAGCAACCATGGGGGGTGGGAACACCTGAGCAAAACATGAGCGAGCAATCAAAGCCATGCTTGCCAAAGCCCAGCCGGCTTCTGAGGGGGACACTGGAAGCAGGCCAACCAAAACCCCGGGCTGCCGCATCCAGACAGTGGGAAGTTCCACAAACACCACCAGAAGTGGGGGCTCCCCTCCCAGACGGAGATGGAAAGATGCATCAATGATAGCGCCACGTGCAGACTAGCTGGACGCTGACGCAACCCCAAAAAGGCGTTCCTGAGATGAACAGAGTCGCCTGTGGGCCGACTGTGACAGGAGAACTCCAGCATCAGCGTCCATGCTACAGCGTGCGACTCGGACACCCTGGCTGTAGGTTACGTCCACCAGACGCACACTGAGCTGCTCACACAGGGGCTTTCACTTAAAATCCCCCACGAGACACGACGGAGAGCAGGGGCGGGCAGCGGGGTGTGGGGTTGAACGAGATGTGCCCCATCATCAAGTTAAACCAATCAGCAACTCCGTCCATAAACCCGACCGCATCACTGCCCTCTGCAGGACCCTCAGGGGCTCCAACCGCTCGGGGTCAAAGCCAGCTCCTCGGGCTTCCCTGATGGCGCAATGGTTAAGAATCCGCCTGCCAATGCAGGGGACACGGGTTCAAGCCCTGGTCCAGGAAGATCCCACATGCCGCGGAGCAACTAAGCCCGTGCGCCACAACTACTGAGCCTGCGCTCTAGAGCCCATGAGCCACAACTAGTGAGCCCACGTGCCACAACTAGTGAAGCCCGCGCGCCTAGAGCCCGTGCTCCACAACGAGAAGCCACCACAATGAGAAGCCTGCACACTGCAACGAAGAGTAGCCCCCGCTCACCGCAACTAGAGAAAGCCCACGTGCAGCAACGAAGACCCAATGCAGCCAAAAGTAAATAAATAAATTTATATTAAAAAAATACCTTACTATAAAGCCAGCTCCTTGGCTAGGCGGCCGGCACCCACACCTCCCGGGCCTGTCCTCCACTCCAGCCATGCTGCCCGGGTCTCCTGATACACGCCCACCTCGGCCTCGGTGCTGCAGCCCGCACTCCCCCCCAGGCCCCGGGCTCCCGTCTCCGCTCGGGTCTCCGCTCACCAACCCCACCGTCAGGCTGTCCCGGGGGCGGCTGTGGGCCGGGGCACCCTGTCACCAGCGCAGCCCGGCACTCAGCAGGCAACACTTTCCAACCTTCCGGGAGGCGCCGCTCCACGCCCATTTCCCAGGCGGCTGACCGGAACCCGGGCCACGCCACCTAGGGCCACCTCCCCAGCACACCCCTCCCGGCCTCACCGTCGCGAAGGAAGGTGTCGGCGAAGTAGAGGCAGCGCACGACGCCCGAGAGGGAGTCGTCGGCCGAGCGGGGCTCAATGCGGCGCTGCACGGGCGTCACCTCCACGTCGTGGGGGCCGGCCTGCTCCGCCAGCTGCGCGTTGGCCTCCTGCAACTGGAGGGGCACGAGGCTCGGGAGCCCGGTCTTCCCGCCCCTGCCGCCCCGCCCGGCCACCCGGCCACCCGGCCCACCTTGCTGCCGGCGGCAGTCAAGCGCTTCTTGCCCGAGACGCGGCTTTTGCGGATGCGCCGGAAGGACTGGCGCAGCGACTTCTTGAGCGACTTCACACGGGACAGCGGCCCCTCCATGGCCAGGGAGTCGTTGGGGTGCAGGGTGCACCTGGGGGGCGCAGGTGCCGGGCATCAGGGAAGCCCGAGTCCCAAGCCCGCCCTTGAGCCCAGCCGCCGGGGGGCCTAACTTCCACCAGCAGCGCTTCCCGCAAGGCTCGAAAGCACCCCCCACCTGCGCCTCCGCAAAGCTCGGGAGGGGCCCGCACGCACCTGGCCAGCACGGGGCTCCTGCGCAGGTAGTCAAAGAGGCCGAAGCCGTGGCTGGTGCCGAAGGCCACGAGGCCCCACTCGGCGTGGAGCGTGACGGCAGTGACGGCAGCCGGCGGCAGGCACTGGACCAGGGCGCGGGGCTGGAAGCCGGCCGGCCAGGGCAGCGGCCCTGTGCGTGGGCTCAGCCGCTCGTGGCCCTTCCACGTGAAGCCCTCACGGTCCTGGAGGAGGTCCACGCTGGCCACGCCCACCGCCTGCTCTGACGGCTCATCACTTAACTCTAGCACCAGCACCTGAGGGGCGGGGGGGGGGCGCAGGGGGCCGTCGGTACAAAGAGGGGGCCACCTGTGCCCCGCCCGAGCCTCCGATGCCTCTGCCAGGGTGGTCCCAGGATTGTCTCCAGTGCATCCTCTGAATAAACATTTACTGGACGCCCACTGTATACCAGGGCCCTCACTGAGCAACACGGTGGCGACCAGGACCTGCCAGCCCTGCCCTCCTGGGGCTCATCTAACACCTGTGCTCCCACCCCGGCCCCAAGGCTCTGTGGGTCCCCACAGCCCTGGCTGGTCCCACCTGGAGCCCCGTTCCCACCTCTGGGCTTTTGCTGCTCCGGTCCCTCTACCACCCCACCAGACCCTCCAGAAAGCCCCCCAAGACCCGCAGCCCTGGGGACGCCTTGGCCCTACCTGGCCCGCGGTGCCGGCCACCACCATCTGGGCGGTGTACTTGCAGAGCGCCACCTTCTGCACGCCAAGCCGTGGGTCGTCGCTGTAGGGGTCGAAGCAGCCCACCTGCAGGGCGGAAGGGCTGGTGACACAGGGCGGAGCCCGGACCAGGCTCCCCGGGGCCAGGGGAGGGGCCCACCTTGCGGAAGGGTGGCCAGTCGTCCTCGGCGGCCTGGGCCAGGCTGTCGGCGTGCTCGCAGTCTGTCTGAAAGAGGCCGGCGGTGCTCAGCTTGTAGAGTGGGCGCAGGGCCACGCCGGAGGCGTCCCAGAACCGCACGGTGCCATCCTCGTGCCTGCAGGGAAGGTGAGGTCAGGTCCCAGGTCCTCCAGCCCCCCGCCCCCTCCAGTCATCCAGCGACCACGCACTGGGCACTAAGCGCCTAAGCCAAACACTGACTGGATTCCTACTGCATACAGCAAACAGGAAGTTACCAACCGTACAGGACACATACTGAGCCCTCCTGTACACCAGGCCACACACAGTAGGTGCTGGGCCCTTCCCTGCAAAGAGGGTGAGAAGGTGCGGAAATAATCACCAGAAATAATGAACAGGAGGTGAGGGGTGGGTGACACAGGGAACAGAGGACTATGGGGGTTCTGCCCCCAGGCGAGCCTCCAGAAAAGGTGACCAGAGATGCAGTCACAGAGCGGAGGGATCGGCTGGGGCAGGGGCAGGAGCAGGAAGCCTGGGGAGGCTGGGAGGAAGCAGAGAGGGAAAGAGGAGAGGAGCAGACCAAACTGGGGTGCAGCCTCAGGACACAGCTGCAGAGTCCAGGTCACAGGCGCCTGGGCGGTGGGGGGAGCCCAGAGCCAGGGCGTGAGAAGGTGAGTGAGGCCATGGGACCGGTTGGGACGGCTCCAGAGGCCCTGAAAGCCATGGTGAGGAGTTCTCACTGGGGAGGGGGCGCTGGAGTCAGAGGCCCAAGGGTCCCAGCACAGGCGCAAGGCAGGGGCTGGGCAGAAAGTCGGGGCCCGAGTCACCGGGCACGTCAGCGCCCGCCAGGCCCAGGCCGGGCTCTCGGGCACCTGCCCTGTGCAGCTCGGCATGGGCCAGCCCAGATTTTCCAGTCCCAGGGCAGGCTGAGTGGGTGGAGCCCAGTTTCGGGCTAAAAGGAGGGCTGAGCCTTAAACCAGAGTCTAGGGAGGCTTCACCCCAGTGCACCCTGCGGGAATGGGGATGACCTGGTCCCACCAGGGGCCAGGCCTGAGTCAGCGAGCAGGTCAGCTCCCGCCAGACCCAGGACGGGCCCTCCCGCATCCGCATGGGCTGCGCCAGGCCCTGCTCGCCCACACACACACACACACACACACACTCATACCACCCGTCACAACTGGGCTGAGCCGGGGACACGCGTTCACCTACCCGGTCAGCAGCAGCCCTCGCTGGGGTGGCTCCGGAGCCAGGTTCCGGCCCCCGGTGATAGGCCAGCTCTGAGAGACGGGGACAGAGACAGAAACGGAAGGTCAGGACAAGCGTCTTCCTCCTCTCACCCCAGGAGTGGCATCCAGGGCACAGAGTCCCTCCAAGTTCCCCACATACACCTGCCACATCCCCATCTCAGGCGCGTGCCCAGGCAGCACCCTTCCCCCGGGCACACACCGAGGCACCGGAGGCCGGCTGGGGGTTCTGCTGCTCGCCAGCGCTCACGATGCGGGCCCACAGCTTGGCGGGGACGTTGGCGACGTGGGCCGAGCACGTGATGGCAGACGAGTGCAGCGGGGCCAGGTACGGGGCGGGCACAGCCGGCCAGCCGGGCGTCTGTAGGTCCAGCACCACCAGCTCCTCTTCAAGCAGCACGGCCAGGGCCTGGGGCTCGTCGAACTCTGCAGGATGGGGTGGGTGAGCATGGCCGCAGACACACGGGCACGGGGTGGGAGGGCAGGTACGCACCGTCCTCGGGCCGCGTGCTGTGCACCGTGAAGAAGTCGATGACGCGGGAGGTGAAGTCCAGCGTCACCAGGGTCTCGGCCTGGAGCACGCTCACGCAGTGGCGGTCGCCATAGCTGGCGCGGGGCATGCCGCCGCTGAAGACGACGAAGTGCTCGCTGCTCGGGGCAGGGGAGCCACGTGAGCCGCCGGAGGGGCCCCGTGGGGACGGGGAGAGCCTCCCCCACCCCCGCCCTGCGCTCCCGCAGCCAGGCGCGGCCCCGGCGCCCCACCTACCCAGAGGCACAGTTTCGCCACAGGATCTTGCTGATGGCTTTGCAAGGGAAGGGGCCTGGAGGGGTAGGAGAGCATCAGGCTCACCGAGCCCCGGGCTGCATTTCTCGCCGCTTCTCCGTTCCCCTCCTGCCTCCGTCACTCCCACCTCCCGAGGGGAAGGCACGCTGACCGACAGCCCCGGGGGGGTCTCAGCTTTGTGGCTGGGCTCAGCCCCGCCGCCTTCTACAAGTCCTCCCAAAGCCCCCCACCAAGGCCAGTCTGAGCTCGGGGTCACTGCCGAACTCGCACAGGCCTCCCCGGCACTCACCGTAGGGCATGGTGGCCACGGTGGGCTGTGTCGTCGGGGAGTCGCCGGCGTCCGCGGCCCAGACGGCGTAGCTGCCGTCGCTGTGCGAGCTGACCAGCGTGCGGCCGCTGCGCTCCCAGCACACGCTCTCCAGCTGCTGCAGGGCGGGGTGGACGGGCGTGAGCGCCGCGGCCGTGAGCAGAGGCCCCGGCGCAGCCGCTGGCCTCCCCACTCCACCACACACCTGGTTCCCCAGGAAGATGCGGTCAGCACACCGCGCGGCTCGGCTCCAGATGACCAGCAGGCCTCGGCTGTAGCCGATGAGGATCTTGGTGGGGTCCCGCAGGTGTCCCTGGAGTGACTCCACAGGGCCCAGGGCCTTCCCGCACCGGTAGTCGTCAGGCACGCTGCGAGGGCGGAGGGGAGGGGTGCGTGGGGGGTGAGCCGGCAGCAGCACGCCCGGCAGACGGGGTACAGGGAAGCCGGGTGGCCTCTCACCTTCGCAGAACCTCGTCCGGGCCAAGGGTCTGCCCCTCGAGCAGCGTCAGGGTGGGAACATCCAGGAAGAAGACGCTTCCGCCCTCAGTGCCCAGGGCTGCCAGGTCACCGGCAGCCACCAGCAGGACCACGGTGATGCGGGCGAGGATGGGCAGGCCACTGTGGGGGCCAAGGGGAGGGGGGTGAGTGTGGGAGCCCATCCGCCTGCTGAGGAGGGCGTGGAGGGGGCTGAGCTGCTACCGTCAGCTCGCCGCAGCCCCTCTGTACTCGCGGCAGCCCCAGAAAGGCCACGGCGGTGGCCGCAGACATCGGTGGCCGCGGACATCGTAATCAGCTCGCTCGGTTATTCATCAGGACGTCAGCGGGGAGAGGGATAAAAATAGGTCCCCAGGTCTTGGAGAAGGGCCCCTGAGCTCCTCCCACCTACCAAGAGGGGAAGGCAGGAACCAGGCCCCGCCTGGGCCAGGACCAGAACCTTCAGGGCGCACGGCCCCCTGAGCCCCACTCAGGAAGCCCCGCCCCCAGCCCATGGATGTCTCCCTGACTTGCAGATGGGCCCTGGATCGCTCCCCTGCAGAGGCTCGGAGACCCCGGGAATCCATCCTGGGTTAGGGCTGGACATGGGGCGGGGGGGGGGGGGGGGGTCACCTAGCCCCAGTTCAAGCCCAAGCAGGACAAGCCTCCCCCGGAGCTGGACAGGCAGCCTGTAACCTGAAAGACTCACCCGCTCTGGCCATTTCAACAAGGGCTGCCAGGCCAGGAACCAAGAGGCCCCGTACTCTCTCCCTAGGGGTCCAAGCCCATGCTGTCGCCCCCCTGGGGCACCCTGCCAGCACCTCACAGCCCAGCGGGATGCTCCTTGCCCCGACCCGCCCTTTCACCCAGGCACACTGTGGCCCGTCGCCCTGCCCCCAGTCAAGGGCCCAGGGGACCTGTGCTGATGTCAGTTCCTGCCCCAGACGCCCCTCACCGCAGGGGAGAAAGTGCCTCTCACTGGGCTCTGGACACACTCTCCCGTCCCGTGTCTCCTGGGGCCCCAGTGGTCCTGGAGCACAGACCGTCCCTGCTCACCTCAGACTCTGCCGGGACCCCTACCTGACGCCCTGCCAGGCCACCAGACGTGCCCCCTGAACCCCAGCCCCGGGGCAGCTTCCCGCCCCCCTGCCCTCCACAGGCTTGCCCCACGTCCAGCGGCCGCCCCTGGCCAAGTCCCCCAGTACCTGGCCCCATCAAAGCCCGGGCGACTGGGTGGCTGGTGGTGGAGGGCTTCCTCCAGGTGGGCGCAGCCGTTGCGGTGGACGACCTCCCAGAGATGAAGGCTGCTGTCGTCCAGCAGGGTCAGGAGGCGGCCCTGGCAGGTGAGTGAGACCGAGACTGAGCCGGGCTGGGGCAGGGGGCGGGGCGGAAATGGGGTTCACGGGAGCCAGTGGCAGGGCCGAGGCTCACCTGGCCGGGCAGGAAGTGCATCTGGGTGACGGTGGCCGCGTCTTGATGCAGGCCCGTGAACTCCACGCCGGGGGCACCGTAGCTGAGGGTGACGGGTCAAGGGCGGAAAGCAGGCACAGGCCGGGAAACCACACCTCCTCCTCCCAGGACCACTCTGACCGGCCCTATCCAATGGGCCTGCCTATCCAGGCGCCTCCCCAGTCCACGGGGGTGCCTCGCCGCAGGGAGCACCATCTTGCACCGCCACACGACACGCAGGCTCGCTCGGCCCCGCAAGTCAGCGCTGCTGCACGACCTTCACTTCCTCATCTTTAGAAGGGGCTGGCGACTTGCACTCCGACCTCGTGGGGCTGACGCAGGGCACGTGAGAATAAACGCACCGCCCGCACACACGGCCCGGGCCCGGCTCACGGCTCTGCGTCAGCCTCTCCGGGCTGCGTGCACAGGAGTCAGCCCCGCACGTCAGCATCACACAGGGGGGAGATGCCAAGCCAGGCCCGGGAGGCTCAGCCACAGGCCGACACCAGCTGCAAGCCAGGAACCCCACCTCCTTCTGGGGCAGGCAGCCCCCACCGCAAGGGGAGAGGCCACAGAGGCTTGGAGAGCTTGGGTGACCTGCTTCAAGCACCCAGTGTGAGCGCCAGAGTCCCAGCAACCCCAGGCTTCACAGTGGACGGGCAGGCCGAGGGGCCCCAGGAGGGAGGACCGGGCAGGGGTCAGGGACGTTGCCTGGAAACAAGGCAGGAGCCGTTGCCTGGAGCTGGAGTTGGGATTCCCTGCAGGAGCCGGGAGGACACAGACAAGGGGACAAAAAACAGGGCAGGAGCACTGGGAGGGAACCAGGGTCGCCAAGGAGACGGGGCCAGACCCGGGGCGGGGGGGGCGCTGCGGCCCCTGTGGCCAGCCTCAGTTTCCCAGCCCAGGACTCGGGCCGGAATGGTCTGGGGGGGCTGGGGGGGCCTCGTCCCCCTCTGAGGCCGTCTGCCGGCCCGTCCTTTGTGAGCACAAGGGGCCAGCGCACAAGAAAGGCCATGCCGCCAGCAGAGGCTCCCCCGGGACACAGAGGAAGGGGCTCCGGGCCCATGGCACACACGGGGCAGGACAGCGCCATAAGACGCAGAAGCAGCGGGCCAGGAAGTGGGACCCCTGGGCCAGCGGCTGGGGCACCGTCCCCTGCGTGCCCACCGATGCCTCAGGGGCCCACAGGAGGTGGGGGCATCCAGGTCCAGCCGCTCTCCCTGGAGTCGGCAAACTCACAACTTCCTGGCCAGTGCCTGCAGCCCCTGGGTGGGGAGACCCCGTGCCACCATGCAGTGGCCGGCCAGACCCTGCCCCTGGGGCCCCACCTGAGGGGCTCACCCCGTGCAGCGGGGCTGGGATCCTCCACGGCAGGAAGGAGGCGTCCAGCTGCCAGCGTCCCCCCGCACCCACCCTGCACTCGCAGGAAAATGCCCCTTTGTGCGGCTCACAGGCCCATTGTGTGGCGCCAGCACCCAGGTGCGGGCCGCGCTGCGCCCACCATGCCGAGCCTGGTACTGCCCCCAGCGCCTCGGCTGGACACACGTGTCTTCACACTGGCACACGTGTGTGTGCCCGGGCACCAGCGCAAGGCCCGCCGTGACCCTGGCCCGCCCACCACTCTTGCTGGGGACCGTGTGCAACCAGCCCCGGCCCACCTCCCGGGTCACAGTTGCCGGGACGGTAACCGCCAGGTAACTGGCTGGCCGAAAGGCAGCGCGGGGCAGCCGGGGCCCTGCCCCAGGGGCCCGGCACACGGGGACCTGCAACCAGGACATTCTGACGGGCCCCGAAGGCCGCGGCCCGCAAAGGATACATCTTGACAGCCCCAGACCGGGTGCCGATGGCCATGATGCGAAGCTCAGGGTCGAAGGCCAGGGCGCTGGGCTGGTTGGGGAAGCCATGCTCCACGGTCTGCAGGGAGGTGAGGGCATTGGCACAGGCACAGCCCACCCACCCCGGGGCAGCCTCCAGGCTCTGCCACTGCTTCACACCCGTGCTCCGGGCCTCAGTGCCCTCAGCTGCGAAACGGGTAATCACACCTCCAGTGAGGAAGGGCCTGAGCCCCTGGCCCCGCCACAGAGGCCTCCCTGGTCGAGGCCCCGTCCCTCTCTACACCCGGGTCCACCCCACCGTGCGCGGGGCTCTGAAAACAAACAGAATGGGGCTCGAGAGGAGGCGCAGGCGCAGAAGTGAACCCTGGCTGCCCCACGGAGCAGGACTCCACACCCCACTCCTCCAGGCAGACTGAAGTGGGGTGCAGCCCCAGGCAACCCCCAACACAGGCTCTGGGGGGTGGTCAGAGGCCAGTACCCAAGGCCAGCTAGGCAGAGGCTCTCGAGCGCCGACCCGACCCGGGGCTGCTCCCCACCCCCAGCCCCAGAGACAGGGAGACTGGGGCCCAGAGAGATGGAGCTTCCTGCCCAGGCCCTGAAGGTGTCACGCACCTGCCAGACTTGGGTTCCCACCTGGAAACTGGGAGACGTGATTCCCTTCCCATCCCTGGTTGGGATGGTGGGCAGGCGGCTTGTGCACTGGGGGTGTCCACGCAACGGCTCCCACCAGGTCCCCAGCTCCCGGCAGGGCCAGTCCCAGTGCAGACCAGCCCTGGCTCCCCGCCCCCCCTCCACCTACCCAAGGAGCCCCTAGTCAACCCCGAAGCCTGGCTGGGGGCCCTCCCTGGGAAGCTTGCACCCCTGGGCCCCCAGCCCCCTGCCCTCAACACCAAGGTGGGACACCCCATGTGGGTGCCGGCACCCCGACCACTGCGTCAGCAAGACAAGTTTTATAAGGAACCCTGGTCCCCAGGCCCGTGGCCCCAGCCTGCCTCCAGCCTCATCCCATCTGGGCAGGGACTGATTCCTCTGAGCAGCTGGCTTGGCCTTGGGCAAGTCACAGCACTGGCCAAGCCTCGGCTGCCCATCTGGGCACCGGTGAGCCCACCTGAGGACAGCGTGGCCCACTTGACCGGGGTGGGGTGGGGAGCACCCACACCGCCGTGCCCACGCTGGACCTGACCGAGTCTGGCGGCCCACTCCTCTGCTCAGGACCCTCCGGGGCTCCCGGCTCACTCCGAGTCAAAGCCAAGTCCCCTCCATCTGGCTCCTCCCACCGGCCCCTGGCTCACTTGATGGCCTTCCGCCCTCCTCCAATCTACTAGGACCTTTGCATCTACGGTCCATCTACCTGGAACGTGCTTTACTCAGCACTCTCCAAGGTGGGCTTCTTCCCACAGCTCAGGAGACAACTGCTCAGAGGTCCCCTGAGCTGGCCCAGCAGCCATCGCTCCACACCCTCACCTGCCACCCTCACCTGCCTGATCTCACCCACGGCACTGACCACCATCCAAACCACCGCAGGCTGCACACTTCCCTCTCTTCTTTTGGCTTCTCACTATCTCCCCAACTAGTACATCAGCACCCCCAAGGCGGTATTCGTTAAACTGACATAGAGTGGACATGCCACAGGCAACTTGTGGGCAGGGCTGGGATTTGGACCCGAGACCGAGTCCAAAGTCCAGGCTCACCCTGGACCACCACCCCCTGCCCATGCCCCACCACTCGGGAATCTGGGCCTATTTTCTAGTGATCACCTACCAGCCCCTCTAGTGACCCTCTGCTCAAGACCGCCCCCTCCCACCACTGCTGCCCACTCAGAACGGGGCCTCACCCTCCTTGGCAGGGAGACCAGCTTCTGCCACCAGGAGCCAGCCAGGGGGAGCAAGCCTCCTCTCCACCTGTCTCAGGTCCCCACTTCACACCCCGACTCCCTGGCTGAGGAAGTGACACCTGAGCGCGACGCCTGCCCTACCATCACTGTCCTCTCATCTCGAGGGGGCTCACCCTCGGCCACTCAGCACAGGAAGGGGGACACCTCAGAGCCCCTGGGCACCAGCCTCCCCTCTGGACCCCTTGGCCACCAAGTCTGAGGGTCCTGGCAGCCCCTACGCCACCTGGAAAACCCCGCCTACCCTGAGAGACGACCCGGCCTCGGTCACTGCAGGACCGGTCGCCCCAGAGCTTCCTCCTGGACCTGAGTCTCCTGGCAGCCAGCTCAGGACCACAGCACCCCTCCCGAAGCCCCTGGCCCTCAAGGCTAAAGTCAAATCCCACTGACAAGGGGACCCAAAGACCAAGTGCCCCAGCTCACTCTGACTTTGGGCACGTGGTCAGCCCTGAACCTCAATTTTCTCACCGGTGTGTGGGCATAACGACTCTAAGCCCCAAGAGAAGCAAGGGGCCCTGCGATCAAAGGGCCTGGGTGTCAAACTGAGGCCAGAAGTGACACCCCTGGGGAGAGTTAGCAAGGGGCAGGCTGGGGCCTCTCTCCACCACACACCAGCGCAGGGGAGGCGGGGCTGAAGGCAGCCCCTTTCCCGTGGCCCCTCTGGCCCTACCCAGGAAAGAAAGGAAGGAGCAGCCCTCCGCCCCCACCTCCGCCTTGGCTCCAGGAGAGGCGGTGGGTCGGCTGCCCCTGTGACAGAGCCCACAGCAAGGAGGACAGTGACCCCATTCCATAGCAAGGGAAACTGAGGCCCCGCGATTCGAAGTGCAGTTGACACGGCCAGGCATCCCCCGCTGGAGCCCCCGGCGGTGCCGGGCAGAGCGCAAGCCGGAGCCCCGGGCGGTGGGGGAAGGGAGGAGAGGAACCGGGAAGGGATTTCCCAGCCCCACCCCCCAACATCTGCCTCCACTCCGCACCCCTCCCCACCGGCCTGGGTGCGAAAGCAAAACAAACCGGGCCCAAAGGCTGCGCAGGGGCGCCGAGGGGTCCCCGAGAAAGAGATAAAGAGACAGACAGTGGGAGCCGGAGCGAGAGTTGAGAGCCGCCCGGAGACACACGGAGGCGGAGAGGCCCGCAGGGAGAGGCCGGCGGAGTCCAAGGCGCGGAGACAGGAGCAGGGGAGCGGAGGGCAGAGATGGAGCGAGGCTGGCGCGCGGCTCGGGCAGAGCAGAGCGGGGCGGCCGGGCCCAGCGTGCGCCCCCTCCCCCGGCCCGACGTGGCTCCGGCCCGGTCCCCGCCCCCCGGCCAGCCGCCCCCGGCCCGCCGCCGCACCTTGTGGAAGGCGAAGAGCTCCTGCTTGAGCTTCTCGCGCTGCGGGTCGGCGCCCTGTCTGCGGAACCGAAACTTCATCATCTTGCGCCCGGCCGCCCGCCGCCGCCCGCAGGATGCGCCGCGCGGCCCCGCAGGTCCTGAGGCGCGGGCGCCAGGCGCGGGCGCGGCGGGGCGGGTCCTGCACGGGGCGGGCCCGCCCAACGGACGTGCCTCCTGGCCAATGGGCGGCCCGCGCGCCGCCCGCCCCGCCCCTGCCGCCGCTCAGTGGGCGCCCGCGAGTACGCCCGCTGCGCGTGCGCCGCGGCGCGGGGCCTGCCGGGATTTGTAGTCCACGAGCAGAGCTCCGGCGTGGGCCACTGGGGACGAGTTTTTGAGGGGAGACGCGCGTTCCCCCATTCGGAGGAGGCTTTTCCCTTCCTGCAATGAGCGAGCGACGCGCACACTCAGATAATGAGGCAGCCCCGTCCCGAAAGCCAGGAGAATTCTGACCGGGGCGACTCCCTGGTCCCCGGCCTCAGTTTCCCCATCTGCGCCATTGGCCCAGTGATTGACGAGTTGTATTATGTTTGACCAGTTCCACGGGACACCACTTGGACCATCCCCCAGCGCACCAGAGCACCGCCCACGCCACGCTTCTGGTCCCGCTGGGTGGTGAGTCAGGATTGCCCTTCTCCGCCCACAGCCCCCTGGGGAACTCCTATACATCCTTCAGGATCCGACATAAAAAGCTCTGGTGGCAGCACGGGGGATTCTTAGGAGCGCCATCAGCTAAAGAGAGGGACAGAGACCCACTGGGGAGAAGAGGCCGTTCCTGGGGAGCTGGCATTTGGTCCCGAGATTGGATCCGGGCTTCTCCGACGTGGGGGCAGGGCCTCCCTACGCAGGGAATGGTGTATAAACAAAGCTGCACCGCCTCCACGCTGAGGGACGATGGCCTGTCCCCACCCACATCCCAGGCCTCCTTTTCTCATCTGGACAGTGGCCTGGAGGCTGAACCTTTCCTTCCAAGACTGAGAATAGGCTGCCCTGGGCTCAGGGTCCCAGAAGCTTAGGTGGGGCAGGTAGGCCTGGCCCAGACCCCACCAGCTGTGTCAAGGGAGGCGCCTGACTTGTGACCCCAGGCAGTTGCCAAGCCACAGGCCTGACCACACCCCCACCCCCAGTCAGCCCTGCTCAGCCCTTACCTGGGGTTGGGGCTGGATCTGGAAGAGGGCCGAGCAGAGAGGCAGGGAGGTGAGAGGAAGGAAGGTAAGAACAAGGCTTACGAGTGTCTACAGGTGTGGCAGACACCAATCACATCCCTTTCCTGGTTTCAGCTGATTAAGTGCTCTCAACAGGTCTGTGAGGGAGGAAAGCCCCGAGGTTCTAGATGAGGAAGCTAAGACAGGTGGGTGCAGGCAAGGGGGCTGAGCTGGCGGCACTGAGACGGGTCAGGCACCTCCGGCCTCTGCCCACGCCATGTCCAGCACAGGCAGCTCAGGCAGGTCTGACGCCTGGGTTCTGGTCCCTGCCCTGCCACCCATGGCTGACTTTCACAGCCTGAGCCCCAGTGGCCTCTTCTGCAGAACGAAGGCCTCACACGGGGAAGCGTTAGGAAGGTGTTAATTCACATCCCTACTTCCGTTGCCTTTAGAAGCTGTGCGGCCTGGAGCAAGATGCTTAAGCTCTCTGTGTCTCGGTTTCCTCACCTGTAAAAACGTGGGTAATCCTAGTACCTGCCTCAGAGGGTCGTTAGGAAGATGAGATGAATTAGCACTTGTAAAGCCCTTAGACCAGACCGCGCCAGGCAGACAGGAAGTGCCATGTGGAACTCAGCTGTTGTTAGAGCTCTTGCTAATTGCTGTTTGAGCTCTGCCCCTCTGTCACCCTGGGCAAGTCCCTGCCCTTCCTCAGTCTCCACTTCTGTCTTTGAAAGGGGACCGAGTCAGCAAGCAGTAAGCAGCCATGCCTGCCCCACCGCGCACCCCCAGCTCACAGTCTAGGGGAGCACAGAGCCGAGTGGCGACCACAGCCACCCGGAGTTCGCTGTGCTGTGATGGGGACACCCGGGGGCGGTGGGAGCCCAGAAGAGGCATCTGATGCAGGGTAGGTGCCCCTGGAGGGAGGGGGGCAGTTCAAGCTGGGCTGTAATGGGTGAGCAGTTCAACGGTAGAGTGGGCAGGGGGTGGAGAGGGGGGGCCCAGGCAAGCAGGGGTCCTCAGAGTGTCAGAACTCCCCCCACACCTGTGCGAATGCCCATGGAGTAGGGCCCCAGAGCCTGGATTTTAAACCAGTCCTTTCCCAGGTGACTCTAAGGCCCCAGCTTGGCCCCATCTGATCAGGTTCAAGGGGTTAAATGGGTAAACTGAGACGTGAGCAGATAGGCCCAGCCCATCCACACGTGGGGCACGGTTAAGAATGGCACGGGGTGAGGGTGGGACACCAAGGACTGCTCGTGCTTCCCTTCCCCCGTGAGCCCGGGCCCAGGCGTATGATTACCATGGTCACAGGGCAACAGGGCCACGCCTGCTCATTGCTCAAAGCAGGAAACAGGCTCTGGGGAGCCCAGGCAAGGGCATGGACACAAGGTCTTCAGTGACCTGAGGCGGCCCCGCAGCTGTCCTGGAGGTTGGGGGGATGATGGGGGCAGGAGGGCGCCTGAGTCAGCAGCACTCGAAGGGAAAGCCGGTCCCTCTTGCAGCCTCCCAGCCTCAGGTCAGCCTCAGGCCAGGGATGGGCTGCTACCTTCTCGGCATTTCCTGGGTGGGGTGGCCTCTCCCTACAGCCTCCTCCTCCTCCTCCTTCTCCTTGGCCACCCCAGGGCCCTCACCCAGCTCTGAGGTGGGACCCAGGTCTGGCTTCAAACCCCAAGACATGCCCTTGCTAGCTGGGTAACCTCAGGTAAGCCACTTGTCCACCTTGGGCCTCAGTTTCCCCATCTGTAAAATGCAGTAAGGACTAAATGAGATGATTCCAACAGGAGTGGAGCCCAGGGCCTGGCAGGCTCTGTATCTAGTGAGCCAGTCATTCCTAGACTCTGGCTCATAACTAGCTGCCTCACCATTCTTCAAACCTACCAGACAGGCTCTGCCTTGGGACCCCTGCCCTTGCTATTTCCTTGCCTGGGATGCTTTGCCCCCAGGTTTTCACTTAACCAAATCCCTCCCCTCCTTTTGGTCTTGACCTGATGACACTTGCTCAGGGAAGCCCCCCTGGCCTCTCGATTCCTGATGCCTCCCTTGCCTTGTTCCTCTCTGCCTGCCTCTTCTCACCCACCGTGCCTCTGACTTCTGTGTATGTTACTTGTCTTCCAGCTTGAGAATGTGCTCCCCGAGGGCTCAGTTTTTAATGCTGCCGTTCACTGCTGTGTCCCCAGTGCCTAGAACAGTACCTGGCACACGGTAGGTACTCAACACGTTTAAAAAATAATGTACGAATTAATAAAAAAAGATCAGAAGCAAATGTGACAAACTGTTAACACGTGTGGGTGGTAGTGTGGCTTCTCTTAAGTATTTTTCAGTGTGTTTGAAATATTGCATTAAAAATACAAAACGCAAATAATAATAGTCCACACTGTTTGGGAGTCAGAGGTCATAGGAAATGGTGGCTGAAGCTTGTGGCGAGGCAGGTGCAGAGTAGGGGTGTCCCCGAGCCAGGCCGGCATCCTCAGAGGCAGGCGCCCCCATAGACGCTGTATCTGTGCTTTATCTGCCTGGGCCTTGCGGCGACACTGGAGGTAGGTACAAGGACAGCCCACTTCACAGACAGGAAATGGAAGCTAAGGCCCAAGGCCACCTGTGGAGAGAAGGAGGGAAGAAGGGGTGGCGAAAGCCCCGCAGGGAGGCCGCAGGGAGGCGGCGTAGCGGCAGCCAGGGAGTGGGAGGGAAGGCAGGACAGCCTGGGCCAGGGAGATGGCCCCGCCTTCCAGGAGCTGGCCCAGATCCTGACTGAGGCCACGACCCTCCTCTGCTGCCCAAACCACACAAGCAGCTTCTTCCTGGCGGCTCAGCTCCCCGGGGCCTGGCAGGCCCCGCGATTCCTGGAGTGGAATCTGGGCTGGGGGCAGGGCGGGCGGGGCCTGGGTGGGAGGAGATGAGGGGTCCAGCAGGGTGGGGGCTGCCTGGGAGAGCACCGGGGCCCTCATCCTGCATGCTGGCTCTGAGGGCCCAGATGGGGAGGGGCAGGGGCAGGGGCTCTGGGGCCCAAGGAGGGTGAGCAGTGTGCTGGGCCTCGGGGAAGGGGCCAGGCAGCGGGAGGCTGGGCCAGACCCAGCCTGTCCTCGATTTCCAAGGGAGGAGCCTGAGGCTCACAGAGAAGTGACCTGCCCAGGGTCACGTGGGGCACCACACAGGGGTCTTTGGACCTCCAGGCCAGGGCTCCCTCTCCAGAGGCAGGGCTGCCAGGCCTCACACTTGCCCTGAGCCTGGGTCTGAACTGTGCTTTTCTCGGTTCACGCTGTGTCACAGGACCTGGGGATTTGGATGCACCGGCCCCCTGCAGGGGTGTCAGGTTTGAGGCTCCAGGAGATTCTCAGAGGCCTATTGGAAGGTGGGGTTCTGTGCTTCATTCGTCTCTGTGGCTGCAAGTTCTAATCCTGCTCTGCCATTTCATCTTTCTGGGCCTCAGTTTACTCTTCTGCAAGATGGGGGTGAATAGTAATTGCTACCATCGATTAACACTGAGCAGTTGATCTGTACCAGGCACCAGTCATTCCTTTCATTCTATGCCTATTTTACAGAGGAAGAAACCAGGATCAGAGAGATTTAAGTAACCTGCCCAGAGTCCCACAGCTAGTACATGGCAGAGTCAGGGTATGAGCCCGGGCCCCAAGCGAGGTATTAGAGGTTGTGCTGAGAATTAAATGAGACAGATCGTAAAGGGCCTCACTCACAACGAGTCCAGAGAGGGTGGGAGTTAGGGAGTTCAGTCCTGGCCTCCCAGCCTGGCGTGGCAGCAGTGGGCCACACAGAGCTCCCTGGGCTGTGCTGAGGGAAGCCAGCGGTCCACGGAGCCCAGGACAGCCCTGTCCCACAACGTGGCTTCCAGCAGGAGCCGCCTAAGGCAGAGGCCACTGGCAGCGCAAAGGCTCGGGGGACAATGCCCGGCGAGTTGGACCGCCCTGCACAGCCGCTCACCCGGGGGCCCTGGCTGAGCAGGGTGGCAGCAGTGGGGAACCCAAGTTCTTGCCCCTGGGGCCTCAGCTCCCCATCCAAACCAAGGGAGGGCTGTGCCCCGCCCACTCCGAGGCACCATCGCTGGGACTCTGCTGCCGCACCGTGGGCACCGGAGGGAGTGCGCCAGGGAACGCCCCGACACCCACAGCTGGAAGACCCCAGCCCTCGGTTTGGAGCCCCTTAATCTCTACAGGTGCCGTGCCTGCCACGCTCCCTTCTCTGCTCTCCACACAGCAGCCTGCGGGACCCTAACTAAGTCTGACCACCTCCTCCTCTCCGCAAAGCCCTCCGTGGGGAGCCGCTTGCAACCGCCGGTTGTCACGGTCTAAGAATCTTTGTGAGCCAGCTGTTGAACACAGCCGTTGTTTAAAAACTAACTTACACTGAAAACAGAGGTAAAGTTCAGAACTAAGCACTTCCTGGTTTACTTCGTTTCCCTCCTGTCTGTTCTTCTGCATTACACTGGCTGCATCTGTGCGGTGGAGACACTGTGATAACGGCGCTCGCGGCTGTGCTTGGAACCAGCCAGAAGGGAATGTTTCCACGGCCACAAATCAGGCTGGGTTTACCGCTCATGTTCTAGACCAGTGCCTCCAACAGAGACACAGTGCAAGCCACACATGTAATTTCAAACTCCCCTAGTAGCCAGACTTAAAGAGTAACAGCAAACAGGTAAAATTAAATAACATACTTTATTTAACCCAGGTATGTCCAAAATATTATCATTTCCATGTAATCAATATAAAGTAACTAATGATATTTTTTACACTCTTTTTTTGTACTAACTCTTCAAATTCTGGTGTGTATTTTACACTTAAAGCACAACTCAATTCAAACCAGCCACATTTTTTCAGGTGCTCAACAGCCACGCTTCCAGTGGTTAATGTATTGGACAGCACAGGTCTAGACTGAAGAAATGGGTGGAGAAAATATTAATGATGCAGATTTAAAAGTAATACTGAGGCTGAAACATTTCAATCCCACTAACAATCTGTTCATCAGTGAGTAATCAGTAGGTCACGTATCAAATTTAACGACAAACTTATTGGGAAGAGAGCAGGGTAGTAGTAGGCTGAACAGTGGCCCCCAAAGGTATCAGGTCTCAATTCCTGGAATGTAAATTTTTTTTAACATTTTTTAACTTTGCTGATGTGATTAAAGATCTTTACATGGAGAGATTATTTTTGGTTATCCAGGGAGGCTGTAATGAGGGAGAGGCAGAGGAGATCTGGGACACAGAAGAGGAGGCCGTGTGGCCACGGAGGCAGAGACGAGAGTTATGTGGCCACAAGTCAAGGAATGTCAACAGCTGCCAGGAGCTGTCAGACGCGAGCACAGGCCTGCCACACTGATTCCAGCCCAGTGGTGGTGATTTTGGATTTCTGACCTCCAAACTGTGAGAAAATAAACGTCTGTTGTTTTAAGCCCCCAGACGTGTAGCGATCTGTTTCAGCAGCCACAGGAGACTAATACAGGCAGATGGGATGCAGCTCCGTTTACCATATCGTGGCTGAATTACCACCACAGGCGAGCTACAAATACAAGAACTCAACAACGACAACAAAAATCAATAAAAGCATTCTGTGGGAAACAACTGGCTAAACAGAACTTAAAGAGTACTCTTTTATTACTGGTAATTTATGTGCTGCACATCTATGAGTACGATCTACAATAACCTTGTGTGTGTGTGTGTGTGTGTGTGTGTGTGACACACACCAGGTTGTCTTGTACCCTCAGCAGAGCTCAGCACAGTCGTACACCTGTATTTTTTGAATGAATGAATGTGACTTTGGGCCTCAGTTTCCCCCACCACACAACAGGCTTATAGGAATGGGATGGGCTCCCCAGGTGGGAAGGGCTGGAGCCAGATGTCGTTGGAGCACCTACTGTCTACACGCCTGGGCTGGGAGCAGAGACGGGACTCAGCACGTGGCCCACACAGCGCGCTAGTGCCCCAGCAGAGGGCTGGGGACAGTCAGATTCAGGGACTCGGATACGGCCCCCCGTCTGCTTGGGGACGACTCAGAGGATTCTCACGGTCCCAGAGACGGGGTGCCATGGGGCCGCCGTACGGGGACGGAAACCTGCGCCAGACTCAGCAGCACCTCCGAGGGCTGGACCCCGCTCCTCTGGCCTCATCCCTCAGTCCTCAAGGCAAAAGGCCTCCTTCACTCGGGGACTAGGAAGAGCCCAGGTCTGGCTTCGCCACAGCTGCAGTGGAGAATCCCTCGCAGCTCCCCAGCCCTCCGCACGAGCCCCCATCCCGTGACCCGAGTCAGGGGCCCAGGCACGGTGTGGTGACCTTTCCCTCCGCTCCGACGTCTCCTCTCCGGGGCATCCAGGGCCCTAGCCGCCCAGCCCAGTGGCTACCCCTGCAGGCCCAACTGGTCACAGACCCCAAGGAGGCTCTGCCCACCTCACCCCCACTTCACATCCTGCCACTGATCTGCAGGCCTGAGCCCTGGCCACTCACTTGCTCCCTCTGGACTCTCCCCTCCCTGTTAAATGGGGAGTTAAGTGGCTTGCCAGGTTTTCACAGCAAGCATTTGGCCAAGCAGACTGGCTCTGGGCACTGGAAGTGAATGAGGGAGACTCTAGACCAAAGCCCTTGACCAGAACCCGGGAGCCAGGTCCAGGATCCGGAGGGACTAAGACGCCCTGGACCCCACCCCTAGTCCACCCAAACCCCTCTGCCTCAAGCCTGGATCTGCACCCACAGCTCTACCGCACTCTTCTTGAGAGCAGCGGCTGGAAGGGTTTTGCTCACTATGGGGCCACAGTAAGGGCTTGGCCAGCATACAGTAGGAACTCAAGAATTTGTTTAATGAGCAAAACCACCTACGTATTTTCTACAAAGGCCAGGCCCTCTCCTGCCTTTGCTCATGCTGTTCCTCCTCCACTGGCCCGCAGCCTCTCCGATCACCCCAAGGAAGACGGGCTTCCAGAACTCAGCACAGTAGGATCCTGGCTCCTGTGGGCCCACGGTGCCCTGGGCAGCTGGACATACGGTTTACGAAGTCCATCCTCCTTGCAGCTGGAGAAAGGACAGTGGGCGAGCCCGTCCTCAGCCCTGCGTCAGCAACTGCTCCTCTCCTCTGGGGCCTCGGTGGGCAATGAACTCTGCCCCCCCACCCCCTTCAGAGTTTCAGGGCAAAACAAAGGGATTAAGGAAGAACCAAAGGCAAGTCCTCTCTTACGACAGCATCAGACAACTGTTTCAAAATATATTAGATTTGGTTTTTATTGTAGAGCACACATATCAGGGCAAAGTGCTGCACACACAACTACAAATCATTTTTGGGAAAAAAGCTGTAAAAAAAAAAAAATAATAATAAAACTGCAACTGCTTTAGTTATGCAGTCCCGACTTGAGGAATCCACACTGGCAAAGGAGTTCTGGCCCCGGAGAGGGGCTTCCTGATGGTGGCTGCCCCCAGCTTTCTGCAGCCTCTTCTGTAAGACTAGCCCCCTAGGGTGGTAGCAGCCTGGGGACTGGGAGGGCCTCTGCTCTCAGCAGGCCTGGGTCTTGGCTCTGGCTGGCAAGAGGACATTCCTAATGAACCCAGATCAGCAAAACCTTGCAGCCTTCAAGGATCTGAGCGGGTGGAAACTGCCAAAGACTTCACTTATTTCTTCCCTTTCATTATTATTTTTTAAAGGACCCTTCCTTCCCCAGCTCTCATGCCCCTGAGGCGGAGGAGGCACCAACCCAGTCTGCAGGCCTGAGCTCTGGCCTTGGATGCATGCTGCAGGTGGAGAGAGGGGGCGGGCAGCTTCCTATGGGGATTGACATAGGGAGAAGGCCCAAGGAGGGCCGATGGAGAAGAAAGGAAAGGGAAAGGAAAAAGCCAGGAGACCAAAGGGAAAAATGAAAACTCGGAACAAAAGAAAACAAAAACCCTACCACACACCACAACAATTTTCCATAGCCCAAACGCTAGACTCAGAAGGACACCAGTCCCTCCAGCTAGAAACAATTCCTAGAACTGCCCCAACACGGCAAGTCTAACTGCTCTACACCATCACACATGTATGCTCACAAGGAGCAACCCAGCAAAGAGGCGGGCCCCTGGCAAGAGGTCAGGACCACTGCAGCCGGCCCTGGGCAGCCCAGGGACCCGTGGGCAGAGCAGGCCAGAGGGCATGCAGGAAGCCCGGGGTCTCAGCCAACTGAACAGCTCTGGGGCAACAGGGGCTGGCACTATCTAGGCCTCTGCCCGGTCATCCCTAACAACTGCTGCAGGAGGAGGGGGTATCTGCGTGAGCTGCTGGGGCCTGGAGAGCAGGTGAGGGGTGGGAGGGCAGCAGGCCCCCTGCAGAGGCGGCAAGACCTCAACCCATCAGATGGCAGTGGGGGGAGGGGGAGGAGATCGAACTTCATTTACAACACTAAGAAGATTTACATTGAAAGCAAAACAAGAATTTTTCTAAACCAAAACATTTTGTTGCTTTTAAATAAACCCAGCCTGACACAGCCCCACGTGAGGACAGCTGCCCCCCACGCCTCCACTGGCCACTCCAGCGTGAGCTTCTGTGCCTACAGATGCCAACAGCCTTTCCATCCAGGAGGAAAACCAAGAACATGAGAACCAGGTTCTGGCCAATTCTGTTCTTCAGCCTTAACAGGCAACAAACCACGGAAAAAAAATATAAGAATGAAAAAAAGAAAAGAAAAGGAAAAAAAACCCTCAGAACGACACAAAAGGAGGGGCAGCTAGTGAGGATCAAGCCGAGTCCCCGAGGCTCAGGCCTCAGTGCCGCCGCATCTTCACCTTGCGGGCGGGGCTGCCCGCTGCCTCCGGGCAGTCCTCCGCGGGCTCGTAGGACTTGCGCCAGTAGTTCTCCGAGCTGAAGCTGCCCCTCCGCCGGTGTGTGGGCAGCAGCACCGAGCGCCGGTTCTCCTCCTTGTCCATCTCCAGGATCCGAGGCCTGTGAGGGAGGGGGTGGGGGAGGCGTTACCCAGGGACTGGCCCAGGGTCCCAGCCCATGCGGCACCCCTGGCCCAGGCGGCCCCTCCCACACACCCTCCCCAGCCTCCCAGTCTCAGCTCCAACAGCTCCCTCAGAGACCCTTCTGAAGCGGGCGCCTGCTCTGCGACCTTCCGAGTCCTGCACTCCCGTCCTAACGTCCCATGGAACCCACCGGAGCGCGTGTCAGGGAGCAGAACCAGCGAGGGCACACAGCATTCCCACAGGCGGATGGCCAGGGCTTAGTCGAGAGTGCCACCAACCCCAGGGAACCAGACAGAAGGCACTGGAAAGGTGGACGGTGCCCGGCTCCTAACCACCTACCCCAGGCTTCCCACCCATCTCGCCCTGCAGCCGGGCCGCGGCGCTGCTTTGCTGGCCTGTGTTGAGGGACAGCAGCTGAGTACCTGTGGGCAGCATCAGGGTCTGCCTTGCGGTGGGACCGCTTGGGTTTCAGAGCGGGGTCCCTGTTGTTTCCCGACAGACGATCTGAGGCATAGCTGGGTGGTAACACGGAGCTGCTCAGGGACTTTGTTTCCAACCGGGGTGCATCTAATCTCGTCCTGCAAAGGAAATGCACGTGGGGTCACCAGCGGGCCTCTGGGGAGGGTGTGGCCCCATCAGACCAATTCTTTCTCTGGCCGGGCTAGGTGAAGGCCAGCAGTCTCTGCTCTGCGCTTCAGTCTCCTCATGATTCAACTAGGAATTGGTCCAGCTGACTTGCAAAGACCGTCCTTCCCAAGTTCAGGCTTAGGAGTCAGGGACGGGAACGCTTCTGTTTGGAGACTTCCAATGACCTGCTGCCCCCGGGGAAGGATCCCAGGGCTCTCTCAGCTGGACGAGGCAGCCCCACCTCACCCTCCTCTGGCCCAGAGATTCTCAAGGGACAGCTACTGCGCCTGCCAGAGGACTGAGGGCCCCACTGGTGGGCACCAACACACTCCAACAGACACATCCACCCCTGCCTGAAACACCAGACAAGAAGGTTCCCCTGGTCCAGGCCTGTGGAAGGACTGGAGGAGAACAGAGTAAGAGCTTCCCTACCCTTACATGGGGACACCGAGGCTGTGGTAGAGCCAGGAGGAGGGCCCAGACCCAATCCCACATTCACGCTTGGCTCTGGTCCCACCACAGCCACCTGGCAGCTTCTGCTGGTTCCGGGACACTGACCAAGCCAAGGCCAGAGGGCTTCTGAAGGAAAAGCCCCCACCTAGCACTGGAACACACCGCTCAGTCGAGGAAAAGCGTGCAAGTATGGAGGGGGAAGAAGGGATGGAGAAACTGGGTGGGGGTAGCCCAGGGCGGCGATCCGAGTCCTTTAGGAAGTCAGGCCAGGAGGAAGCTGGCCTGGGAAGCCTCAAAGAAGCCCCGAGGCCTCTTGTGTGATACAGAGGCCGGCAAGTCAGGCCGCTGGCAGCAGGGGGCAAGAGAGAGGCCTGGGGCGGGGAGTGATGGGGGCACAGCTGGCAGAAGGCCCCGGAGGCATCTTTCCCATGGGCTGCTGGCCACAAAGGAACAACTGGCTTCTGAGGAAGAAGGTGCTGTGGCACCTCACAGGACATCCTCACAAGAACGCTGGGGGAAGAGAGCAGAAGCGGAACCCAAGAGCTGCCTTGGGTTCTTGGGAACGCTGCGTCCGGTCCTCGTAACAGAAGAGAAGACTAGGTCAGTTAGGAGGGAAGCCACGTGTGCCGGGAAGTCCTGGGAGAAAAGTCTAGTCCAGGTGAGACTCCAGGCCTCTTAGACGGGGAAGCCAGAGGGGCCCAGCTGCACTTACTGGCCCACCAGTCTCAGCCTCCACTCTGGGGACCCCGGGCTACAGGAGACAGGACCTAGGAGCAAGAGGAAGACCCAGCCCTGAGGCTGCCACTCAGAGTATGGGCTAGTCACCATCCCTTTCGGGGCCTGTCTCCCCATCTGAGCAAAGGCCTCTTTCAGTTCTGAGGGTCTAGAGACCAAAGACAAGTCGCCTCCTTCAAGGCTAGGATCCTTTCGAGGGGCACTGGGAAGAGAGGTGGTGCTGGGCACACCCAGACCTGAGGGTGGGAACCAGAATCACCAAAGCCCCGAGACCTCTTGTCGACCAGGCCAGGCCTCAGATCCCTGCACTGAGAGCTCACACCAAATGTGACATGAGCCAGAAAGCTCGACTCAGAGGACTCCAGGGTCTGAAGCCTCGGGAAGGAAAGCACCCCTCCAGCACTGCCGAGCCAAGCTGACCCGAAGACCCCGCGGGTGCCGGGAGCACACACCCAGGGCAGAAAAGCCTGTGTGGGCAGGACCCGCGGCCCAAGACCGTGAAGTGGTTTCCTCGGGTGAGTGAGGACGGCCAGAGAAGAGCAGCGCCACCAAGAGGAGAGCCTGGCCCACACACGTCCGGGGCTGGAAGGCACATCCTGCCACGCAGGCACGGCTGGCACACACTGAGCCCTGGTGGGGCCCGCCCTTCCTGAGCTGCTTGTGACTAGGGCGGCAGGCCCGGGCAGCCAGGGGCAGCGGTGGGGGCCCCTCGCCGTGGGTCCGGGACTGCTGGGGAGGCTGGGGGGACAGGTGGGGCCAGCTGAGAGTGGACAGAAGCCAGGCACACGGACAGGCTCTGCGTCCCTCCAGCTGCCTGAGAGAAAGAGACGGAAGGCGCAGCTTCCCGCACGACAGCTCTGCTACCGTCAGGGCCAGCCCTCAGGGAAGGGGTGATCAGAAGCGGCCCCACCAGAAACTCAGCCTCCCGCACCCACTTTGGGGGCAGTAGGAGCTCTGGGGCCCAAAATGGCTCCCGACACATTCCCTGGGGCTGTTACAAGTACATCTCAGCACGGTTGGAGGAGCTCTACTTTCGAAAAGCCACCAAGCTGCAAGAAGCAGGGCTAGAGCCAGATGCGCAGCCCAGAGCCCCCCAGCAGTGTGCCTTCAGAGCACACCCCTCTTAAAGGGCAGCCAGCTCCCAGGGAGCAGGCCAGGGTTCAGCAGACAGAGCCACAGGTTTGGAGGCAGGAAGCCCAGTTCTAGCAGTAAGGTCTGGGCCTGCGCCTCCTCGCGTGGTAATAGGAACCAAGACCTTCCTTACAGATCTGAGCCAACATCCAGGGGTCACGGCAAGGCACCCCAGGTATGTTGGGACAGCCCCCAGGACAAAGCACGGACTGGGCCTAGGTACCGGGAAGCCGGAACCAAGGGAGGATGGCCAAGCATTAAGGTGACATTAACACGTGACCGGAAAGGAAGGGAGGAGACTGACTGTCTAGGTGCTGCCCTCACGTTCCTTTATCAATCACGGACTCCTGCGGAGAAGCTGCTGGGGTGGGGCGGGGCGGGGCGGGGGTGGGGGAGGGGGAGGGGAGTGCGAAATCGGAGGCGCAGTCACTGGCCTCAGCCACACAGCTGCTACCCCAGGATGCCCCTGAAGCCAGGCAGCCTCTCTTCACCGCGGCAGGGCAGAGAGCTGTCCCGGCAGAGGCAGACCGCCGTTTCTGGGAGACGGGGAACCAGTCTGCACTTCAGGCCCTGCTGCCAACCACCCACAACTGCTGGTTCCGCCCTCCCCAAGCACCCTTGTGTTACAAAGCCTGGCTTTCCCAACGGAGCGAGCAGGCAGGGCGCGGTGAGGCAGGCCTGTCGGAGTACCCCTCGCCTACGAGTGCCCTGGGCCCCAAGGCCTACGCTCCTGCCCCTCTAAGTATCAGACTCCCGCACAGCCCAGACCCACACCCGTCCCTGCTGCAACAGTACCGCCTCCCAGCTCCCACCAACACCACACGCTTCTCTCCAACTCCTGCCCTGCTCTCCCCGCGTGGCAGTGCTGACACGGGTGCAGCAGCCTGCTATGGTCAGAGGAGCCTGAAGGACACCTGAGTGTGTCACCCAAAGAAAGGGCACCCCAAGCACGTACACGGTCCTGGGCTCCCAGCAGACCTCCCCCGACCCAGGCCAACAAAACTCCCAGTCCCCGAGGGGAGCCTCTCCAAATCGCCCAGCCTGGTTACCACCACGCCATCCATGCCACATGCGCGTAACCCAGGGCTCCACAGACGCCAGCCAGACCACAGGGCCACGATCAGGGTGCTCAGGGATCCCCCAGTTCAAGCCCTGGTAAGGGCTCACTGTCCTCCAGGACACCAGGAGACCTGACACCAAGCCTGCTTTCCCGCACCGGGGCTGCTGACCACCATGGCTCTGGGCTCCCCTTTCCTCACGCTGCACCTGACCGAGCACAGCCGTCCTTATCCCTACGCCTGCCCCATCGAGATCGGAGGGGGCAACGGTGAGGAAGGGCCGAGGAGAAGCACACACAGCAGTCTCGAGTTTAACCATCTCCAGCATCGCAATGGCCCCAATTTTCAGGTAAGAACACAGGGCTCAGGTAACCAACTTGTATTCAGCGAAGAAGGGACAGAGCCAGGCCAAGAGCCCAAGCCAGTCACATCCCTGGCGGCCTCACCGCCTCTTTATTCCTCAGGCAGGTTGTGGATACACCCAATCCCTGGACTCCCGGGGAACAAAGGTGGGTAGTCCTTGGTACCGGGACAAAAATCATGGAGACACAAGCAGTGGCAGGCAGGTGTCCCGGTGGGGGCCGTATCTCAGGCCTGGCCGGGATCAGGGAAACCAAGAGCTGAGGGACAAAGCCCAGAGCACGCCCTCTGCTCATCCACACACACAGCCTTGCATTCGGCTGCTCCGCTTTCCGGGAGCGCCTCCCTCTGACCCCAGGGACCCCTGGGCCGAATGACCCCGTAGGCCGTTTAGCTCAGCCTCCCACAGGCAGTCTCTCCTAAACAAGCCCCCACCTGCTGCTCCCAGGCCTCGGTGCTCCCCAGGGCCCTCCAGACCCCCCGCACAGCAGCGAGCCCTCTGACGAGCTCCGACTGGGTGTCCCCCGCCCCCCCCCCCCCCCGTCTCCACTGTGTTCCCCACTCGGAGCCTCTGTGAGGAACGGCGCCTCTGCCTGACCCGTCCTTGCCCCTGAGCCTCTTCAAAGCCTGCCTGAGGCCCACACACCACCCCTGACTGCCTTCAGGCGGCACCTCTCCGGAAAGCCTTCCCTGACCAGCCCCTGGTGAGGCGCTAAACCTTTACCTTCCCCCAAAGGTAAAGCGAATGAGGAGAGACCACACTCACCACTTTCCCAGCACCAGCACAGAGCCTAGCACACACCAGCTTTGGTTAACATTTGGCAAGTGACTCTCCAGCTGCTTTTCCAAACTTCAGCCCACTGTGAGGCAAGCTCCACTTGACCAGCAGCAAGAAACAGGCTATTTACACCGCCTTGAGCCGTTTCCTCTGGTTAATCATGCAGGAACACAAGTCTCGAAGGCCAACGCGATGAAGGCCTGTGGGCCTCCTGAACACCAAGAGACTGGGTGCCCTGGCCACCAACCAGAAGGCCCTGAGGGCCACAAGCCATCGCCTGATGCTGAAGTTTGGATCCAGTGCCTCCTTCCCCTCACTGCCCCTCCATTACAGAGACCCTCTATACTTCCCGCCTTCAAGCTCACCAATTCTGCCTGGCCAGCAGTTTCCAGCTCAGGAGCCAGAGCTACCAAGCCTGTCCCAACAACCCCCCGAAGCTGGAGGTCATCTTTTTGTTTGTTTTCGCTGGGCCCCAGTGGACACGCTCCGTGCTCCTAGGACAATGCTCGCTCTGCTTGTGCTGTCTGAGCATGCAAAGTGCCCACCTATCACAGACCCGGCCCCAAGGGAGCGCTGAGTCTCCTACATGCCCGCCTCGGGTGCCCTGTGCACAAGAGATGCTTCATGTTCCCAAGTCGGGAATCCCTGCTCAGAGATCACGCCAAACTGGCTAGAGAAGCCGAGGCAGCTCACTGCCTGCTTGAACCCCTGTCCAAACAGAATTCACACCCTCCACTCTCAGGGTTAATGTGTGGGAAGCACTCTACCCGGCGCCCGGCACCTAGTAGCTGGGTGCTTGGCAGAGGGCAGCTCACAAGGCCCTTAGAAGGTCGCACGTCAGGGAACTGTGGGAAAAACCAAATACTCCGCCACCCCAATGACTGCCACACCTCGAAAGTTGGCCAGCCTCCTGGTTCTCTAACCAGTCATTTAAAACTTTAACCACACTTCCAAAAAAGTAGGTCCAGCTTCCCTGCCAGGGGAACCAATGATTGACAAAGATGCATGTTGGGCAGCTTGCTCTGGGTGGGCTGGGAAACAGCGACGTTCCAGGAAGTTGGGCGTATTCAAGAGCTGACCAACCTGCAGCTGCAGCCTCACCCCACACCCTGGAGGGTAGCCCCCGACCGCTTAAAATACTCTCAGCCCCCAGCTCTCTACTGGCACAGCAGAGGCAAGAAAGCCCTTCTGTATGTGAGGCTCTGCGTTCTTCAACTCACAGCATCCGCCCTGGGGCAGGGCTCGGGGTGTTCCACTGTGCAAACCACCAAGGGCCACAAGACCCAGCACCAGGAGACCCAGGTTCAAGGCCGCACTCAGCCATTTACTGGTTGTGACCCCAAACAGATGGCACTAAGCTGCAGCCTAGGGACTGCACTCCCAGGGAGGCTCTCCGCAGGTCACTCCCAGCGAGAAACTATGGCGCCACCTCCTACACGAAGACTCAGCATCCTCCGCGTGCAAAGGAGCCGCGCTGTGCTGAACCACAAAGCACTTGACCGCCGCCCACCCGTTTCCCCCCATGAGGCCCTTAGAAAGACTGCCGCAGTGCTGACCAGCCTGAAGTGGTGACAGAGGCCCCAGGCCCTCCCTCTGCAGCCTGTGCGGTCTTTATCCGAACCTAAGAGAAGGCAGAGCTGGCTCCACCCTATCTGCCTACGAGGAGCAGGGCCGGGCTCAGTGCCCAGGTCCCACCTGTCGGGATGTGGCCTCACCCAAGGACAGAGAGTCAGCCAGGCACCCACCCAGGCCACATCCTTGACCCCTGGGCAGCGCCTGAGCCAGGATGCACCCCTTTTCATCAGGTCACCAGCTTGTCCTTTTGTACCTGGTGCTGCTCACTGACCGGAGCTGTCCTCCTCTGGACCGGCCTCAGCGCTGGGACTCAGATGAACCAGGCTCTCCCGGCCCCCAACAGAACACAGCTTTGGAAACTCACAATGGCAAGTGTACAGGCTGTGACAGCAGGGGGTAGGGGGTGGGCTGAGAGAGCTACATGTATATGATGCTTCCTGCGTGTCAAAATGGTTGACCCTTGAGCCTTGAAGGATGGCTAGGTTAACCAACGTTCGGTGCGTATATGTGGGTCATCTGGGGGGTGGGTGTGGGTCAGAAGGGAAAGCATTCCCAACAGAGGCCACACTGCTGCAAGAGTCTGGGACATCAGTGCGTGGGCCACACTAGGAGCCGCAGGTAATTTAACGTAAGTGGGAAGGAGACAACAGGGAGAACATCGAGGGAGGAGGCTGGATGGACAGGCAAAGTCCAACAGAGACCTTGGATTTTACTCTGCAGGCAAGAGAGCTGCCCTTGCCTCTCCTCTGGTCCCCTGGGTGGGCTGCCTACAGCTGGGCACTTCACCAGCTCAGCAGCCTGGGGAAGCTGCGGAGGTGGGGGCACCCATCCACTCCTTTCCAGCCCAGCCCCTGGCTGGCTCCTGGACCCACTCAGGGCAGAAGGTCAAAGAGCCCAGTCACCCCCAACAGCCATTCTCCTCGCTCAGAACGCTACAGGGGCTCAGCTGGCCAAAGAGCTTCCGGGGTGAGCTGGTTAACAGTGCAGAGTCCTGGGGACTTCCCCGGTGGCGCAGTGGTTAAGAATCCGCCTGCCAATGCAGGGGACACGGGTTTGAGCCCTGGTCCGGGAAGATCCCACACGCCGCAGAGCAACTAAGCCAGCGTGCCGCAACAAAGAGTAGCCCCCGCTCGCCGCGACTAGAGAAAGCCCACGCACAGCAACAACGAAGACCCAACGCAGCCATAAACAAATAAACAAACAAAAACCAAAAAACAAAAAAACCCAGCAACAGTGCAGAGTCCTAGCTCCAGCAAGGAGCATCCGGCTCGCGCAGCCAGGTACGGGAGCCACCACTCGAGGAAGGAAACAGCCAGAAGAATGACCCAACACTCCAGCTCTGGCCGCTTCCTCCTGCACCTCCAGTGACGCTTTCCCTGGGATGAGCTATTGTGAGGAGCTGGGAAGGAACACCTAGGAGGCACTGCTCTGGTTCTACTCCCCCCCACACCTTCATTCCTGCCCCGGGTGGGCCACCTGGTCTCTGGCTGCCGCTGGAGGTACCAGGCACACCTGACAAGAAATGACTGGGGAGGAAAGGCCAGAAGGGAGCAACACATTGGGCTGCCTCACTTCCGGGTCCTGGGTTTTGGACTGTGCTGGGAACCACAGGAAAAGCAAGCGGAAAAGCAGATAAAAACCCTTCTTCTTCTGGATTCTGGGAATATTCTTAGGCTAGAGAAGAAACGCCAGGCTGACCACTGGAGTTCCCCTAGGTGCCCAGTGCTCTGCCCGCGCCACAGGACTGTCCCACAGGTCTGGGTCGTCTCCATTCTACAGATGATAAAACAGACTCAATGTTCTGACTTGGCAAAGTGGCAGGGTCGTGCCAAAGAGACATCACCACCACAATGTACTGGAGCTCTGGACCCAAAGGGCCAAGATGCAGAAGTGATAAACTGAAGTTAAAAAGATGACAAGCCAGAGAGTAAGGATGTACTTAAAAAAAGAAAGAGCTCCCAATGGCCAAAGCTGGGACAAGCTGAGCATAGAATAGACACCACGAGTCCACACTGCTGTCAGGAATGAGTGAACGAAGAAATAAACAAGTGGGGGACAAGACACAAAATCTCCTGTGCAGAAGGATTCCAGGCAATCTGTGTGGCGACTCCGCCCTCAAAGAGGTGGCGCTCACCCCCCACTCCTCACGTGTGGGCCGCTCACAGCGACGTCCCTCCTGGGAGGACGGTGTGCACAGGGGGCAACAGTGACGAACACAGCCTCAGCCGGGCGCTCAGGGTCAGCGTCGACAGTGGAAGGTCCTGCACCCTGGACGTGACGTGAGGAGAACGGCGCTGCCCCTCTGCGGTCTCCTCCGCAGACCCACAACCCCGGTGTGACCACGAGGCAAGACCAGACACACCCCAACTGAGGGACTTTCCACCACACACCTGGCGGTCAGTGTTACCACGAATAAGGCAAGTCTGAGAAAGTGTCGCAGCGGAGAGGAGCTAAGGTGACATGACAACTGCACGTCCTGTGGGGTCTGGGACAGAAAAGGACGTGAGGAGAAACTAGGGAAATGTGAGCAAAAGATGGACTCCAGTTAACCGTCCCGCATCAGTATTGGTTTCGTGACTGTGATGGACATACCACACTGACGTGAGACGTTACCAGGAGGGGGAACGGAGAGCTCCCTGCTATCTTCACAGCTTTCTGTAAACCTAAACCTGCTCTAAAAAATAAAGTTTACTTAAATTAAACGAAAAACACAAATAAGGCAAGCCATAGGACATCCTGCTCCAGCCTGGGTCTAGGCACTGTCCTGCTCACTGACGACTACACGAGCCTGGGCAATCAGCCGGCCTTCTCAGGACCCCTGCCTCAAGGCAGGATTGTCTTGACCCAGCGTCCACGTGGTCAGTCCATTCACCTCGTGAGCAGAAAAGAAAGAAGTGCTGGAGACGCCAGGATTGGCAATGTCGGCCAGTGCGTCCCTGACCCCCGGCCAAAGAGGAGGGACAGCCACAAGCCGTGCGCCTGCTCAACACGCGGCCAACCACCCACCTACGTCCCCTGTCCTCACTCCCTGCTCCTCCCAGAAGTGAAAACCCAGGCGTTTTTAAAGCAAGCTGCTGAGGCACAATCTAAAAATACTCAGTGAGAAGCACACGTGACAAATCAGAACCAAGGAGGAAGGAAAAGGAAGAGGTGGGGGGAGAAAGGGTCTGGAAGAATGTCCCCCAAATCCTGTCTCAAGACCCAGCCCACAAACACTGGGAGCGTGTGCTTTTGCTCAGCCCTCACGCTGAGGGCTGTTGACAGAGGAGCCCAGACCTCACCTGCAGCCAGGCCTGCAGGAGCCAGACACCAGGACACTTACTTCCTGAGGATGATGACTGCTCTGCGCTCCTTGATGTCCTGAGGCCGGATGCAGTGCGTGATCTCATCCGCAGCGTATCCACTGGAATGAAACACAGGGCACATGAGCATGGAGAGCAGACGGACGACCAAAGATCCCCGGGGGTACGGAGACAGAAATAGGGGACCGGTCTTAACGGCCACCCTCCGCCCCATTACATGACAGGTTCAAGGATCTACGTGGGAGGAAATAACGTGTTAAGTTCCAGGATGCTTTTGCCCAGAAACCACTGAAGGGAAAACCTGGGATGAGGTAAAAGCAGGTCTTAAAGCAGAAGCCGAAGCAGGAATCTCCTTGCACAGGCCAGGAGCCCTTCTTTCAAAGGGTCCCCAAGAGGGCACACCTTTAGTGGCTCTGGAGGCCGATGGAGTGACTCAGGCCAGACCCTGGGGAGAAGATAAGAACCGCATCTCCCCCTCCCCCACCCTTGGGCTGGCAGAGGAGGCCAAGGCAGACACTGACAGCACTGAGTCACCAGAGAGAACTAAGGCTGCAAGGTTCAAAAAGAGAATTTGTCTACTTGGAAAAAACGCTTTCAAAAACCTTCATTTTGGGGGATCCAAAATCTTGAAGACAGCTGTGTTTGGAATATTTTAAAAATTCCCATCACACTCAAGCACCTATTTATTTTCTTCATCAAGTTACATGATTTTGAAAACTGCTCAGACCAATGAATGTGGGTAGATGGCTGTCCTCTTCACAGCTAATGTCTCTCCGATTTGAAACTCTGGAAGCAAACTCAGCTCCCTGAGTACAGGCCCTCACTGGGAGCCTGGCAGCCATGAGGCACTCCCACCCCGAGTTCCCCACTAAGCCCCCCACTGAGCCAAGGCAGCTCCCCAGCCACAGGCCTCCTCCCCCTGCTCAGGGTTCCCTGGCTGCCGCTGGGACCACCAATCTTCCTCTATTCAGCTGCTAATCAGCTCCTTCTCAAGGGTAGCTGTGAAGACGTGGATGGAGCAATGGTCAGAAACACCACAGGCCTGGGAAGGACTCCTCAAAATGGCCACGCTGCCCCCACGTGGGCAAGAACTAGATGCAAGAGCGAATAAAAAATAAAAATCCTAGAGAGAAGTACCTCTGATTCAGAAGTCTGATTTGAGGCCATGTGGAGGGCGGAGAAAAGAGCTCTTATTTTAGGGATTTTCCCCTTTGAGCTGCTCCTCGACCAGAGGTTTTCCATTTTCTCTGTAAGTAACAGTCCCGTGAGATAACTACGGACAAATGTCCACAGTCAAATCAATCTGGAAATATTGATGAGTTTAAGAAAGCATTGGTACGTTAAAGGACCTGAGAATTACTACAGCTGACTTTAACTGAGCACTGACCAAGGAACCTTCTCTCAAACAACACCTATTAACATCTGCAGGCGGGAGTTCCCTGGTGGCCTAGTGGTTAGGATTCAGTGCTTTCACTACAGAAGCCTGGGTTCGATCGCTGGTCGGGGAACAATCCCACATGCCGCGCGGCATGGCCAAAATAAAAAAAAAAAAAAATTTAGGGACTTCCTTGGTGGTCCAGTGGTTAAGACTTCGCCTTCTAATGCAGGGGGTGTGGGTTTGATCCCTGGTCAGGGAGCTAAGATCCCACATGCCTCATGGCCAAACAACCAAAACATAAAACAGAAGCAATATTGTAACAAATTCAATAAAGACTTTAAAAAATGGTCCACATTAAAAAAAAAAAATCTTTAAGAAAATATCTGGAGGCCCAGAGAGAAATGCCATACAGCGATCGAGGAGTTGAAGAGACCTGGGTTAGAACCTGAGCTCTGTCACCTTAGCTGAGTCACATGCTGGGCCAAAACCTCAGCTCCTCCAACTGCAGGGACAGCAGGAGATTCTTGGGTGTTCATGTGGTGGTGCTCTGTGCTCTGTCACTTACGACATTCCTTTGCGGTGACTAACGATGAGATTGTTAAAAGGGTCAGTGCCTCCTCTCTTCCAGGCAGAACTACAGTTATATGTCTTCCTGGTTAGCACCCCTGGAGAAGAGCAGTGGGAGGCCCACCTGCAGGGCTACCATGAGAATTCAGTGAGATAATGCAGGGTGCCTGGCACCCCCACTTACTGAGCACCTGACACAAGCCAGGGGTCCTGGACAACCTTCATCCAGGCTCCCCCTGCAGCAGAGGCCTCCTGGGCCCCCTCCCAGGGCTAGGAGCTCTAGATCTCGTCCTGTGCTCGCTCTTGTCACTCCACATTAGGGGAGCGCAGATCTGGGCTCCAAGACAGTCCCATATCAACACGGGACTTTCCCAAAGAGTGAAGTCCAGTTCCCCAAAGGCAATCCAAGGCATATTTCTAAGGCCTAGACCTGCAGTACCGGTTGCAGGCAACCTTCCTTACTGTTAACGAGTGTTACTAATCTGTTTGACTTGGCTATAGGACCTGCCAAGGGCCCTGACTTCCCATCTTCAGCAAGGAACTGCATCCTGTAACACAAAAGCAGCAGATCCAGATGCTGGTCAAATTTTAAGTGCCCCCACCTCCCAAAGTGCTCTAGAACAAAGAGCAAGTCATGCCAGGTTCCTGTCCTCCAGCCCAGGCCTCAGAACTACTGCAGAAGCAAGACCGCACGGGCCCACAGAAAGGACCATGGCTCTCACTGACCCCCACCTGAACAGCTCACTGGCACTGGTCTTCTAGAACTTCCTGGCAGCTACGACACAGCCTACTGACCCCGTCCTCAGTATCAAGCTCCGCTGGGAGTGGGAGGCTCCAAGTCCTGATCAGAGGAAGCTCTTCTGTCCAAACTTCAGCAGAAAGTGTCCAACAGAGACCACAGAGGGTTATTTACTGCTAAGGAACTTACTTGCTACAAGAGAAACTGTTTGAAAGTGCCAGTCTGCCAGCTTGAAACTTAATATACCCTGGGTCCAGGCCTACCCTTGGCATGAAGAAAAGTTCCAGTGCCTCCTCCTCTTTTGTTCTCACAGGGAAGGGAGAGGGGAAATACCTGAGGCTGGTACTGCCCTGCACTGAGCCCAAGCCCCCCCACCCCCCACCCCCGCCATGCAGCAGTGACTAGTGTGCCGCAAGCACCCAGAGCAAGAGCCTGGCTGTCACCCACCACACTACGCCTCAGAGTGACTCCTGAAAAGTCTCCCCTCTCTTGGGAAGCCCTGCTCAACTCCCCAGGCTGGGCTCCCCAACACCCCCACCCCACCCTCTCTGCTACTGCAGTTCGGCCTTGTGGCAATCGTCTTCCCTACAAGACAAAGCTCTGCCAAGGCCTTACTCATCTCTGCATACAGCAGACGCTAGATGACGTGTGTGTCGAGGTCAACGTTCCTACTGCTGTGAAGACTCAGTTTCTACATCTACAAAACAGGGACTGCAGCAAGTCCTTCCTCAGAGGATCAGGTGCAGGTCAAATCAGGAGTCTGGAAGACTCTTTATAAGGGACTGTGCAGGACTACACACCTCTCCTCTAGCGGACAGCCTTGGAGACGGAATTATTAAGGCACAGTTCCAAGGTGGCCGCCATTCCCCATCTACTCTGTGCCCTGTCCAGGGCAGACAGAGCCCGAGATGGAGGGACTGGCCAAGATCACCAGGACTACCTAGTGACACCTCCCTCCAGCGGGGACTACCTGCTCTGGCAGCCCCCATGAGCCTGCCTCACCCCCGAGAGGCCTACAGGACCTCACTTGGGATTTGGGGGGCAGCACGCCAGCCACCTGGGCACAGGGGCAGAACTGGGAGCTCAGACTCAAGTTATAACCACACCTGAACCTCCTAGAAGACACATGGCCTAACACAATGAAGCAGTCCTGGGGCTTTCTGAACCCAGAAGGAAAAAGGCCAACCTGCTCCAAGTCCCAATTCTGTACGCATCAAGGTATAAATAGGAAGCAGCTGAGCACAGAGGCAGCTTGTTTCCAGACACTTCACCAAAACCTCAAGCCTTCGGTCATGTGAAAGAGAATCTTCGCTAACAACTCTAGGACTTCAATAGCCCCATTTTGCAGAGGCAAACTAAGGCCCAGAGAGATTAAGTAACTTGCCCGAAGTCAAACAGCTAAGGTGGTGGCAATGGAACTCCAATCAAACTCTCGGTTTCAGTGTCTATGCTACGCTGGTTTTTGTTTTTTGATGGGAGTGGCGGTGGGGAGAGGTAGGTAACGAGGGGTAGGAAGAAGAGCCCATCTGTGTTTCCCAGTGACAAGGTCCAATCTGCCGTGGGGGCCTCACTGACCTCAGCAAAGGATACAGGTACTCCCACCACCTCCCGGGAAAAAGTCCGCAAAGATGAGCCCCTGCCTCCACAGTTAGCATCACACCCCAGGAGCGGCAGCACACCAACGGCCCAGCCAAAATGGCCAGCCAGCCCTGAAACTTTTATGGCCTATTTATTTTCTGCTTTCTCTGACCTTCATGACTAAGACCGTCACTAGCCTGCGAGCTTCCTTTCCTTTGCTGCTCTCTGCCTTCTTCTCACGCCTGGCAGAACCAAGGCCAGCCAACACCCCGTAGCCCAGAGCTCCTCCTGAGAATAAACAGCCCTGACTTCATCCTGAAGTTCCTCCCCCTCTCATGGAATCAGAAGATTCCACACAAGAGATGTGGCCCAGACCTATCTGCCCTACATTCCCAATTATTTTAAGCCAGAAAGCTAAACTTTGCTTTCAACCAGCTGAACATGATCAGTCCTCTGCCCAGAACTGAAGGGGTGCCCGCTCCACCCAATATCAACTGCTATCTGGAAGTCACAGGCTGCGCTCACCACTGCGTGTCTCAGGGCTGGGCGATACAGTCATTTCCAGACAGGTGGCTAAGGCCTGGGTCTTTGGGCATGTGGCCACCGCAACCACAGACCACTCAGCAGTGATTAAAAATAGCAGCAAGTAAGCAATTAGCCTTGAGGTAATTATTCCAATTAATCCATCTGAAATCTGTTTTAATCTGCCATTTACTGTACAGGAAACAGGAAAAGGAATACTGGATGAACTGATATAAGATAAAAAAATATTTATTTCTCTAGAGAACAACATTAAGACAGGACCCACTCAGGCCCAGCATGGAAAGGTTACAAAAAAACAACTGCCAGCTGGGTTTGGAAAGAAGTTTGAAGCACTTCCAGAAGGGTCTGTTCTGGAATTGCTCTAAATGCCCACGTCTGGACACTGCTGAGTCAATGTTTGCCACACACTAAAATCCACGCTGACAACTATTAAATATAAAACTGTATTCCTGCCATATTGTCTTGGACGGGTACAGACACCACTGCCATCAACAACACAAGTCTGAGTCAGATGAGAATTACTGGAACCCCTCCCCATCTGTAGAGAACCACTGTCTTCATCAGCCCCTTCCATCGGCAGCTTTACAGCTCATCACCTCTGGGCTGGGATACTTACCAGGAAATGAAAGCAAGCATCCCCTCCTCCCCGCTCAGGAAAGAGCCCAAGCAGGACCTGCAGAGAGGCAGCACTAACAGGCAGGTGTTCACCCACCTGCATAGCAAGTAAGCTCAGAGAGCTAAGTGAGCAGGTGCTGGAGAATTTAAGTTAGCGGGGGTGTCCGGAACCTGAGCGCAGTAGCTCTCCCCTGGGGACGGTTCACCCCCGGGAGACACGTGGCAGTGTCTAGAGACACTTCTGGTCGTCACGGAAGGTGCTTCTGGCATAGAGGACAGAAGCCAGGGGCCCGGCTAAACGTTCCACAAGGCACGGGACGGCCCCCACAAGGACTGCCCACACGTCCACAGGACTGCATCGGAGCAGCTCCGCGCTACAGCTTCAGCGAGGCACGCCACACCAGAACCTCCACCTCAGGTCCAGGCTGGCTCTGAGGACTGGCAATGAGCTCCAGCTGCCTCTAGTGGGCACCTACCCCTCACCTCGCCCCTCGTGCGCTCCCCTCCGCCCGCGCCTCTGCTCGGCGGCTCACTCCCAGTCACCTCCTAGTCCCCCTTCAAGTTCCCGAAAACTTCCAGACTCCACAGCGGAGTAAGACGTCCCCCCAGTGTACTCCCGCGGTTACCTTCCAGGCCGTAACTAACTGTCTGTGGCCTCCCCCGGGCTGTGAACTCTGTGAAGGGAAGAGCCGTGTTTAAGGCCCCAGCAAATCCCCAGCCCCTTCCCCGACAAGAGAGCAGGGGAGCACGAAACGGCTGTGTGTGAAAGCACCACGTAAGGGTCGACCCTGTGCCAGGCCCTCTGCTACACACCCAATCACCACCTTTTGCTCTAACAGGCTGTGGAAGTTGCCATCACCCTACTTACAGATGGAAAAGCCGGATCAGAGAACGGCCACAAGGCCCCAAAGCAATGAGAGGAGAGCTGGGTGCGAAGCCCGGGGCAGCACTTTTCAGGACGTGGCTGAGCCGCCCACGCTGACCCCTCAGCCACGTCAGAACCCAGGAGGAAGGGCTGGGAAAGCCTCGGGACTTCACTCTTCTAAGGCGAAATGACGAGAGCTCTCCTGGTGATGCAATCCCGCTGATCACTAACAGACCTGCGCTTTAAGAACCTGAAACCTCTCCTCCATACAGCGTGTGCGTGTGTGTGGGAGGGAGGGGACTCTCCAAGTCACAACTGCCTCCTGTGGCCCGCCCTTTACACACCGGACCACCGCCAGACCTCCTGCTGACAACCCTGAGGACCTGTGATGATGGGGGAAACCAGTACCCCGTTAAGAGAGCAAATGGCCCTCGTGTGAGAGACCCTCTTCAGCACGGAGAGCCCTTCGATGACGTCAGACACCGAACTGCCTTACACGGCAGGCCACCTGGGAGTCTGCCCTGCAAATCCCGTCTTAAAGGGCTCTGCCAAGACACCCACCTGGAGCAGCACGGAGATCTGAGGAGACGCTGGGAGCCCACACGACAAGGGGGTACCTGAGAGGTAAGTGGCCCTCTAGCTTTCGACGCATAAGGAGGCCGAAGTACTGCTCCTGCTGCCACTGACTTGGCAGGCTTGCCCCTCAGGAGGCGTGACGGGTACCACACGGCTCTGCTGCCGTTCCCAGATACGGAAGCAGCCTCAGCAGTCCCCCCAGATGAGACACAACGCTTGCCTCAGGGCGCTGAGAGGGCTCCGGGGACCCTGCTTCTCCCCACGACCGGGGCCCACGGCACCGACCAAAATTCAGAGGTTAAGCTGCTCGCAACAAAACCGCAGTGCCTCCTGACCCCGTACTAGAATTCGGTGGGCAACCAAGCTGCTCCGAACAGCTGCGGTCTAGCTCTCCTAAGAGGTTTTGGGGATTACTGAAGTACATCGTTCGATTTACTTGTTTCAGGGCCGGAAGCAGGGAGCTTCCAAATAAATTTCCTACTTCACATAAACAGCAAAGGTGTTGCAGCAGGCAATCTTCTCTGAGGGCCAGGGCCCTGAGCTAACTCTCAGCAGGTTCTGGGGCTGAAAACAGGCCAAGAGCCTAAGATCTGCTGAACAGCTACAAAGCCGAACACCAGGTAAAGAAACAAGCTTTGTTTTGTTTCATATGGTCCTGATGACAGGTAATGCATCTTACAAAGGACCAATGGGCTCTTCTGCAGCCAAGAGGGACTGAATTTTAAGTTTGCTGCCCTCTATTCCCGGTCCAACCCCTGATCTGTTCAACTCCAGAGAAGCCACTCCCCCTCCTGGGAATGGCGAACGTGTATCAATTAAACACGCTCAGGGGCCTTCCTCTGTGAAGATCTCCTCTCTTAAAGGAATCCACGAACTTGTTCTCTGTTAAAAAGACCAAGAATGGCAAAGTTGGAAAGACTTTTAGACGGTAATCCCAACTAATTTTTTTAAAAACACAGACTTGGAAATGGAGACCCAAAACAGAAAAATGACTTGCTCAAGTCACGAAGATAAAGAGACTCTGAAAACCAGCCTTCTAGAAAGATGCTTTCAGATTAGTTCTGGGTCAAGTCTGCGATCTCGTCAAATCTGCCCTCGGGATAGAAAATTCTAGCTCGGCTCCCTGCTTTCTTACTGCCCGTGTTTTAAACGCAGACCCCTTTCCCCGCCCCGCAAACAGAAGCCGGGGTCACAAGCGGAAAGCGCGGGCTCCTGGGGCCGCTCCCCCCTCCCAGGCGCTTACCTGAGCACAGTCACGCTTCCCCTGCGCACCGGCAGGGAAAGCACGGGCTCCGACACCCGGATAGGCTTGAACTGGAACTTGCAGCCGAAGCAGAGCGCGGAGTCGCTGAAGAAGGACACGGACACGATGGGGCGCTCGAAGATGTGGATGGGGTCCACGTGAGACACGATGCAGCCGCCGGGCTGGTAGTCGTTGATGACGGCGCTGTTGACGAAGCCCTCGGGGATGACGCGGTGCTCCACCAGCTTCTGGATCACCAGCTGGTGCACCCACTCGGGGATCTCGTCCACGTCGCCCGGCGGGTAGAGGCGCTCCTGGCCGGGCCCGCGCTTCTGCAGCTGGGCGCCATACGTATAGCCCTCGCCGAAGAAGTACTTGTTGCGCAGCGGGGCCCGGTCCACCGTGTGCTCGTTGTACAGGCCCTTCTCGGCGCGGGACACCACCTCGTCGATGCGGGCCTCGATCTTGGCGCACTCGTCCTGGCTGAACAGGCGCATCTGGCGGATGCCGCTCTTCACCTTGCGCGCCTCCTCCTCCTTCTGCAGCTGCTGCTCCTCGAAGTCGCTGCGCTCGGGGTCCGAGTCCTCCGCGTACTTGCGCTTGGCCCCGGGCGCCGCGTAGGGCTCGGCGGCGGCGGCCGCGGCGGCGGCGGCGGCCACGGCGGCGGCGGCGGCGGCCGCGGCCTCCCGACTGCCCGCCTTGTAGTTGTCTCGGGACGTCATGGACTTGAGCTTCTCCCGCAGGTCCGTATAGCCGCTGGCGGCCGCCATGGCCCACGCCGCTGCTCTAGGACCCTCCGCGGCGAGCGGGGCGGCCGGGCATGGCTCTGGGGGACGCGCCCGGGCCCCGGGCCGCAGAGGCCCTCAGCGCCAGGCCCGCGAGCGAGGCCGCGCCGCCCGGCAGGGGCGTCGAGGGGCGGCGGGGCGGCCTCAGGGGCGACGGGTCATGCGGCGGCGGCGACGGCGACGGCGACGAGGCTCCCTCCTCCTCCGCCTTCTCCGCGTCCCGGGGGGCAGGGGCGCCGGCAGGGCCTCATGCCGCGCAAGGCGGCCGCGGAGTCTCGGCCCGACTCCTGGCCGGACCCTCGGACGCCCTGCTCGGCCCGCACTTTAAAGCGCTCCTCACGACGTCACGGCCACCCGCCCGACGTCCGCCAGCGCCGCTCCTCAGCGGGCGGCTCCGCGCGCACGCGCAGTACGACCAGCCACGGCGGCTCCGCGTGCAGCGAGCATGCGCGCGCGTGCGGCCGGGTCAGCAGAGGGGCCGGCGCACGCGCAGACGGGGGCCGTCCACCGCCCCTCCCCCACCCACTATAGGGCTCCGCGAACGCCCCAAACTGCAGCCTGCCTCCTGTCCGCGCCTCCCCCGCGGTCGTAGGGCTCCCTCCACGGGGGTGGGCTCACGCCGTCAACGCTGTCGCCACGCTACGTCACGGCATCGTCCGAACGCCCGAAATCGCCTCAGCCCCCAGCGCGCAATCACCGAGGAACCGCCACAACCCAGCCTGCCCGGTCACCGCCCCCTTGGCGCTTCCAGTTTTGTCACTGGGCCACCGGCCACGCTCCGGGCAGGCCCAGACAGTAGCTTCCGGAAGCCGGTTGGCGCGCATGCCTGTCAATCCGGCGGTCGCCTTGGCTACTGCGTCCTTCCCCTAATTAGCGGCGGGCGGGCCGCGAGGACCCCTGAAGGGTGACCGGGTGGCTAAGGGAGTGCCTGAGTGGACACCGGACCGCAGGGAAGCGCTCAGCGCGCAAGGATACTCTCAGATTGCGGCGCCGAGAGCCCCGGCCCAGCCCTCGGCCCGACGGCTGCTGCCACAGACACCGCCCCCTCGCCGCCGCCCGGCGTGGACGTTGCCCTAGTCACGTCCCGGCGGCGGCGCGTGCGCGGCCCTCCTGGGCCGGGCGCCCCCGGGACGGCGGGGAGCTGGGGACGGCAGCGCGGGCCGCGGTCCCCGGAGTCACCGCCTTCCCGGGCGCCCAGGCCTTTGTTCAGACCCTCCCGGCCCCTGACGGTGGGGCCTGCACGCGTGGTCACGCTCTGTGGTCCCTGTCCCTCCCACCCGTTCCTTAACTGTGGTTTTTGGAGGCTCGGCTCTCCCCTCTAGCAGCCTCCCCAGATTCTCACTGGGATGAAATGCATCTTGGGTTTCGTGGCCCCGCCACCCTGGCCATTGTGCCCCCGACCCCTTGCCCCTGCGCCCTGTCCATCCACCGCCCCCGGCTGGTCGGGGCTTGAGCTCCAGACCCTGCTACCCGACAGACGTGGGTTTGGATCTTGACCTCCTGACGGGCTGTAGGACCCCGGACAAGCTCTGTAAAACGGGAATGAAATCAGTGCCCATGTGTGCGGTGGGTGTGAAGATGAGATAAAAGTCCTGCATCCTGTACGTTAAGCAGAGAGGACCGCTGGCCTCGAGTGTGGGCCTGTTTCCACGTCCTAAACTAGGGGCCTACCGGTCCCTGGTGGGAGGTGGGGGCTGTCATGGGGCCACAGAAAGTCCAGGCCAGCAGGGCCTGTGGGATGGGGAAGCCTGGACACCTGGGACCCTGGCCCTGACCCTCCCTTCCAAGCAGCAGCGGGTGCAGGGGAAAGAGGGTAGGCGTGAAGCCCGTAGGGAATCGGCTCCTGCCCTTTCCTGACCCAGCCTGGTGGGCACCGCTGGTGGTGGCGGCAGGAAGGCAGCTGCGGGTGGTGAGAAGGTGGCCAGTGGGCAAAGCCAAGGTCAGGGGACTGGGCTGGGGCCCCAGTCCTGCCTGGGCCATTCTATGTGAACGCCCGGGCAGGGCCTCGTTGCCAGCATATTGGCAGTTTGGCTGCGAGAGCTCAGGCCCTTCAGAAGCCCAGCGCCCACCTCTCAACGGCCCTCCAACCGGGGGCATCGGACTCTGCACACACACCTGGTGGCAGGGAGCTCACTACCTCACTCATCAGAAAGTCCTGCCGGAGACCCCAGTGCTCCGCTCACCAGGCAAACATGGGAGTCACCTCTCCAGGGCCCCCAGACACCCCCTCGGAGGCTTCCCCACGCCCTGCAGCCAGGCCCTCCCCTCTCCCATCCAAGCCTCAGGGGGAGGCAGCCTGCCCGCCTTTGACTCTCGGCCAGGCCAGTTAGCGGTTACTCGCTTCACCTCTGGGCCTCAGTTTCCCCACGAAGACAGGACGTGACTGTCTCAGGCTCCCATGCCTCCCAGATGTGTCTCCTGTGTTCTCACCCCATGCCAGGCCGGGCACCCTGGGGCTTGGTTCCCTCTGCTCTGGCTCTCCCCACGTCCACCTGGAGTTCCTGTCTTTCTGGGTCTGGGGGCCACAGCAAGGTCTGATTCTCCTGCCACCCGAGTCTTCCCACTCTGCCTCCTGGGGATCGTTACCTCTGACGAGGGCTCGACCTGCTGGTGCCACCACTGAGGCACCAGAACAGCTGTTAAAACATGAGCCTATGCCTTAAGGCCCAGGTCCTGAAATCCCGAAGTCCTGCTGTTCAGTTATCCAATGCTGTGTAACAAACCTCCCAAAACTCAGACCTCAGACACCATCCAGCTCAGGAGTCTGCATCGTGGCCAGAGTTGGGCCGGGAGGTTCCTCCCGGTTCCATGCACTTCAGCTGGGGCCTCACTCACGCGGCCCACTTGCATTCTGAAACCCAAAAGTCCTCTCACCTGGGCAGAGCCTCTAACTGGGAGCAACTCCCGGTGCCTGGCATTTGCCTAGTACACAGTAGGTGCTTAATAGGTACTGAATAAGTAAATAAAGCCCTCCTCTGACACCGTGGCTCCAGCCAATTATGCCCCCACACACCTATCCAGCCCTCCTCTCCCAAGCCTCCCCTCCCCCATAAGTTCCCCAAAGCACTAGCACTTTCCATCAACATTCATTCATTTCTTTCATTCATGCGACAAGCATTTTTTAAGCACCTACTCTGCGTTAGGCATCGTCCTAGGCTTTGAGGGAAAGAGTAGGGAACAAACACTGTTTTCTCTGTTTAGAATGTTCATTCCCCTCCCCTCCATCTATTCCTATAGCAAACTCCAACTCATGGTTCAAAACCCAACCCAAACATCCCATTCCCTGGGAAGCCCTTTCCCAGCCTTCTCCCTCCCCAGCCGCTGACATGAAACATCTCCCTCCCTCTACTATACCACTCTCAAATATTGTGTGGCCCATCCAGTGACGGGGTCCTGGGGTTAGGGCTACCCAAGGAGTGCGGGGTAGAGGGGCAGGGGCCCGCAGGGAGAGGTAAGGACAGATGTCTCTGCTGGAAGCTCTGTTCAGGGGAACGTGGGCCTCCACCTCCTGGCTCCTCCCTCAGGCTCGTTTTCCAGTCACTCAACAACCCTATGGAGAACAGGCTGCCAGGCGTACCTTTTATTTGCACAGAAATGACCAAGAGCCAGGAATCCAAGCTCAGCAGCAGTGCAGGGGCACCTGAGGGGGACATGTGAGGGACCAGGACAGGGAGATGGAGATTTGAACATCAGACCCCAAGGAAAGCAAAAGCAGGTTCAGTTTGTCTAGGCTACTGGTGTGGGGCTTCCCTGCCGCAGGGGGAGTCGGGGCAGGGCCACAGTGGTAGGTGGCAGGAGGCCCCACTGGTCAGTCTTTGGAAGTCCCTCCTGCCATCTGACCCAAGTTTGCACACTGCAACTCCATCCTGACTCAGGATCAGTCTTCTCAGGTTCCTGGGGGCTTGCGCCACGCCACCTACTGCCTCTTGGTCTCCCCTAAGGTTCTGGCCCAGTAACTCCCCTGGGACCACACAGCAAGCCTCCTGGCACAGGGCAGCTGGGGGCTGGGGGCTGGGTCAGAGCAGCGTGATCTCGCTGGGGGGCAGCGTGAGCCGCTTCTCACGGGCACTGAGCAGGTTCTCCACGTGCACGGCCACCACGCGACACAGCTCCAGGCCCTGCAGGAGAGACGGTGAGAGGCCCAACACTTCCCAGCTCTCACCTGGGGTGAGACGTGGCCGGGAGAGGGGAGAGAGATGGAGGCCAGCCTCCGGCGGGACTAGTGGGCCCCAGCCTCGTCCCCACCTCCCCAGGGCCCTGGGAGGAGCACGAGCAGCTAGGAGGAGGAACGCCAGGCTGCAGGTGGGAAGGGGTGAGCCGGGAGGAGACCAGCGCATCTGCCAGCTCTGCTGCACGTGGCCTGTGTGACCTGGAGCCAGTTACTGCGCTTCTCTGAGCCTCAGTGGTCTCACCCCTGGCGGCTCGGTTTACCAGGGCCTGCCTCACGGAGCCGTGGGGAGGATGCTGTGAGACTTTACTACATGTGAATCCTCTAGACTTGAACCCTATTAGCCCCGTCAATAAATGGTTTCTAACCACGTGCCGCCGTGGTTACCACCTGGCGCCCACAGCCTAGAATGAGCTGTGACCCAACCTCAGGGCTCCCACCTGCTGGGGGCGGGACAGGCATCGGGGACTGTGGAAAATTGCTCTCTCAGACCACAACCAGTGCCGGAATCTCCCCAGGCGCTTCCTGGGGGCTGGGAAGCTGCTCAGAGGGAGGGTAAAAATAAGGAGGACAGCACTTACTGGGTGGCAACTAAGGGCCAGGCACTGTCCCAGGAGCCCCCCGTGTCCCACCCCTCCCAGTCCCTGCAGTGTCCCTATGAGTCAGACATTCTTAGAGCCCATTCCACAGGTGAGGAAACTGAGGCCAGAGCCCTGAAGCCACTTGCCCCAGACCTCACAGCTGGGGATGGTGGGACTTGAACCCAAGGCCACACCCTGGAGGCCGCCTCAGCTAATGAGATCAGAGTGCTATATGGGTTCCTCACCACCAGCCATCCTCCCACCCACATGCTGCAGCACTCCAGGCCTCACTGGGAATGCTGCCCCACTTGGCAGGTGTGGAAACTGGGGCTCAATAAGAAGCTGGGTTGCTTCCAGATGCTCTCACACAGCCTGTCAGAGGTAGGCGGGATCACTGCTGCACTCAGACATCACCTCCTCCTGGAAGCCCTCGCTGATTACCTCCTGGATAGCACGGGTACACCCTCCCAGCACTGATCACGGTTTATCAGAGGGTCTTTGATGTCTGTCACACCCCTGAGACCTGGGGCTCTGTGGGGGCCAGGGCTGGAGGGTCTCTTCAGTATCTCTGCAGCTAAGTACAGAACCTGCTGCGTAGAGATGCTCACTGGTTATACATTGAAAGAATGAATGATTAATTAATAAATGTGTCCTCTACACATCCATGACAGGAAGAGCAGAGGTGGCAACACAAAGAGGTCGCGGGTGGGGAGGGTGCTGGGAGCAAGTGGAGAAGCCGAGAAGGCCTCCTCCTCCTCCACCCACTCACTTCCTGAGCATCCGCTACAGCCACGCGACAGGCTGTGCTAGGGACACCGTGCGGACAAGCTGGACACAGCCCTGCCCTGCCCCGCCCTCTTGGGGCTGACATTCTAGTGGGGAGACAGACAACCTGGGAACAAATAACTAAGTGATTTCCAAGCCATATGAGGGCTACTGAGGCGGAGAGAGTGAATTATCGGGGAGGAGGGTCAGGGTAGGCTTCTAGAAGGAGGCGATGTTTGTGCTGAAAACCGTACAAAGGGAAGGAGGGAGCCCCGTGATGCAGGGAAGCGCGTCCCAGGTAGAAGGGACAGTGAGTGCAGGGGGTCTGGGGCGGGGAGGGGGGCAAGTAAGCAGAGGGGAGGGATGAGAGCTCAGAGGAGGGGGCGGGGACGGGAAGGGCTGCTGGGTTGGGAGCCCAAGGGCCTGTGAGGGTGAGAGGTGAGGGCAGAGGCCTGTTGGTCTCCAAGGGCAATGCTGAGGGGGTCAGGGCAGGAGAGAGAAATAAGGGGCTGTCTCAGCAGAGCTGGCTTTGGAGGCCTCAGGGTCAGAGGGGTGCCAGGGTTGGGGAGGGGGGACCGGACTCAGCACCAGTTAGAGGTCGTCCAGGGGAGGGGTCTCCAGAAAAGGGGCCCAAGGTGCAACAGACGGGCAGGTCCGAGGAGGTGGGTTTGCTGTGGTGGGAGCTCAGACTAGGGGTTCTGGGAAGCAGGCTGAGCCACAGATAAGGCCAGGGTGGGGGTGACCTCAGCAGGAGCAGGAAGGGAAGCACACTGATCCCCAGTCGCAGGCTCCCCAGGAGCCCGGGGCGGGGGGCTCCTCCCTCAGAGGCAGGGCTGGGGCAGTGGGAGCCCCTGTCTCGTACCCTGGGATAGCGGCCCCACCAAGGCAGGCCGTGTCGTGAGAAGTGGTCCTGGGCCCACATCTTGAGTGGGTGCGGTGGGCCCAGACGTGTGGGCCCAGCCCCGCTTCTGCCCCTTCTCTGGACCTCAATCCCCTCTCTCCGGTGGGCTGAGAACTCTGGTCCTGCCCCATCCCCGGGCACTGCGAGACTTGGACTTGACTGACCTAGAGGTCAGCCACAGCTTTTAAGGAGCAGCCACAGTTGCTGCGAATAGGAGAAGGTCCAGGGCAGCTGGGCCTTGGCCTCCCTGTCACATGGGAACCCCACTCTCCACCCCTCAACCTCAGGCCCCACAATCCATCCTCCGAGCCTCAGCCCAGGTGAACGTCCTCAAACTGCCTGGGTCCTGCCCTCCCACCAACCTTCTATGGCTCCCGAGCGCCCTCAGGAGGAAGCCCCAGATTCTTAGCTTTATATTCAAGGACCCTTAAGACCTGCCCTTCCCTGGCTGTGTCTCCCCAATTCCCCATCAAACTCCTCACTATTCTGCAAACAACCTGGGCCCGCCCTTCCCCATGACCCCACCATCAAGATGCTTCTCTGGTAGACCGCCCTCAAGACCCACAGTTCTGTGAGGTGTTGGGTCAGCTCTGTCCCCTGCACTGGGCTGGATGTTCCCTGGGACACGGCCAGGACCTGACCCACCTTGGACAGACCCAGAGAAAAGCCTGGTGAGCGGGATGAGGGAGTGGGGGGCCGGGTGACAAGCCGGGCTGCCAGGCGGGGCCCACCTGCTCCAGCTGCAGCTGCATGGTGCGCTGGGCCGCCACATCCCCCAGTGCGATCTCCACGTACGGGTAGCTGGAGCTGGCCGTGGGCCGCTGGGTCCTCGTCGACTGGATCTCCTTCAGGGAGAACTTCACCATCAGCTCCTGGGGGAAATGGGGGCAGACAGGCTTGGGGGTGCGACAGTCTCACCCAGCCTTACCCCTCCCCTGGAGGTCAGATCCACAGGAGGCGTGACAGCTCGGTTCGAGTACTAGTTCCCCAGTGACTTGCTGTGTGACCCGGAGCAAGCTACTTTACCTCTCTGGACCTCAGTTTCTCACCTGTGAAATTATTTCAACAAATACTGATGCACACGTGTGCAGTGTGCCAGGCACTGCTCTAAACGCTTGGGATCTAGGGATGCAGGAGATGCCGGTGGTGCCCTGACCTTCCCATCAAGGCTGCTTCTTCACACCCGCCCCTCTTGGTCTGGAGCTTTCTTCCTGGCCCCAGGGGCAAAGGCAGAGCTTCCCCACACAGGGGAAGCCAGCCAGAGTGATGAGAGTCAGCACCCCATCACGAGCAACAGGACACAGCGGACAGACAACCCAGCTCCCCGACCCGCACGATGGGGGGCATCCTCTGAGGGCCGTGTTCCCCGCTGGACCGAGCGCCAGTCCCCACAGCAGGAACCTGCTTGCTGTCACGCCCCTCCCCAGGTGTATCCCCCAGGGTATGACGCTCCTCCTGGTCTCACTTCCTAGCTGCAGTGTTTCCACGTAAGCCACTTGCCCTGGAGCCCTCATCTCAGGGCCCACTCCCGGGGGAAGAACTAAGAATAGGGGTAGCAGATCCTTTTTGTCCTGGACTGAATTGTGTCCCTCAAATCCATATGATGAAGCCCTGACCCAGCACCTCAGAATCTGGAGACAGACCTCTGAAGAGGTAAGGTTAGGGTGGGCTCCCATCCCACGGGACCACTGTCCTTATGAGAAGAGGAAATTGGGACACAGACCGCAGGGATGTGCACAGAGAAAGGGCCATGTGAGGACACGGGCAGGACGGCCATCTACAAGCAAGGAGAGAGGCCTCAGAGGAAACCAACCCTGCGGGCACCTCGATCTCGGATGTCCACCGTCCAGAACCACCAGGGAAACAATTTCTGTTGCTGAAGCCCTGCCAGCCCCGCCTCGACAGCCCCAGCAGAGCAACACAGCCTTTGAGTGTTGGCCTGTGTTTCACCTCCTTTCACCTTGACAGCAGCCCTGCATCCCAGGTGAGGCAGTGAGGCTGGGAGAGGGAAGGGGCCTCGCCCAAGGTCACGCAGGTGTAAGCGGTGGAGCTGGACTTCTCACCCCCTGGGGGGAGGGGAGGGGGCTGGGCTGAGGCCACTCACGTGCGTCTCGGTGCTGAGGAAGTTGAGGCCATTCTGGTTGACCGCCAGGATGCAGGGGGCGGGCACCGCGACGTTGCTGCAGCTCTGGACGGAGAAGAAGGAGGAGCCGAACATGGGCGAGGCGCTGAGGAGGCCTGGGGCGGGGGCGGGGGAGGGGCGGTCAGGCGAGGCAGCCCGCAGCGCAGCCCCCCATCTGCCCGGGCAGCGCAGGGGCCCTCAGCCTGGCGGCTCCTCCCGCCGGCCCAGCGCCTGCCTCGGGCCTCCCTCCTTCCCTGCCGGGGGCCCCCAGCCTAGGTGGGGCCTCGGTGAGGACTTTAGAACGCTGGCACCAAAAATGCCTCTGTACAAAGGCAAAGGTGCCTCCACCCCACCCTCCTCTACCAGGCCCCCACGATCCCCTCCCCAGCCCAGACTCCTTCTCACCCAGAAACTGGGCGCGAGCCTGGTGGGGGCTGAGCGCCTGCATCTGCTGCCGGTGCTGGCCGAGCAGGCTGAGCCACGCCGAGCCGGCCACAGTGCGGTAGAGCTGGGCTGGGATGTACTCCTGGGCCTCGCGCCTGGCGTGCAGGGAAAAGCTGCGCTGAGTGCCGCCAGCGTTTACGCTAAACCTCCTGGACCCCTAATCGCTGGGCAGTGAGGACGACTCAGTGCCTGGGCACACAGCAGGTGCTCAATAACCGCTGGCCAGTACCACTAAGCTCCCCGTTTGCAGAGGAGGGAACAGAGACTCTGAGAAGTTCACCAGCTAGTCCAAGGTCACACAGTGACCGGGCCGGGCCAAGGCTTGAACCCAAGGTGGGTTCGTCCTTTGTAGCCCCCGCCCCAGGGAGAAGCCCAGGCCAAAGGGGTGAGAAGCACACGCTGAGGGAACTATCAGGGCAGCAAAGCAACCACCAGTGGCTGGTCAGAGCCGGAGGGCACAGAGCACTGGGCCCACCAGGCCAGGCCTCCCCCTGACACATGCTGGCTCCCCTGGGGCAGCCCTGTGTCTCAGGACGTCTGAAAAATACCAACAAATACCGGTCCCGGCTGCCATGGGCTGCACACTGGGGAAGGGGGAACATCAGGGGAACCCCCCAAAAGACCCTCCAGGAAATGTCTTTCCTCTCTGCTCTGCTGGGTAAGAGCCTGGCATCTGACCCAGTCTCCCCAGGTCTGGATCCTGGTCCTACCACCTATTAGCTGGGGAAGCCACATCCCCTCTCTGGGCCTGGGTTTCCTCATCTGTAAAAGGGGAAAAGAAAGTGCGGTTGGGGACTTCCCTGGTGGCGCAGTGGTTAAGAATCCGCCTGCCAATGCAAGGGACACGGGTTCGAGCCCTGGTCCGGGAAGATCCCACATGCCGCGGAGCAACTAAACCCGTGCGCTACAACTACTGAGGCTGCGTGCTACAACTACTGAAGCCCGTGCGCCTAGAGCCCGTGCTCCGCAACATGAGAAGCCACCGCAATGAGAAGCCCATGCACCGCAACGAAGAGTAGCCCCCGCTCGCCGCAACCAGAGAAAGCCGGCTTGCAGCAACGAAGACCCAACGCAACCAAAGATTAAATAAATAAATAAATAAATAAATTTATTAAAAAAATAAAAAAGTGCGGTTGGGGAGATTAGCTGAGACAATGTGTGCAGAGTGCCTTGCAAAGAGTAGGAATGCCACAACTGTCTTTCTCCAGGGCTGGGATGATACCTTTCTGTGCTTCCCGCACTTTCCCCTTAAAATGACAGCACGGAAAGAGAGCTGGGTGCTGAGCCCTTACAGTGTGCTGGGCACTGGGACATCCTCTGTCCACAGTCCACTGCCTTCCCTACGCTGGTTCACACCAGGGGCTCTCACAGTGTGGCCGAGGGTCTGGGAGGGCAAAGCCACTTCCTAAAGAACCTGAGCGGTCATCTGCTCTCCCCTCTTGTTCCCTCACAAGTGCACGGTGGAGTCTCCAGAGGCTACGTGACACGTGAGATCACAACAGACTGACAGAGGGGCAGAGACAGGCACCCAGCTGTCGTCTGTCACGCCAAATGGCACAGAGATTTGCAGAATGTCAAACAGTGCCGCTCTTCTCACTGGAGTTTTTGGGAAAATACACTTGTGTTTTCATAACTTATTTATATTAACGTGTAATGTTACCTTACGCTATTTGTATTATAATTATCACATGCACGCATTTATATGAACACGGGGTGTCCTTATTTTTAATTACTTACTAAGTCAATATTTTAAATCATTTCTCAGTTTTAATTTTGTTTGTTTGTTTGATCTTAGTCCCCAACCAAGGATCAAACCTGCATCCCAGCAGTGGAAGCATGGAGTCTTAACCACTGGACCGCCAGGAAAGTCCCTCAGTTTTAATTTTGAATAGTGTAAATATAGCGATAGATACAACGCACAGAAACAAAAGCTCTTTGGGGTCTTATTTTTAAGAGAGTAGGGAGCTTCCCTGGTGGTGCAGTGGTTAAGAATCTGCTTGCCAATGCAGGGGACACGGGTTTCAGCCCTGGTCCGGGAAGATCCCACATGCCGCAGAGCAACTAAGCCCGTGTGCCACAACTACTGAGCCTGTGCGCCTAGAGGCCGTGCTCTGCAACAAGAGAAGCCACCGTAATGAGAAGCCCAGGCACCGCAATGAAGAGTAGCCCCTGCTCACTGCAACTAGAGAAAGCCCATGCGCAGCAACGAAGACTTAATGCAGCCATAAATAAATAAATTAATTAATTTGTTTAAAAAAAAAAAAAAAAAAGAGTAAAAGGGCCCGAAGATGGAGAGCCTGGGATGACTGATGTCTCGCCTCTTCGAAAACATCAGTTTAAAGGCTGCCTGACACCCCACAATTTGTTTTTTAATATTTATTTATTTATTTATTATTTAGGCTGCAGTGGGTCTTAGTTGTGCCACGCGGGATCTTTTATTTATTTTTTAATTTTATTTTTTTAATTAATTTATTTTTGGCTGCGTTGGGTCTTCGTTGCTGCGCGCGGGCTTTCTCTAGTTGCGGTGAGCGGGGGCTACTCTTGGTTGTGGTGCGAGGGCTTCTCACTGCGGTGGCTTCTCTGTTGCGGAGCACGGGCTCTAGGGTGTGCGGGCTCAGTAGCTGCGGCTCGTGGGCTCTAGAGCGCAGGCTCAGCAGTTGTGACGCATGGGCTCGGTTGCGCTGCGGCATGTGGGATCTTCCCGGACCAGGGCTCGAACCCGTGTCCCCTGCATTGGCAGGCGGATTCTTAACCACTGCGCCACCTGTGAAGCCCCCACAATTTTTTTAAGGAATTCCCTGTCATCGGAGATTGTAGGCGACACCACGGTGAACGTTTCTGTGGCCAAATCTTTCTGCGGGGCCATGTGTATTTCCTGGACTACAGGGTGTGTGTCCTGAAAGCTTTTTATCAGTTTGCTCTGAGCTATTACTACCAGCTGGAAGCGACCTGTGGTGCCCGGAGGTGGGGTCCCAGCCGGACGGGCTGGGCTGGGTGGGTGCTCACGTGCTGGGCAGGTAGAAATGGTCCTTGGCTCGGTGCTGCAGCGCGGCCAGCTTGGACACCTGCTGCAGCTGCTGCTCGCCGGGCTGGCCGGCCGGCATGCTGCTGAACAGGCCCTTCAGGTAGTCGGGCAGCACCTGCGGTGGACGGGGTGATGCAGGTGAGGGGCCGCGGGCGGCCAGGCGCTGGGCAGGCGACTGGGGAGGCGCAGACACAGACACTGAGCAGTTCCAGCCCCACTCACTTCCGGGGGAGGGTGACCTGTCACTTCCCTGGGCTTCGGGGAGGAGTGACACATGACGGTGAGCTGGGGGGGCTGTGGCCGGGAAGCCACAGGACCCCGGGAAACGCTGGCACCTGCCTGCAGCGTGCAGGACCCGGGGTCCCATTTCCACAAGTCCTCAGGCTGCCGAGGCTGACCCGCAGGCACAAGAGCCCAGTGGCCGGATATGGACTCGGCACGGCCGCAGCTTCGGCACCAGCTCCAGAGAAGCACGCGCTCTCTGTCCAAACACATCCGCGAGTGTCGGCACAAGAGGAAGAACCAGGCTTTGTTAACCCCATGACCCTCACTGAGATGACCAAGTCTCAAAGGGGAGGGGCAGCACCATGAAAATGACAAGGCCAGGCAAGGCTTTTCAGCGAGGGACAGGCCAAGTGCTCAGCGCGGGAGGGGAGCCAGAGGAAGGAGGACGGAGGGGCCTCCTGAAGGGGTGCCATCTGGACAGCCTCGCCGGAAGACTCAGAAAAGCAGAGCCCATGCAGGGAGCAGACGCCTCGGGGCCCGAAACATGAAAGCCTCAAACGTCAAGGCCCGGGGGAGCCCGGAAAGTTCCAGAGCCTCAGAGCGGCCCGCGCGCTGACCTGGTTGTAGTGCATGGTCACGTAGAGCTCATTCTCGAACTTGAGCGGCTGATCCCAGAGCACGCGCCGGAACCACAGCGTGTAGCCACCGTCCAGCTGCTCCATCTCCGAGGCCACGTCCAGGATGTAGGCGCGGCGGCTGAGTGGGCACACGTGCTGGCCTGTGGGGAGCCGGGGGCGGCTGGCTGGGGTACGAGTGGCAAGCCCCCTCCCCGCTCTGGGACACAGCATCCTCAGTAAAGGAGAGCACGTTTGTGGGACAGGGTGCCTGTGTTTGTGGAAGTTGTAACCGCAAGCTACAGCCCGCCTAGGTCTAGGGAAGTGCCCTGCGTGGTGCTCTCAGAGAAAGCCTAGTGCCTTTCCAGAGGAGCGCTGGGGACAAGGACGGGCACAAGAGGCCTCAGATCAGGAGGGCCAGTGGGTGCCTTTCTGCAGAACTCCTTCAGGGGAGAACCCCCTGCCGGGCTCCTGGGGCGGGTGGGGAGGACGGTGGGGTCTGGCACTGAGTGGGTCTCAGCCTGTACGAGAGGCTTAAGTTTTCATTTCCTGAACTGACATTTCTGCTTCCCATCCCACACCTTCGGTAAAATTTTACCAAAGAGAGGGGGTGTGGCACGATGATAAAGGCCAGACTCTCGAGGCCAGACAGTCTGGGTTCAAATCCCAACTGTGTGACCTTGGGTAAGTCCTTTAATCTCTGCAGCAGGCTGAATAACAGCCTGACCCCAAAGATGTCCCCATCCTAATCCCCACCACCTGTTAATATGTACCTTCATGGCAAAAGGGACTTTGAAATGTGATTAAGGATCTTGAGATGGGGAGATTATTGTGGGTACCCAAGTGGACCCAGTGTAGTCTCAAGGGTCCTTAAAGAAGGAGAGATTGGAAGATGCTACGCTGCTGGCTTTGAAGATGGAGGAAGGGACCATGAGCCAAGGAATGTGGGCGCCTCTAGAAGCGGAAAAGGCCGGGAAAAAGACTCTTTCCCGGAGTCTCCAGAAGGAGTTAGCCCTGAGGACACTCTGGTTTCAGGACTTCTGACCTTCAAACCATATGATAATAAACGTGTGTTGTTTTAACCCAATGAGTATGTGCTGATTTGTTATGGCGGCAACAGGAGACTAATACAGCCTCTCTGGGCCTCAGTTTTCCCATCTGTAAATGGGAACAATAACCGTCTCATTTCATACGGTTGTGGTGGGGATTAAAGCAGTTTATAGGATGACATGCTCTCAGCAGTGCCTGGGACACAGCCTCTGCTCTGTAAATTCAGTTATTGGGATCATTTTGTTACTGCCTTTCCCTCCCCCTGTGTCTTGGCTGGACTCGGGGCAAGCAGGGCTGAGGATACATGGTTCGGAGCCGAGGCAGCAGCGGGAGAGCTGGTTGGAGGTGGATGGAACTGACAGGCTGGTGGCAGGAAGCAAGGCCACAGCCTACAGCAGGTGGGCTGCAGGGGGAAGGGGTTCGGCTGCACTGAGAAGGGTCGGGTGAGACCAAGGGTGGGGGCTCTTATGGCCACTATTAAGGCTTTAAGAGGCAGGAAAAAGTACTTGCACTTGTGGGTCCAGGAGTCGCGTCCTATCAAGTCTCATCCTCCTTGAGGGCAGGGCCTCAGGGGAGCCCTGTCTTCCAGGAACTCGCGATCTGACAGGCCAGGCAAGCTCACACAGAACAAAGCAGAGAGGGACAGACGCGGGGCTGGGGGTCTCGGGGCAGAGAGGTCCCTCTACCTGGGCCGAGGGGCTTCCTGGAGGAAGTGGCATCTGACCTGGGCCTTACAGTGGGGGTGGTGGGCGTGGGCCCAGCACGCCGCACCCTCGGGCCACTCACCTCGGTTGGTGACAACAAAGATGACATACTCATCAAAGGCCTCGGGGCGGGTCAGAGCCATCTCAGCACAGATCTCCTCCACCACGTCCAGGGCCACCTGCGGGGAGGGAAGCGCGAGGCTGCGCTGGCCTGGCGACCTCTGCCCCCAAGCCCACCCAGACCCCCTGCGCAGAGACGAGGATCCCCGAGGTCCCTGGGAGCCAGCCTCATGCAGGAAAGGGCGCACCTTTCGGAGTCTGAGAGACTTGGGTTCCGAGTTGGCCTGTCTCTTATTTGCAGTTTGATCCTGAGCTGGAGGTCCCACCTCCCCCAGGCTCAGGCTGCTCCTCTGAGAGATAAATCCTGCCTAGTGCGGGAGCCTGGGGGGCTCAGCACCCTTGGGGGCCCACCCTGGAGGCTGGGGTCCCTGCCCGCCGGAGACATCCCGTCACTTACAGTGCACGTTTTGATCTTGAGATGGCGCTCGAGGCCTCCGGGGAGAAGAAAGAGCTGCCTCTTGGAACTGCGGCCGGCCTGGGGTGAGGAGATTGGGGAGGTGGGAGAGGCCGGGCCCGGGCTCTGGGCCAACTGCTGTCCCCTCCGTGGGGGTCCCCGGCAGGGACCGGGCAGGGCCGGCGAGCGCGCGTGACGGGGTCTCTGGGCCGGGCCGTCTCACTCGCCCCGACCCCCAACGCTCACCAACACGGCCCGAAGCTCCATGCTGCCGGGGAGCTCCAGACGGCCACCGAAGCGCAGTGTTCTCTGCAGGTTCTGCTCACAGGCCTTGGCAATCCCTGCAGAAACGGGAGTCAGGGCCTGGCCCAGGGTGGGCAGGGGAGGAAGGGGCTCCTCCGACCCCAGCCCTGCGTCCATGGGGCGGGGGGTGGGAGGGTGGGGCCGTGTGTCTGCTCTCCCTTCAACGGCTGAGGAGACAGCTCAGAGGGCAGTGATTTACCCAAGGTCAAGAGCCAGAGTGTTAAGAGCTGGATCTGAACCCCCATCCCATGCAGCGGAGGCCCGCACGCCTTGCTTATCCATGAGCCCCGCAGACAGCTGGTGACTCGGGGCTTGTCCCCCGCAGGCCGTGTGTGACTAAGACGACGCGGCTGTGCGCAGCGTCCCAGCGCAGAAGCCCCCACCATCTGTTTCCCCATCTCTCTGGGCTAAGCAGTGCCCTCGCCCTGCTCTGGGGAGGGGTCAAGAGGGCTGGGCACATTCTGCCACCTTCCCTGGAGCTGAGTCTCTTCACTTCTGAGTCCAGGGAAGTCCGCTGCCTGAGTCTAAGAGGAGGCTTCAGAAGCAAAGAGAGTGAGGTCCCCATCTCCTTCATGGCCGCCATGGTAACCACCGGGGCCCTGGCCGCTCTCTTAGGGGGACCCAGGGGTTGCTCTGGAAGCTAGGCTGGGGGTGAGGCTGAGGAGTGGCCCCTTTCCTCCAAAATCCAAGGGGAGAAGGCCAAGACCCTGCCACCAGCCTTGGCGCCCCTGCCTGAACCCTCTCAAGACCCTTGTTGATCCCCAAAGACGAGAGAAACACAGCCCGGCCGCCTCCTCCTCCTCCACTCCCACATGCCACACATCCTCCTCTCTGGGCTTTCACCCCTGCTACTCAGCCTACCTAGAAATCCCCCCCATGTGCTCATGACCAGAGCAACACTTCCTCCGGGAAGCCTTCCCTGATACACCATCCTCCCCCCTCCCCCATTAGATCAGACAACCCATCGCATCAGCCCCTGCAGGACCTCCACAAACGTTTGGGGATGGACTGATGTTAGTAAACATTGCCCGGGCACCTGTGAAGGGCCAGGCCCTTCGGCCAGCTGCCCGGCCGGTCCTCATGCAGACAAGCCCTTGGCCCTGATTCCCCGTCCGCTGGCCCCTCACCCTGGAAGGGCAGGCCCGGGGTCCGGCCCACGGCTTGGAGGAAGCGAACGAGGTGTGGCTGGAGGACTTCGGAGCAGCTGCGGTAGGCAGCCACGATGTACAGCAGCCTCCAGCCTCGCTGGCAGCTGTCCCTGCGAGGACACACACGGGGCTACGCTGCAGGCGGCCGCCGCACTGCAGTGCCACGCCGGGAGTCTCTCCCGCTCTCAGGCAGCTCATCTTCCGAGGGTGCTCCCCCTCCCTGCCCAGTGAGAGCAGGGCCGGCGGGCCCAGAGCCACGCAGAAGCTGTGTTCTACTGACAATCCAGGTGGGAGGCAGGGAAGGAAGAGAACGAGCCCCCCCCACCCCCGGCCAAAAGACAAGCCTTCCCCGGGGGCACCTCTCTGGGTGACGGTCTCTGAAAGAGGGCCGGGGGACCCTGTGCAGAGCTGGTGGCGGGTAAGGCTGGGTGGGAGGGGCAGGAGGACGTGCTGAGTGGCTGTGAAATTCCTGGGGGATGAGAGCAAGCGGACAGGAGGGTGGCAGACGCTTTGGGTCCCCACTGTTGCTGGTCGTGTGCGGGACACGGAAGCTCACCCTTGTGCTGCCCTGGGGTGAGGGTTTCATTGTGGGGACCTCTGGCGTCTAGGGACAGCACCTGGGCTTCCTTTGGGAAACCACCCACCCCTCCCTGGTCCCTGTGGTTTGGAGATGGGTATCAGAGCCAGGACCCGCCAACTAGAACACTGCAGCCCCCGGCCACGGTGACTGGTTTAGGGATGGGTGTGGGAGCCAGGTCTGGCCAATTAGAGCTCAGCCTTCCTCTGGCTATGGTGATTGGTTTGGGGACAGGCACATGACCAGGTCTAGCCAATCAGAGCTCTGTATTGTCCAGCCGTTGTGGTTGGCTCAGGGATGGGCATGGGACCAAGACGACCAGATTTGGGAATTTTTGCTGCAAATATTGGGTCAGTCTTGCTTTCCCTGGGATTGCTGAGCTGGGAAATGTTTCTCTCCAACCTATGGGATATGTTGCTTGGGAATGATATCAACACAGAGAAAAGCAGGGCCAAGATATAGAGGACTGCTTCCTGATGACACTTGGATCCAGCTGTGCCTGAAGTCCTATGTTAGACTTTTCAGTTACCTGAACCCTCTTTTGCTTAAACCAGATTTAATTGGGTTTCTGTCACTTGCAACCAAGAACCTGGACTCACACATCATCACTACATTTTCCTGATAAGAAAACTGAAGCTCAGAGACAAGAAAGGGCTTGTCCCAGACCAAGTATGTTCTGTCCATGGAGTGAGGGAGAGACAGGGGGAGAGACTCCGGAGGCTGACCTGGCCCCTCCTGGAGCATGGATGCGCTGGGGGAGGGGAAGACACTCACTGCTTGGTGCTGGTGTTGTCTGTGATCTGCTTCACAACTTGGCAGTAACACTCGTCCCGCATGACCTCATGGTCCCTGCACAGCTGTAGGAGGGCGGGCCAGGTCACAGGTCACACACCCAGCACATAGGAACAGGGTGGGCACTTGGAGATGGGCCTGGTGTCCCTTTCCCAGACCCCTCCCCACCAGTGGGATGCATTCCTCTTTGGGCCACATGAGAGCTTCCCACCCTAAAGTCCTGCTACTCTGGTTGATAAATGGGGAAACTGAGCCACTGGGCCGGCAAGGGAGCACCGGTAGTCGGCCGGACTGACCTTCAGGAGGGTGCAAAGCACGTCCAGTTCACTCTGGCCCTTCAGCGAGGCATCCCCCATGAACCGCATCACAGCTGGAGGAAACACCTGTCCCACTCGGGCCACCAGACCCCCAGCTGCCTGCCTCCCTTGGGGACCCTGGGGTTGGACGCCTCCCCGGGAGGCTGTGGCCAGAGGAGGTGGGGGAGGCTCCTCCTCTCTGCAGGGGCCCCACATCTGAGTTGAGGGAAGGGGTGGTGGTGAGCAGGGGTCACAGTGCGGGGTCCCACCTGGCCCAGAGCCCTGGCCGCAGCCCCACCCCCACACCTAGAAACATGTCTGTGGCCATCTTGTTGAGGCTGCTGTCGCTGAGCTCAATGAGGGAGTCCTGGAGCGGGGTCTGTGGGGAGAGGGGCTGGGTCACCAGGGGGCGGGGTCTTGATGGGAGGGGCTGAGTCGTGGGGGTGGGGTCTGCGATGGGCAGACTGGGTCAGGAGTGGGAGGACGGGAGGGCCACGTGGTGCCTCCTCTTACAACAGGAGGGTCCACGCCACCAAAAGGCAGCTGGGACGCCACTAGGGAAGACACTGCCCCTGGGAGGAACGCGGGCCCTCGGGGTGCTGAGTGCTTGGGTCCCATTGGGGACAAGGCTGTTTGGCCCACGGGCCTGGGAGGGGGCTCTTGTACCACCATTTTACAGAGGGGGCCTGGGGCTAGACACCTTGGTGAAGCAAAGCATGTCCTCCAAGGTTCTGGACTCCCGACCCTCCTTGGATTTCGACCTGAGACCGTCCCTGCAACAGGAAGCGGACACTACTGACCAGTCTTGCCTCCGAGCTTTGGCTACACCCCCTTCCCACCTGGAGTGTGCCTGACTCGGTGTCAGCCCACCGGGCAGCAAGGCTCCCAAAGTGGAGGCTGCAGGCGGGCCTCACCCCTCAGGGTTTCTCATCCCCCCCCCCCAGAACTGGGGCCTCCCGCTTGAGCGGCTGCAAGAAGCCCCAGAGGGACCCTCCCCAGGGTGCGGATGCGGCGTGGGGCCACCACTCACTGGGGTCTCCTCTGAGGGTCTCGGAAATACTTCTGGGCAAACTCGAGCATTGTGTACGGTGGGAGAGCCAGGCCGTCCTCCCCGTGGTCCGCGGAGCCAGCCCTGACTGGGGGACCCTGCAAGAGGGCCGGCCGCCGCACCCCACCCAGTCAGAGCGGGCCCAACGCCACCCCTGGCTGACTGTGCCCAGACCCTCTGGTGTGGGCCCACTGCCTCCCCAGTGGCCTGGTCCGGCTGACCTTGCCCCTCACTGCTTTCTCTCTCTCCACCCTGGCGAGCTCTGTGCCACGGGACTGGACCTGCCCCCCTCACCTGGCCCCACCCTGGCCCAGGTGGACTTCGCCTGCTGGCCGGCCCAGGCTGGTCCTGCCCCATTGGCCTGGTCACAACCCTTCCACTGACCCCCACCCACCCTACCCCACTGGCCACGCCTCCAGCCATCTCTGGTCACGTCGGGGGGGTCACATCCCAATAGGTCATACATCTGGCTAGCTCAACCAGGCTGCCGGGCCCCGGGATGGCCTGCTCTTGGCTGAGCCCCTCCCCTCCACCTCCACAGTCAGGCTGACCCCTTTGCCGTGTCCGCCCTTCCACCCAGCTCCGGGCAGCTCTCACCTCCCTCCTGCGGCCCACCTCCCGGGCAGCGGCAGTGGAGGCCACGGCAGCGGCCACGGCGGCAGCGCGGCCCCGGCCCGGCTCGGCAGGCAGCTGCAGAAAGTCGGGGGCAGCCGCAGGCTGCACCAGCTCGGAAGGGAAGCGGCCCACACGCCCATGGATGGTCCCAAATCGCCAACCTAGGGGGCGGGAAGGGCTCTGAGCAGCAGGAGGGTCTCATCTGGGGAGGACGGGGGCCCAGGGACCCAGAGTTTGTGCGGGAGGTGTTCACAGAGGAGGACACAGGCTCTGGGAAGGGAAGGCATTCCCTCAGCGGGAGCTGCAGAGAGCAGAATGCAGCGCTTGTGGACCCTCGGGCCACACACATGGAAACACGAATGTCCACGGAGACCCTTCAGCCAGATACGCGGGCAGAGGGCTGGGCTGCTTGGCCGCCTTAGGAGCTGCAGCCAGGCCAGACCCTTTGGGACCCCAGAACCCCATCGTGCATCTGCTCTGTTTGGGGTTTCTAGGTCTGGCAGCTTTGGCAGCTGAACGGGGGTCCCGGGGCACCTACCGAAGTCAGGACCTCGACGCCGCAGCTCCTCCAGGTACACGACCTTCTTGCCGACCACACAGCCAGCACTGTAGCCTGAGGGCCAGACCTACGTCAGCACCTGCTGGGAAGCTACACACACCCCCCCCCCCCGCCCGCGCGCCGTGCCCACCCCTCCCCGTGGCGCTGACCCATTCGAGGTGGCTCCAGGGGCTGCAGGTGGATGATGTCGCCCTTGTGGAAGGCCAGCAGCGCTGGGTCCTCAGGCAGGAAGTTCCTCACAGCGACCACGTAGTCCGAGTCCTGGGTCAGCCAGGGGCTGGGTGAGGGCTGCCGTCCCATCCCCCTCCTCCCCGAGGCCAGGGGCCACTCCCCTGCCCCTCACGCGGGACGTCAGAGCACCGGCCCCGGCCTCACCCCCTCCACCCCTCCCGAAGCCTCCCCACTGAGGCCAGGCGCCTGGTGTGCAGGGAGCATGGGGGCGGAGGCTCCCACTGCAGTGGGCGGCGGCGAGCAATGCAGTCCTTGCAGGAGGATGAGCAATGCAGCTGCCCTGGAGCCCCGAGGCACCAGTGAAGGACTCTGAAGGAGTGGGCAGAGGGGAGCGGGCGTCCCGGCTGGAAGGCACAGCCCGTGCAAGAGCCTCCGGACACAGCTGCTGACGCACACACGCATCCATGCTTCCCAGGCACGAGGCCCGTTTGGGGCCCTCAGCCCTGCTGGGGGCATCTGTAGGAGGGCCCTGACCTTCTTCAGCTCCAGGATGAAGTCGTCCACCAGGGTCTTGACCTGGTGAGCTCGGGCTGAGAAGAGAATGACCTTCTCGCTGGCCAAGTTGAACTCCAGCATGTTCTGGGAGGGGATGGTCACAAACAGGATATCTGCAAAGCTGGAGGATGGGAAGGTGGCATGAGGGCAGGACCCCGCAGCTAGAGGGATGCCCTCCACCCACCGCCCTGCTCCTTCTGCCCCTGCCGGCCTCCCCTCCCCTCCTGTCCGCAGCTCTATTGTGTTGCCCGCACCCTGTGAACCCACAACCTTCCAGCCCTCCCAATGCTGTGCCTTTTATTTTTTTGCCTCATGATCCAGCCTCGCAGATTTTGCCCACACAAATCTCTCTCTTTCACTCCCTGAGCAAACTCTCCCTCTCCTGAAGCAAGGAGCCTGCACCTAACCGGTGAGTGAAGCTCGCCCCCTGTGCCCTGGTACAAAGGACAAGCGGGCTGCTAGGAGGGAGGAGTCCGAGGACTCAGGAAGCTCTCACGCCGAAGCACCCTTTCCCTTCCGAGCTGCGTCTGCATCTGGCTGTTCACACGGTCGCCCCCGCTGCACGGCGAGCTCTGTGAGGGCCAGGCTGCGGTGTGGCCGGAGACGGGGACGGGGCAGTGGCTCCCAGCTCGCCACTTCCTGGCCGTGGGACCCGAGACAAGCGGCACCTCTCTATGAGCCTGTTTCCCTGACTGAAGGGCTTTGGCACAGAGCTGTGCACATCGTAGGTACAGTCGCCCCTCGGTATCCGAGGGCACCAACATCCACGGAGGCTCAAGCCCCTCCTATAAAATGGTCTGATGTTTGCATATAACCTATGCACATCCCGTATACTTTAAACCACCTACAGGTTGTTTTTTTTTCTTTTCAGATTACTTCTAACACCTAATTCAATGTACATGCTGTGTAGATAGTCGTAAAAGCAACGTAGACGTTATGTGAATAGTTGCTGGTGAGTGGCAAATTCAAGCTTTGCTTTTTTGGAACTTTCTGAAATTTTTTTTCTGAATATTTTCCATCCGCGGTTGGTTGAATCTGTGGATGTGGAGCCTGTGGATATGGAGGGCCAACTGTACTCAGTCAACGGCTGTGAAGCAAGCCGGTGAGGAAGCGCTGGTGCCGGCCCACGTCCAGCGTCCGGCCAGCCCCACTCCCGCCCGCCTGCCGGTCACCTGTATGTGCGCAGGACCCGAAGCTGCCCACCGGCCTCGTGGCTGCCCTTGACCACGCGCAGGAGTTTGATGCCCGTGTGGGACACAGCTAGGATCTGCACGCCGGTGCCCACGCTGCCCTGGGGTGGGGACAAGTGGCACGTGAGGCTCTTCCGGCCTCATCCCTGGAGCCCCCGGGCGGGCAGGAGGCAGGCAGGGGGCTCGCACCGTGGCAGGGAAGAGGCGGGAGAAATAGACCTCCCAGCTGTCGCGTGCAATGCTGACCACGGCCCGCTTCACACTCTCCGTCACCAAAGGCCTTTGTGTGTCCAGCTGGTTCTGGGCTAAGGGACACAGGTCGGGTCAGGACTGACCCACGTGGCATGGGGGGAGGCTGACCCTCAGCAAGGAGGTGTCAGTCCGTTGTGTTCCCAGTGTCCATACTGGGAAACTGATGTCCACAGACAGGGACAGCCAAGGCCACAGCCGGTCAGGCAGAGCCCAACCCAGACCTGCGGCCGGGCCGTGGGAGAGGCCAGGAGCAGAGCAGGGGGGGGCTGGCGGGGGCGTCTAGCTGGCTGCCCCACCGACATCCTTCCCTCCCCATGGCCCCCCACGGTACCAAACAGGGCTTTCATCTGGAGCCTCTCCTCCGCAGAGATGCGCAGGCAGGCCTCGGAGAGCGTGTCGTGCAGGATCTGTGGGGTGAGTGTGATGCGGGCGGCCCGTGGGACTCCCCCCACCGGGAGCCCAGGCTGGACTGTTTCAGGACGACCGGGAATGTGGCAGGGGTGCCTTTACGCAACAGCGGGGTCACCTGTGTACATCAGATCCCACTTCCGAGGATCCTCTCCCTTCTCCTCACCTCCACCCTCCCCGAGCCCTCGTTTCCTACTCTGTATGGCGGGGCTTGGGTTGGACCCCAGGCCCCGGGTAGCTCAGACCAGCTGTGAGTCTGGTTAGGTGGGACCGCGGGCTCCTCGAGCCTGTCTACAGTGGGGGACTCGGCAGAACAGCTTCCCTCCTCACTGTGGTCGAGGACCCCAAAGCCAAGGAGGAGGACGTGCGGACGGCTAGGCTACGCGCCCCCTGCCCTGCTGAGTTCACGAGGCACTTAGGGAGGAGAGGCCCTCACCTGGCGGAACAGCAGGTCCAGCGGCACGGGGTGGCTGTAGCTGTCCTTGGGGTAGAACACCTGTAGGGGCGGGCTTTCCGTGAGGACCTTCTGGAGGCCCCTCCCCCGCTGCAGCCCCACTCGCTCCGCACCAGCCGGGCTCCGACCCTGACCCGGTCTCCCGCCCCCCTCGGGCCCCTCTGCCCCCATCCAGCCCCGGCCGGGCTCCAACACCTCTTTGCGCAGGAAGATCTGCCAGGGGGCATCCTGGTAGCCATAGAAGTCGGGGCTGAGGAGGCGGTGCAGCCGCGTCTGCACGGGGTCCTCGGCCGGCTCCAGGGACCGTGAGGACAGCGCTGCAGGGGCGGGAGCGGGCTGGGGCGGAGAGGCCTCCTGGCCCGTGGCGTAGCCACACCTGATCTCGCGGGCACACGTGCACACTCACACAGCCCAGCCCTCCTCCCCGCACACGGAGACCCGGCGCCTGCAGGCCCAGCCAGGGGCCGCGCGCCCGGGAGCAGGAGAGACAGGCTGCTGCCTGGAGGCCAGGCCCCGGCAGGTGTGGGCAGAACAGACAGTTCAGACAGGACAGAGCTCTCAGTGCCGGGAGCTGGGGTGGAAATAAAACCGGTGACTTAGGAAGGTCTGGGGGCTGGTCTGTGAGGGGCGCTTCGTCTGGGTGGTCGGGCAGACCTCTCTGAGGAGGTGACACTCGAGACCTGAATGATGAGAAGGTGCCGGGCATGCAAAGATCTTCCGGGAAGAGCATTCTAGACAGAGGGAACAGCAAGGACAAAGGCCCCGAGGCAGGAGTGAGCTCGGTGTGTGCCAGAAACAGTGAGGAACAGAGTGTCTGAGGGGGGAGCGGGAGGAGATGGGATTGGGAAGGTGGGCAGGTCATGCTGCGTCACGTGGGCCACAGTGAGGAGTCTGGAGTTTATCCCAGGAGCCACTGGAGCGTTGTTGGCAGGGCGTGACGTGAACCGACTGATCTCTGTTAAGATGGCTGTGGCTGCCGTGAGGCACGGGATGCAGCGCTTAGGGCTCCAGCTGTGATGCCAGGAGGCCTGGGTTTCTATCTCTGATCTGATACTTTTGAGCTGTGTGATCTTGGGCAAGTCACTTAACCTCTCTGTGCCTGTCTCCCCACCTGTAACATCTAGAGGCACAAATGGTACTGTGTTGAAGCGTCTTAGTGAGGATTTAGTGAAGTCAGAGTGGGCCTGGCCCGAAATCAGTGTTAAGTGCTGATGCAATTACACAAACGTCCACACTGTAGGCCCTCACGGGCCCAGGGACACGGACACACATGCCACCGTCACGCAGACCAAGTCTCACCTGTGCTCATAGTTGGACACCTGCCCGCGGGCCCCTCCCTCCCTCCCTCCTGGCCCTCACCTGGAGCGGGCCCCACGGATGGCCTTGGTGTGCTGGTCACTGGCTTCACCAGGGCTACGGCCTCTCTGGGGACCTGTCCCCGCCCCAAAGACAGCGCTCAGGGGGGAGCAGCGCGGCCACAGCTGAGAGGGGCAGCTGGCTTCTGAGGCTCCCCCAGACGCCCCACTTCGTCCTTTGTTCCACCTGGGCCCAGCCAGACCCTGCCCCTCACCTGGGTGCCAGGTGCTGCCGCTGCATGGCTCATCTGCCCCCTCAGGATCATCAGGGCCTCCTCGTGGGGGTCTGGCCGCTTCACGAACACCCTCCCGCCGTCCTTCCTGGTGGGTGGGACACTGAGTCTCCTCTTCCCAGCCACATAATCCTACAATAGGGAACTTTTTCCTCCACCCCCATCACTATAAACGAGAACCCAGAGAGAACCAGAGACGGGTGTGGGGTCACACAGCACACCCTAGAGAGCGGCCCTGGCCTCCCTCTGCCCGGGTGGCTCATCTGGACCACCTGTGTGAACAGACTCACTCCCTAAAAGTTGCTGGGCGGGGGGCGCCGCGAACCCAGCAGACGGGCACATGGGTGGCGGCCGCGCAGGCCCGTGGGGAGGCCGCCGTCTGGACAGCTGGAGGGCTGGGGAGGCCAGGCTGACCTGAAGGCCTCGGGCCGGCCTCCCCGGGGCGGCTGCTGGTGCTGCCTGACGATGTCCTTGATCTGCTGCGTGGGCTGCGGGAAGTGCTCCGAGTTGAGGGTCGAGGACCGGACCAGCTCTAGGCCGGGCGAAGCTGCGGCAGGGGCATGGGGGCACAGGTGAGACTGCCCTCCCAGCCCCGCCCTGGGAAGTGGGAGGCCCCCCGGCCGGGAGAGGACACTCACTGGATTCTGGAGAAGCCCGGCCCTGAGCTAGAATGGGGGCAGCCACGGGCTTGGTGGGGGGCCTCAGGGCCTTGACCAGAGGAGCGGGAGCCACAGGCTTTGGAGCGGAGCGCAAGAGCACGGGCTTGGCCGGGAGTCCAGTGCCTACGAACTTCGGCCGGGCCTCTGGCGCTAGGGGTTTCTGTGGAGAGCAGGGTGTGGGGTGGACCTCCCGGGACACATCAGTCTCCTCTCAGGGAACCCATGTCTGCCCAGGAGGGGTTGAGGGGGCTCCTGGCTCAGAGAGGCGCAGCGATGCCCCAGGGCACCACAGCACTCACCTGGGGAACCAGGCTCACCTCTGGGGGCGATGGCCTTGGGCTGGGACTCAGGGGCTGCTGCTGGAGCGCCATGGCCTGCAGGGTCATCTCCCGGGCCTGGGGGGAGTAGCGGTGGTGAGCGGGCAGGCCCAGGCTCAGCCCCCCGCAGCCCCCAGCCCCGGCACTCACCAGCAGCACAGCCTGCTTGTGGATGAAGGCTTGCTGCAGGGCCAACGTGGAGGCGTCCAGGCCTGGAACTGGGGGGGCCGTGTCAGGGGACGTGGATCCAGAGGCTCGGGAGATGGGGGGAATTCCCTACCATGCCTGCCCCTCCTCCGCCGGCTCAACCTCCCCCCACGGCCGAGGCTGCCTCTGTTCCAGGGCCAAAGCAGCCCTGAGAACCGAGGGGCTCCACCCTGCCCGACCCTGGAACCGACCCCGGGGCAGGCACTGACTTAGCTTTGGCTTTGGCTCTGGAGGTCTCCGGGGGGTGCCTTTGCTGCCGCCACTGCCATCTCCACCAGGTTGGCCTCCCCCTTTCATGCGGTAGGCAATGGCTGTTGGCTTCTCCAGGTCCTGGGAGCGGGGGCAGGTGGCTCAAGTGACTGCCCCAGTGCCGTACTCCCCAGGTTCCAAGGCAACAGGCACCTGACACCGCCACCGCCTGCGTCCCGGGGCCTCCCACCGGCCAGCATCTGCTGTGTGCCCAGCCTCTGCCCACACGGCACCCCGGTCAGGCCTCTGGCAACCTTGCGAGCCCCAACCCACCCCTTTCACAGGGGAGCAAACTGAGGCTCAGAGGGGCTGTGCCCGGCTCAGGGCTTCACGTTATGCCTTGGAGGGGCTCCTGGGAGTTCCCAGACTGAGCAAGGGTGCCCGGGGGCCCGCTCCCAGTGTGCCCTGGACCCCCAGCTGTGGGTCCTTCCGAGCACCTCTAGCTGTAAGGACACCCTCATCCTTTGCCTGACCCCCAGCAGAGATCCAAGGGGACACGCCACCCCACGACCCTGGCTGTGAGAGGCTCCTGTGTGCATGCGCTGCGCCATGGTCTGCAAATGCCCTGCTGCGTCCCTACCGCATCCCCGTAGGACAGCACGGGGTCGAAGAGGCTATCCAGGTAGCAGTCCAGTCCTTTGTGGGGCACAGCGGGCTCCCCACGGCCGTCCGAGTCTGGCGGGGTTGGGGGATACAAAAGTCAAGTTCTTTTCTCCTGCTGACCACCACTCCCGGCTCCCAGGCTCCCTCCCCACCAGAGACAGCGGCCACTGCTGGTTGACCTTGGTGGGTCGCTGTCCCTCTCTGTGCCTCAATCTCCCCATTTGTACCGTCCTCATTGTGGCTGCAGTACCCATCGGAGTTGGCCACGACGGGCACGTGCCCCGGGGGCTGGGGCCTAGTGGGCACATCCTCGTCCGAGTCCCAGCTGTTTCCAAAAACCCTGTGGGGACGGAGAACACAGAGCAGCTGACCCCCCAGAGACCCAGAGCCCTCCCAGAACCCCCGTTCTCTCCTCTGCCCCGGAACTGGCTGACTCTCTCCCTTTAAAGGCAGGGCCCTTTGGCGAGCCCCACCTCCGTGAGGACCTTGAAGCTTAAGTTCAGAATGCAGTCCCCCACCGCCAGCATCCGGGAGGGGGGGCCTTGTGCTAGGAGAGGCCATCTCTACCTGGGACCTCCCCTGCCAGCCGTGGGCCCCTCTGCACCCACGATGAAGTAGGCTTTCTGTCGCGGGAACTCCCTGAGTAGCTCGAGGTCCGACACCAGGTCCAGCACGTAGTCGTGGCCGGCCAGCTCTGCCCACTGGACCCCCTTCTTCATAGCCACCGTCCAGCCCCGCCAGCCGTCGGCCAGCCCCCTGGAGACAGCACGCGAAGGGCTGGGAGTAAGGGACAGAGCCGAGAGGCACCGCCGGGGGAGACCCTGGGATGGGAGCCAGACACCACTCATGGCCGGAGTGGACCCTCTGGGGCTGGGGGCCTGGCCTCTCGCCCCTCCCTTCCTCCTTCCGAGGTGCACAGGGGCGCACTGGGTGGGGCGTTCCAGGAGCCCACCTGTGCCTCAGAATGTCTCCGGCCACCTCTTCCCCCGTACTCCAGGAGTGCACTGGGCAGGAGAGCTGGTCACCTGGGCGGCAGCAGGTGCAGGGCTCAGCCCGGAGCGTCTGCGGGCCAGTCCTGCCGCTTCCCGCTCTCGTCCTGGACCCTGAACTTGCATCTCACGGCCCTGGCTCCCCTCCCCCCTTCCAGGTCCAGCCCCCGTGTGCCCACACGCTGACCTCTCTCCAGGGCTACATCCCACAGGCCCCTCCCCAGCGTCTCCTAACCCCAGGCTACTGGCGCCTGCTGACTCCAGCTGCCCCTCCATGGGGCGGGGGCGGGTCTGCGGGGAGCAGCACCGCGCAGGGAGGGCAGCTCACCGTTGAAGCAGCCCACGTCCAGCGCCATCCCGGCCTTCTCCTGGGTTGCTGTCCACTCGAGCTGGGTCGGAGGGAAGGTGCGGGCAGCGCCAGGGCCCTGCTGTTGGGCCTGGCCCATGGCCTGCATGAGGCGATGTTGACACACAGCCTGGAAGCCATTCCGCCCATAATCAGACACAAACCTGATGGGTAGGAGTTGGCGCGAGGATGAGGAGGGACCTGAGGCTAGCCAGGCGTGGGGGAAGACCCCGCGGCTAGTCAGAGGGCCCAGGCCAGCCCAGAGCTCTGAGAGTGGTCTACAGATGATCTCGGGCAGCCCGGAGTTCCTGGGCTAAGTGGAAAGCGTCCAGGCCAGAGGCCCAAGGACGGCCAAAAAGGTTCCAGGTTAGCCCACCTAAGCTTGTTGGGAGCAAAATGTCGCTGCCAGGGTAGGGTCTGCAGGGGGTGTGGGCAAAGACCTGGCCTCTGGGGACTCCCTCCATTCCCCCACCAGGCCACCCAGGGCGGTCATCGGCCCTCTCTGAGCCTGCTTCCAAGTTCACAGAGACGGCCGTGAGGGATCAACCTGACCCAGGGCCAACCAGCCTGATCCCTGTCAGGGGCGGGCACTGCTCGTGCCGGGCTCCCTGCCCCCTCCCCACTGCTGGCAGCCTGGCCAGGAGCACCAGAGGAGCAGGCAGGCAGCGGCTACCAGAGGGAAGCTAGAGCCGTGCCCACGGGAAGCCCAGCAGGCAGGTAGTGGCCCTGCCCCCGGCACAGATTCCCAGGGCCGGCCAAGGGAGCTGCCCCTACTGCACGCGGCTCCGGGGAGCTCTGCACGCTCCGTAGTTCACAGCTACCCTGTGAGGTGGGTCCTGTTACCATCCCCAATTTCCAGGTAAGGAAAGAGGCTCAGAGACGGGCAGTGACTTGGCCCAGGTCACACAGCAAGTAAGTGTCAGAACTAGGATGCGTGCCCAGGGCCTGCTTGAGCTCTTTCCCTTGCAAATCATTCTTATCACCCAGCACGGTGACATCATCATCACCATCATCTTATCAAGACCAGGATGCTGACAAGGGCTACACACACACAGCACTTACCGTGAGCCCATCTCTGTTCTAACCACTTCACACGTGTTTGCACATTTAATCCTCACACAGCCTACTACGTAGGTACTCTTATCAGCCCCGTTTTATAGGAGAGGAAAGAGGCTCAGAGAAATTAAGTAACTTGCCCAAGGTCACACAGGTCATACGCGGCTGAGCTGGGATTTGAACACAGACTGTCGGAGTCTACACTCTTAACCATACCGCTGCACCCCGCCCCCCATGATGTGAGAGATCAGCGCCTCTCTTCCAAATTCCCCGCACCCTGGGCTGGCTACCTCCGAGTTCCAGAAGCCCTGTATCCCGTCTCACCTGACTCCTGCCCTCCGCAGTGAAGCCCCGGGCCAGCCCCCAAGCCTGAGCTTCCAAGGACCGAGCCTCCCTCCTGGCCTAGCCTGACCTGGCGTCCGCCCCGGGCCACGCAGCTCCACTCACTTGAGCAGGTACTTGTCGAGGCGCGGGGAAGGCGCAAAGCCGCCAAGGCAGGCGGCCAGCAGGAGCCAGCCCCGCTCAGCGTTGTGGGCACTGGGGTTGCGCCACACCTGGTTGGCCAGCTGCGCCAGGATCTCATCCCGCAGCTCGGGCACCGCCAGCCCTTTCTGCACGATGTAGTTCCCGAAGACATGGTCCCGGGCTCCATGCAGCTGGGGGTCGCCCATGAAACGCAGGATCTGGCCACAAACAGACTCTCCTGGGCCTCTCGGGGGGCTGTTCCCGCCAGGTCCCCACCCCCACCCCACATCCCTCTCGTGTCCTTCCCATGTCCCCATACCCATATGAAAGTCCCCCATGTTACAGTGTAATAGCCATACCCTGGACCAGGTGACCAAGCCTTTGGGAAAAATCAAGGTTCTCCTGCTCACGAACCTTCTATAGCCCCAGCCCCTCCCCGCACCCCCGGCCTCCAGGAGGCCCCTCACCTCCTGCACCATCCACGCCCCAGAAGGTACTTTCTAACGTGCATATCCGACCACATCCCTCCCAGGCTCATGGCTTGGGCTAGTAGAGGGTCCAGGAGAGCAGGGCGAGGGGCCTCGCCGTCTGGCCTCGGGGGCAGGGGCTGTGAATTCGAAGGTGGTCTAGGCAGACCCGTACCAGCTTGAAGATGCCCACGGCCTCTGCATGATACTCCGCCGGCAGCCGTGTGAGGGGCGTCCTCAGGGGCAGTGTCAGCATCCCGAAGGCAGGTTCCTGGGGGCACAGGGCAGGCACGTGGGCACAGGGCGGGCACGTGGGCACAGAGCGGGCACGTAGGCACAGAGCTGGCACGTGGGCACAGGGCAGGCACGTGGGCACAGGGCTGGCACGGGGGCACAGGGCGGGCACGTGGGCACAGGGCGGGCACATAGGCAGAGAGCTGGCACGTGGGCACAGGGCGGGCACGTGGGCACAGGGCGGGCACGTGGGCACGGGGCTGGGACTGACGGGCGCGTCTGGATCCACTGCTCTGGGCCAGGTCGGGGCACACCAGCCTGGGAAACACAGGTCCGCAGCGTGCAGACGGGTAACCGGCTTGCAGAGGGGCAGACCTCAGCGTCTCGGGGACAGAGCCCCCGTGGGGCCCCCTCAGAGGGCAGGAAATGAGGGGCAGGGATGTGTGCCATGGATCCACTGCTCGTTAAGCTTCTGAAATGTTTCCAAACAGCCACTTCCCGAGCCCCCGAGGGCCCTCCACTGCTATCCAGGCCCCCTGGAGACCCCGGACTCCGCACGGCCCAGCAACTGAAAGGCTCATACCTGATCCCACAGGGCGTGGCCGGGAGCCAGCCCCAGGCTGAGGACAGTGCCAGTTCTACTGGGCCTCTGCCAGCCCTTACCTTGAAGTGGCACCGGACAAACTTGGCCATGGGGTAGTTGTTGATATCCAGGGGCAGCGTGACCCGGGGCTCAGCCTGAAGCCGGGGAGTCCGCACGGGGGCCACCCGGGGCACCTGGCCCGTCCTGAGGCCTGTGGACAGAGGAGGCCATGAGGGGCCTGGTCCCCTCGCGCACCCGCTCCCACCACACCGCCTGGCGCTGACGTACCCGCCACTGCTCGCAGGAGCCCAGCCAGCTCCACCGGGACCTCCAGGTGCCCCACAGACACCACCTGCCGCTTGCTCAGCTCCTGGGGGGACGGCACAGGGTGAGGAAACAGGGCTGCTGTTCCCCCACCTGCCGGCCTCCCTTCCTGTCCCCTGCGGCCGCCCGGACCCCCGCACCCACCTCCTGCCCCCGTAGCCGCGCCTCCGCCACCCAGAGCCTCCACTCCGCCCTCGGCTGCAGGAGAGCAGATGGTCAGGGCGGGCAGCGGCGGGCAGAGGCGACAGCCCCAGGCCCACCTCACAGACGGGGGTCAGAAGCGCGGCCAGAGAAACGGGGTGTGGGAAAAGACAGCGAGAGAGACACAGGCAGAAGGCACAGAGTGACACTTTGGGGAAGGAGAGACGCACAGGATTTCTGGGAAGTAGCAGGGAGACGTGTGACGGGGCCCCTCCCAGGCGCCCACAGAGCCTCCAGTAAAGGTGCAGCTCCTCGGGGCTTTGGGGTCATGTCTGTCTGTCTGGAGGTGGGTTACACAACAACACACCGAGACCGGCACGAAGGCAAGAGCAACACCAGAGCCGGTGCTGTTCAGGTTGCCAAATTCTAATCGTGCCCGGTTACTGGGGCTCCTGCTGTGAGCCCTGCACTAGCCACACCCTTCCCATGCAGCCTCTCAGTCAACCCCCTGCACACCCCAAGGGTTGGGTGGGGAGATCGCAGGTACAGAGGGCCCAGCGGGGATTCGAACCCAAGCCCGCCCTGGCCAACAGTCTCCGCCTGGGGGCCAAGTGCTTCCTCCCCGTTCCTGCTGCCCCCCCCAGAGCCCGACGGGGCAGTCCTGGCTCCTGGGAGGAGGGTGAGGGGCAGGCCTGCAGCACCTTGAGGTGACGCCGGTGGCTTGTGCACGTGTGCACCAGGGCCCGGAACTTCACCAGACGCCTCCTCATCTGCTGATACCGCTGCCTGGGGGTGGGGAGAAAAGGCGGGTCTGGGTAGGGGGGTTTGGGGGCAGGGGTCATGAGTGACCACGGGGCAGAGATGCCCACACCCGCCTTGCTTGGGTATCAGTGCCCACACTTCACTCCGGGGCCCTTTGCACAAAGGGAAACAATCTCGGAGAGGGGCAGTGACTTGGCCAAGGTCACACGACAACCTGAGTGGCAGGACCTGGATGAAACCATCTGGACCATGTACTTCCAATCAGGTTGTAGTCCCAGGGTATAGGACATGCTGGGGGGGAGCCCTCTTGGCTGGAGGGATTCCCACCCACCGGTCACAAGGACCAGGGGGTGGGAGGAAGGACATCCAAAAGCAGAGACACAGAGAGTCTGATCACCCTTCCTGCAGAGGCCCTACTCTCAGCTTGCATGCCTCCAGGAACAGGGAGCTCACTACCCAAGTTCAGGCTCGGCCTTTCCAGAGCCTAGCCGTTGGACTCCAGGGAGTCCTGCCCTCTCTGGGCCACACCTGGCCAGGTAGCCACGGGCCCGGCTCTGCAGCAAGATGATCTTGCGGCGCAGGGAGCGGAAGCGCCGCTGGATGAAGAAGCCGCGGAGGCAGCGCTGCAGCGTGAGGGCCGCCAGGTTCAGGACGTGCTCCCGCATGCCCTCCAGCAGCTGGTGCAGGTGCTCCTTCAGGAACAGCTGAGGGCAGGAGGCAAGGACTGAGGCAGGGGAAGGCCATGTGACTGCCTGGAGGCCCTTCCCTCTCCAGAAGTCCAGGGAGGCAGACAGACAAGGCAGCCCTGGAGTCGGGGGAGGATGCGCTGGGTCTGGAGAGGCGGGGGAAGGCGGGATGGTGAACTAGGCGTGGGAACAGCCGGGCAAAGTCCGGAGGTAGGATCAGCATCCATTTACCAGCTCAGCTGGATGGCCTCTGGGACAGCAGCCTGCAGCCGGAGTGTTTCTGAGCCCAGAGGCTCCAGCCGTGGGGCACCCAGGGGCTGAGTGCCGGCGGGACTCACCTTGCTGATGCCGACGCGGTACATGTTTGGCGTGACCGTGCACAGGCGGCTCAGCACAGACACACACATGTCCCCACTGGCTGGTAGGTTGTGCTGGAGGGCCACTAGACAGCGGTACCTGCAGGGCCCAAACCCAGTGTGGGTCTATGGGACCCACCCGGTCACCTGCAAGACCTTGGGGTCACCACCCCCAACCCCCGTCTCCCGGAAGCCCGAGTCCCAGCAGTGCCTCTACTCATAGTGTCTTCTAACCAGAAAAAGGCTTTCTGTCCTCAAGACTCTGCTGAGGACTTCCCTGGTGGCACAGTGGTTAAGAATCCGCCTGCCAATACAGGGGATATGGGTTCGATCTCTGGTCCGGGAAGATCCCACATGCCGCGGAGCAACTAAGCCCATGTGCCACAACTACTGAAGCCTGTGTGCCTAGAGCCCGTGCTCTGCACCACAATGAGAAGTCCGTGCTCTGCAACAAAGAGTAGCCCCGCTCGCCGTAACTAGAGAAAGCCTGCGCGCAGCAACGAAGACCCAACACAACCAAAAATAAATAAATGAATAAAATAAAATAAAAGAGGCCTTAAAAGTAAGCTCAAAAATTATGAAAATTAAAAAAAAAAAATACTGAGCAACCCGAAAACTGTAATAAATTGTTTCAGTAGAATAAGGTGATTTACCGCCATCTGCTGGAAACTTGTCAAAATAACTATTAAAATTACTATTCTTTGCAATCAACACACACACGATAAAACTATGAAAAAATGCAAAAGAGTAAATACATCTTCCATGTAACAGCTAACATGCGCTGGTCTTGTGTACTGCACAACCTGAGCAACTGTGCATGGCAAGCCCTATTCATCCTGGGTTGCGTATTCCTAGGGCCACGGTGGGCTGGGAAGGGGTCTGTGGAGCTCAGAACCGCCCTGACCGAGGTACCTGTCGATGAACACCTGGAAGGGCAGCCGCACCGGAAAGCCCTCCTTGCGGATCCGCACAGTCTCCAGCACCCCCGAATAGCGTAACTGGGCCATCACCACCTCTGGCTCAAAGAGGCCTGGCTCCTGGGGGAAGGCCCAGATAGGGAGCCTGCACATTGGCCCAACAGATGGAGGGCCAGAGAGGCAAAGCCACTCACCCAAGGTAACACAGCATGGGGAGAGGACTTGGCTCCCCCAGGGACCTCAGCCATCACATACCTTCTTGTGGTTGGGCTTCAGGCACCTGACGAACAAGGGGTTACACCTGGGCAGGGGCGGGAGGAGGGCAGTGTGAGGCCCCAGAGAAGGAGGGTGCTTACCCCTGAGGGTCACAGGGTGGGTCAGAGGTGAGGCTGGGTGCCCGCGCCCCTGCCACGCCCACCTCTCCATCTTTTCCACCAGATCCAGGAGCGACTGCTGGAACTTAGCGGCCACCGTGTGCGCCTTGTAGAGCCGGGTGACGGAGCTGCTCTTGCCCAGGCGCTGAGGGGCAGCCTGCAGGGCGTGGCTGGAGAAGAGGTGTGCCACCACCTGGGCCAGTCAGCGGTCAAGGCGCGGGAGACAGGAGACAGGGATGGGGAGGGACCCAGAGGCAGAAACGAGGAGAGACAGACAGGGAAAGAACAAAAGGCGTCAGTCTCTGGGCCAGAGAGATCAGAAAAGTGACCCGCTGGACCCCTGTCCTCTCTGCGAGGCCGTGTCCTCCCGGTTGGCACACCTCTCAAGGGAGGGTGCTCAGCACCTTCCAAGGGGCCCGCCCGTGGCTGGGGAACACACAGGCACTGACTCCGTGCCTGGCCCCGAGGTGGCCTGTTACAGACCTGGCCGTGAACGCTGGCAATGACCTCAGGGGGAGGGTGCCCATTCGACAGAGGGGCAAGTGGAGGCCGAGAAGGTGTGGGGATGGAAGAACCGCTCAGGGAGGGACGGGCTGGGGTGAGCCAGAGGCAGGACCGGGCTGGGGGAGGGGCCTAACGGTGGGCTGGGTGCTCAGGCTGCGGGGGGCTGGGGTGGCGAGGCGAGGCCGCTCACCCGTGTCCGGCTCCGCACAAACAGGTCCAGCACGTCCTGGCGCACCTGGTCATGGTTCTTGTCCAGGAACTTGTGCACCTGGAAAGGGGGAGGGGAGGGCAGCTCCGGCTGGACCCCACCCCCACCCCACGCAGCCCCGGGGTGCGTCAGCCCGCCTGCTCCCCTCCTCCTCCCTCCTCCTAACGGTGGGTCAGGGGCTCACAGCCCCAGGTGACCCTGGCCCTGCCCCTCCAGGCCTCGGCCTCCCTGCCTATCCTAGGAGGGACGGGCCCCGCCCCCCCCGCTCTGGTCCCCTCCCCTCCCCCACTAGCCTCTCCACTCCCAGGGCAGGGGCAGTAGCCACAGCGTCACGTGACCAGTCCACGTCTTGGCCCCATCCTCAGTGAGGACACTGTCCCGTGCCCATTCTACGGATGAGGAAAACGAGGCCCAGTGGGGACAGAGGCTAAAAATCCTGGCCTGAGACATCTCCAGGGCAGGAATGAGCCGAGGTGACAGTGGTGACAGTGACCGCTGATGGGGGCTCCTCCTGATCACACCCGCCCTGGCTCTGGACTTCTCGCACTCACCCCATGAGACGGGCACTATTATTATCCCCACTTTCCAGATAAGGAAACTGAGGCTCAGAGAGGTAAAGTGACTTGGCCAAGGTCACACAGCTGAGGATCAGCAGGGCCAAAACTGGAACAGGTGCCAGTGTCTCCAGCGGCGGGGAAGGGCACTGGAGGCCATGGTTCTGGGTCTCACCTGGTAGGTGACTTTGCCCGCATAGTGCTTGATGGTGAACTCGGGCAGTGGCATCTTGGGTTTGGAGTAGAGTGGGTTGGCGCCGTGGTGGTAATGGCACTTCTGCAGAAATGTGTGGTCTGTGGCCTGGGGGTAGGCGGCAGTCAGCGGGTGGACAGGGCCCCGGCATCCCATTCCTCGCCTAGTGGCAAATTCTCCAGCCCTGATTGGTCCCCAGTGAGCACCGGGGAGGAGGAACAAGTCCCCATTTCCCCTGGCTGCCCACTGCTTGGGCTGGGGTGGCCTAAGTGGACCCTGAAGACGGGTGTGCTCCCAGCTGCCTCCCCTCCAGCTCAGCTGTCTCTGCACGCTCTAGTCCCACTGCCTAGAGCACCCATCCCACCCTTGTGTTTTCCAATCCGAATCTGAGGCCCAAGCACAAGGTCACCTCCTCCAGGAAGCCTTCTATGACTTCCCAGGCTGGTGCAGCCCCTCGTCCCAAGCCCCCATCCAGCCTCAGTCACCCCAGGTTTGAATGGCAGGTTGGGTGTCCTGAGCTCCCGACCCCACACCAGAGCAGAGAGGAATGCAGGACACGAGGCTCAGAGACGTCCAGCGTCCTGAGCAGGCTCACACAGCGCCGTGGCTCACCTGCGGGAAGCAGCACTGGTCGTCGAGGATGCGCAGGATGCCGTAGGGCTTCAGCGAGATGAGGTTGATGCAGGGCTGATTGTCGGCGAAGGCGATCTCCCGCCAGTCGATCTGCTCGCGGATGTACTCCTCCTGCAGGCGGCGGGCCTCTGCCTCCTAGCCCTGGGTCCCTCCCAGCCCGTCCCGCAGGCGGACGCCACCCGGGGGCCTGGCCAGGGCACCTCTGCGTGCGCGCCTCCCAGCCCGGGGAGCTCACTCCCCAGCGGGGCAACACGAACCCCCTCCTCTGGGCCCTGCTCCTCCCCCGGCCTGGAACGGCCCTGCCAAGGGTGAGGAGGACCCCCCAGGGGGCTCTCCTCTGCGCTCAGCACCCCGCGCCTGCCCCTCCATAACACAGGCCTTCGCGTGTGCTGCTCCTCAGCACAGCCCCTCTGCCTCCAAGGAGGCCCAGCGGCCAGCGGGGACGGGACAGAGAGCTGCCGGGGGCCCCTCACCTGCTCCTCCTGGAAGACGATCTTGTTGAAGAGGTACTGGAGGCTCTCGTTCGCGTAGTTGATGCACAGCTGCTCGAAGCTGTTGAAGCTCAGGTCCTGCCGGGCGTGTGGTGAGGCTGGGCCCGGCCCCTCCGTGGCCAGCAGCCCGTCCGTCCCGCCCAGGGCCTGCCCACCCCCCGGGCAGGCTCATCCCCGCCTTCCGCAGCCGCAGTTTCACCAAACTGGAGCCCCGCCCACAGACCCCCTGCCCAGAACCCTCCGTGGCTCCGACTGCGCACAGGGGAGAACCTGACAGTCCCATGCAAGGTGGCACATGCAGTGGCTGAAGCCCCAGGCTCTGGAACCTTCTGCCTGCGTTCCAATCCTGGCTCTGCCACTTTCTAACCCCCCATGCCTGAGTTTCCCCACCTGTAAAATGGGGATAAGGACAGTGCCCACCTCACAGAGTGGTTAAGGATTAAGTGAACTAATAAGCAAAGTGCTTAGAGCATCAGCTGGCACACAACAGGTGCCACGGGAGCCTCAGCTGCCACTTCTGTTATTCTGATTTTGCCTATCTCTCTCCATGTCCCCCACCCTAACCGCCCAGATGACTTCCACCTCCCCAGACACCACGGCCCACACCTCTGAGCCTCCGCATAGGCTGTTCCCTCCACCTCAAATGCCATGACTGGTTTTTAAGGAATTAGCTCAGGACGGCTCGTCCCCCTCCAGGAAACCTTACCTGATGCCTGCCCAGCTAGGGCTCTGCTCTAGGCTCCCCCAGCGCCAGGCTGCCTCTGTTACAGCTCTGACCACATGTGTTCGTCAGTGTCCATCCTCACCCCACCCAGTCCCTCCCGGAAGCGCCCCAAGGGCAGGGCCCAGGTCTGGTTCTTCCTGGGGTCCCTGGTGCTGCCCACAGGGCCTGGCGCCCGGAGGCCCCAGGGAGTGCTGGTGGGCGAGCGGAGGGAGATCATCACAGGGGAGGGCCCTGAACAGATGATTGTGCGAGAGCGCCCCCGGGGGCCCACCTCGAAGCCATAGACGTCCAGGATGGCGATGGACAGCGCGTCCTGCTGCGGGGACACCAGCGCGTTGACCCTGGCGATGAGCCAGCCAAACAGCAGCGCGTACAGGACCTTGGCGATGGCATCCCTGGAGCAGAGATGGTGTTTTGGTGGGGGCAGGCACAGCGAGGGGGCGGGGGACCTGGGGCTCAGGCGGGCGGTGTGGCCTCACCTGGCATCCACGGCGCTCTCCACGGTCAGGGGGGTGAAGATCTTCTCTCGCATCGTCTCCTGCGGGGGATGCAGCCCCTGAGTGACAGCGGGTTGGCCACCACCTCCGGAAAGTCCCCAGAGGACCGGGGGTGGGGGGCGTGGGGAGGGGAGCCGGGGAGATGGTGTGACTTGTCTCAGGCACGCAGTCAGCCAGGGGCAGGACAGACACCCTCGGCCCCCCTTCTGCCTGGCTTGCTGGTGGGATGGGGGCTGCCGGTCTGAGGGGGAGACAGAGGCAGAAGCAGACACAACAGTGACATCAGCCTGGGGAGCGGGGAGGGCAGGGGTGGGGGAGATACTGGCCCAGCCAGGGGTCAGGGACGGCTCCCTGGAGCAGAGGGTACCTGTGTTGGGGCTTGAGGATCAGTAGGCATGAAAAAGGGAACCGCATTCCAGGCAGAGGGAACAGCCTATGCAAAGGCCTGGAGACTGGTGCCAAATGCCTTTGGGGTCTGAGGTTACCCACCTCTGGCCAGACCCAGAAGATGGACAGGATGGGGAGGTGCGGGAGAGGGGCAGGGGGCCCACACAGGACAGGGCACAAAGCAGCTCCGTCCAGGGCTGGCAGGAGGCTTCGAGAGCATGCCCCGCACCCAGGGACTCACGGTCACTTTGAAGGTGATGGCCTTCTGCAGGCCCTCGGGGGAGACCTGCAGCAGCTCGGCCACGGCCTGGATCTCCCGGGCGCTCACCACCGAGGCAACCTCTTGTGCGTCCGTCTGCAAAACACCCACAGGAGTGCATTTTGAGCTAAATAAGCTTTTTATATGAGTTCCTATAAAAAACAGAAACAAGCGAGAACAGCCAGGAAGATTCTAAAACGGAAGAGGAGTACAGGGGGCACTGGAGATAGTAAAACATAAAGTTAGAATAATTAAAACACTATGGGGACAGACACACAGTTTGTAAACAGGTCAACGAAGCACAATAAAAAAGTCAGGAATTAGACACAAATGTACACAGGAATTTTCAGTACGGGATAAATACGTATTTCTCAAGTTGGGAGACTGAGTCACTATCTAAACAAAAAATCAAGATCCCTACCTCGTACCTTACTAGAATAAATTCCTGATGAACCAGAGATTTAAATGTTAAAAAAATAATCACAGAAACCACAAAAGGTCTTCAAACAATTATAGGCATAGGCTTTTATAATTTTAGAGAGATAGATCTCTAAAATGATAAAAAGTCTAAAATTTGTATAAGACTTGATAAATGAAATGCCTGAGAATAATTTTTTAAATCTGCATAGCAAAAAACCCCACCAAAAACCAAAACAGGAAAAAACCTGTAAACAACCAAAATATAAATGATAAACCAGAAAATATATTTGCAATTCACATTAGAGACAAAGAGCTGATTCCCTTAACGTATATAAAAAGCTCTCATACGTCGATTAGAAAAAGATAAACAACCCCAAAGCGGCGGGAAAAAGACCAGATGATCCGTGCTTCCGGCTGTGAGCTGGCGGTTTTTCTGCCAGTTCTTCAGCCTCCAGAAGACGCCCATGTCCCGAGGGAGCGGGCCGTGCGGCCGTGGTGTCCCCTCACCTCATACTTCTCAAAGTAGACGTTGCCCAGGTGCAGGATGGAGGCCAGGATTCGGAAGATGCTGTCCTGGTCCTCGGCGCTGAAGCCCAGCACCTCCATGGCGGCCAGCAGCCGGCGGAAGTCGTCCGCGTCGCTCTTCCCTGAGATCTCACAGTTCCCACCCTGGGCGAGGGCAGGGCAGGGGTCGGGGACCCTGGGTGGGGGCCAGGAGCCCTCAAGGTCCCTGCTCTGCCCCGGCCTGCAGTGTGGCTGGAGCTCCCAGTTCTCCTTCCCCTGCCGAGGGCCGGAGGCTCCGAGCAGGAACCGCACACCAGGCCCTGTGCTGAGGGCTTCGTGTACATTTCCTTCTAATCCTCACACACCCCTGCAAAGCGGGACTGTGCTGTCCCCATTTTACAGACGACGAAAGTGAGGCTCTGGAAGGAAGCGTAGTCGCTCCAGGCCGCTTAGTTCTATTCTAGGCTCCAGAAAAACAAAGAATCAGGTCGGCCTCCCCTACCCTGGCTTTGGACCCCAAAAGACACCTGTCCCCCTTGCCACGATGAGACACCACAAGTCCAAACTCACCCTCCCAAACCTCCACCACCTTCGCTGGCCATCAGGACGCCACGACTCGGCTCTCTCGGCCCACGCGGAGTGATGGGGGGAGGGGACCAGGCCAAGGGCCCTCAGACGCCCGCTGGCTCTCACCTGGTTCAGGTAGTAGTAGGTCTCGGCCTCCTGCAGGCTGAAGGCCTGCCGGAGCTGGGCGGGCAACCCGGCCAGCAGCTCGTAGAAGATGTGGTAGTTCCTCTCGTTTTTGGCCTGTGGAGTGGGTTGGGGGCTGCAGAGAGTGGAGCCGCGGACCTAGGTGACCCCCGGACTCACATACAAGCCCAGCTATGCCCACAGGTACAAGTGCACACACGGGCCTCAGGTGAGACTGGTGCCCCCGTGACTAGTGAGCCCCAGCCTGGCACTGGCGGGGCGTTGGGGGGACCCTGGTGTGGTGGTGGGGAGGGGCTTTGGGCAGGATTTAACTCTGTTTGGAGAAATGAGAGAAAGGTGGCCCTTTTCGCATGTGTACCAGCTACACAAGCCTCTGCACACGTGTGTCCACGGACCAGACGTGTACTCGCAGGGCCAGCCAGGGTGGTGGGCACAGACTGTGGCCAGGCCTCGAGCCAGGCCCTTGGGACACAAAGGGGAACAAGGCAGACAGAAGCCCCTGGCCTCGTGGAGTCCACCTGCTGGCCGGGGAGACAGACCCTCAGCAGAGTACCGTGAGTGGCGAGAAGCGCTCTGCAGAGAAACAACGCAGCCGAGGGGGTGGGCAGTGGGGGGGGGGCTGCATTTCTTCACCGGGGCCGCTTCCCTGGGGCGTGACCTTCAGTGAAGACTTGGAGGAAGTGAGGGGTTCGGCCACGCAGCTGTCTGCGGGAAGAGTGCTCTGGGTAGAAGGAACAGGCGCTGCAAAGGCCTTGTGGCAGGATGGGGCCAGGTGTGCCTCAGGGACAAGGGATGGGGCGTGGGGGAGGGGAGGAGACGCAGCCACAGGCGCGCGCGCGTGCGCACACACACACACACACACACACACAGACACACACACACAGCCCGAGCGTCGTTCATCAGCTCAGCCAGGTGCCAGGCTCAGAGGGTCTGCACGCCCCACACCCGACTCCATCCTGACACACCTGAAACACGATCCTGGATTTCTCAAGCAGGTACTGCGAGGTTATGGCACCAGAAATCACGCCCCTGGGGAGGGAGCACAGTCAGCTACGCCGGGCACCGTGCACGCAAGGCCCCGGGGGGCTCCACCGCGGCCCACTCACCCTTCCAGAAAGATCTCCACAAACTTCCCGAAGCGGCTGGAGTTGTCATTCCTGACAGTTTTGGCGTTACCAAAGGACTCCAGGAGGGGTGTGGCCTCCAGGATCTGGGCGCCAGAGGAAGATCGGGCATTGCGGGGAGCCCACGGGGGCCTCCCCAGGTCCCCCACCGCCCACCCCACACCGCCCGCCCCACACCGCACAAGCGTGCACACACGCACCCCCCAATACCTTTATCTTCAGGAGCCGCCAGCACAGAGGAGGAGGGCGGGACAAGAACAGAAGCGGGTCACCCGCGGGACCGACCGGCTCCCCACAGGACGCCGGGGGCCTCCGACCGCGGAGGGAGTGGCCGAGCCCTCCCGGCCCCAGCTGAGAGCAAACCCCGGAGCCTCAGGGCCCCAGGTGTCTGGGCTCGGGGACCGTGGCGTGGCCTCAGCTGGGGGGTCTGCTGGGCCTTCCTGCCAAAGGGCTCCGGGGATGTTCTTGCCCCCCTCCCCAGCCACCGCCGGCAGTGACCCACCCAGTCTCCTGGAAAGGCCTCCTCCCTGCCCCGCCTTGCTCCCTCCAGGGGTCCTCCGCAACTCTTGGGAGGTCCCGTCCCCCCCGGCTCCCACCCCTCGGGCTCCAGGCCCTGCACGGCCCAGCCCCACCTCCTGTCCCCTCCCCACTCTGCCCAGCACTGCAGTCCCCTGACCGTGCCCGCGCCAGCCTCTGGGCACTGGCGCTCTGGCCCCCTGCAGCCCTCAGCCCTTCGTACGTCCATGTCTCCCGCTAGAGCGTCAGCCCCACAGGCAGGACCCTGTGTGCACACGCCTGGTGCTCAGCACCCACACAGGACCCGGCAGCAGGAGGCTCTCAACAAACACCTGCTGGGGGGGGACCTCCCTGGCGGTCCAGTGGTTAGGACTCCGCGCTTCCACTGCAGGGGGTGCGGGTTCCATCCCTGGCTGGGGAACTAAGATCCCCACGTGCCGCACCATGCGGCCAAAACATACAAAAAAAAAAAAAAAATCTGCTAAATGGATGAAATGGGGAGATAGCTCTTAATGAGAGCAGAGACGCCAGGGTGTTGTAGCTAATCACAGCACCCACTTACTAAGCACCTACTGCACGCCAGACCTTTTGCCCCAATTACAGCATCGTTACCAATCCTACGAGGCACGCTAATACCGCCCTTGCTTACAGATCAGGAAACTGAGGCTGGGAGGGGTGAGGCAGCGTGCTCGGGACCCCAGGGCCGGGAGGAGCAAAGGGCCCGCCCACCGCAGCCCACGCTCGGCGGCGTAAGCAGTGCTTTCTCTGGCTGCATCCTTTCCTCAGGATAAACTCTTAGGGGAGAAGTAGGGGGCCCGGTGTCCGCCGAAATGATACACATTACCTTGGGGACGGTGCCAGTTCCCTCCACCTGCTCACCCACAGTGTCGCTCAGTCCCGGAAATACCGTGCCCACCGTACAGGGGAGTGGACTGAGGCCCAGAGAGGCACGGGGGCCGGCCTGGGGGTGCTTACGGAGTCAGGGTGCGTCTGGGCTTTGGCCTGTACCGTCCCTTGTGGGCACCTGGGGGTGGGTTCTCTCCTCTAGTGCCCAGCACAGGGCAGGGCACACGGCCGGGGTGGGAACACCTGACCCCGTGGGGCCGTCCAGCCCAACCCGCGGGTGCGCCGGTGCCTGTGGCCCGGGCTGAGCAGCACCCAGCCACCCCGAGCCCCTACCCCAGGGAACCCTTGTCTCGTTCCCAGCCCAGAGGTGGAGCCTGTGGCCCAGACCTCGGCTGATCAAGGCACGCCTGGGTCCAGTGAGGACGCGTAGCCAAAACCAGTCCAACAAGAGGGAGCCCTGAGGCCTCCTGGCCCGGTGGGCAGCGTGGGCCGTGGTGCTGTGGCACCATCGTGCTGACCACGGGAGACAGATGAGGATGATGTCCAAACGTGTGGGAGGGCGGGGCCGAGACAAGGGACGTCGTTTAAGACCCTGGGCCCAGCCTTGCCTGAAACTGACCCTAGACCCAGACCGTCCGATTGCAGGAGCGGGCCCAACGGCGGCCAGGAGGTGAGTGCACGGTCACCCCAGCCAGCAGGCACCTCTTCACAGCTCCTCTGCGCCCGGCCCGACCCCTCAGGCCCAGCCACGTCCCGCGCCTCCGCCGTCCTCCCCGACCCCTGCCGAGACAGCTCCCCGCCGTGAACCTCAGACCCCAGCCCCTCCACCCCGGCACTCTGGGACACTGGGCAAGTCACTGCCCTCCCAGGCCTCAGTTTCCCAGCTCCCAGGGCCGCCGCGAGGCTCCGGTGCCGACAGAGCGGAAGGCTCCCCGCACACAGAAGGCGCCTGACGCACACGGCCGCCTGTCTACGCAGCCAGTCCTCCCGGGAGTCTACCCTTAGAGGCCTGACCCCCGGCCTGGAGCAAAGGGATGATCTGGTTGGCCTCCAGGAGACCCAGGCTGGGATGGGAGGGGCTGGCAGGCCAAGGTCGGTATCAGAAGTGGCCTGCCAGGAAGTGACCTCTCCTGACCACAAAGCCTGGGCTGACCCCCTCCTCACCGAGGGCCCAGCAGCCCCTGCCCAGTGCCCCCAGATCACCTGCAGAGGTCGCCACCAGCTGGGACACTGTGGCCACTGCAAACCTCTGGAGGGCTGGGCCGGAGTCTGAGCGTCAGGTTGTGGAGTCTGAGCTGGCGAGCCTCGGCCTCTGCCCCGCCTCCCCTGAGCTCCGGGCTCCTGGCACATCTACCGTCTCCCACCACCTGTGCAGGGACGCCCGGCAGACCCTCAAGGGCACCTGCGTCTTCTCTCCATACCCTGCCCCTCAGCTGTTGGCTGCTCCTGTGACTCAGGCCGAATGCCTGGGGCCAGCTTGGACGTCCCCTCTTACAGCCCGGTCTGGTCCCTCACCAAGTCCTGGAACCGCACCCAGGCCAGCTGTGCTCACCAACCCCGCTGTCACCTCTCTGGTTCGAGCCACCATCCTCCCTCGCCTGGACCACATGCTGCCCCTCTGCCGACCCAGCACACCACACCTGCTGGACCCCCAGGGCCTTCGCACCTGCTCTTCCCCAGATGTCTGCAGGCCCCACTGCCTTGCCTTCTCAGCGGGACCTGCCCTGACCCCCATGCCTGAAATTGCAGTCCCCAACACGCCCCATCCTCCTCTCTACGCTTCCCTACAACTTAACCCTTTCATATACACAGAATTTACCTGTCCGCTATTTTCCTTCCTGCTTCCTACAGTAGAACAAAATTCCCACAAGATGGGAACATTTATCAGACTCTTATTGCTGCTGCCTGCTCCCCAGAGCCTAGCCTGGGCCTGGCACACAGCAGGTCCTCGGGAAACCGTTACAGAGGTTCTGACGTTCTTGGGTTCAGAGAACTCAGCTCTCTAAGCAAACCTCCAATGCTGCAGACCCCAGCCAGGCCTTCTCAGTGCCCCAGCCTCTCCTGACCCTACACTGGCCATCGCACACATTCGGGCCTGTCCTGCCTCTTTCACGACCATGAATGTGAGGCCAGGCGGGAGGAGTGGACGACGCCCCCTGCCCATGTGGCCTCTGCTGGGGCCGCCTCAGGGGGCTGGAACACAGAGCTGCAGGGGAAGGCAAGCAGGAGAGAACTCCCGGGAGGGGAGGCAGCAAGAGCCCCAAGTCCTACGAGGCCTCTCCGTGCAGCCCTGGGCTCGGCCACCCATCCTCCAAGTGGGGCCACAGAGTCTTGCCTCTCGAGGAGCACAAGGGGCGCTGGGCTGAGGGCCCTGGGGGGACAGACGCACCTGCCGTGTGACGCCCCGTTTCTGGTTCATGGCCGCCAGGTAGCGCAGAATCAGCTTCGTGGCCTCAGTTTTTCCAGAGCCGCTCTCTCCGCTGACCGGGCAGGGGGGCAGAGTGAGCTCCAGCCTGTTCACGGCCTCTTCTGGGCTCCCCTGACCCCACCGTGACGCAGGAAGACACGGGCAGGCAGGCCGGCCCCCGGCCCCTCCGCTGCTCACCTGATGATTATGCACTGGTTCTGTTTGGCATCGAGCATTTTGGCGAAGGCGAGATTTGCAATTGCAAAGAGGTGCCTGGAGAGACAGACCACAGGCGTTCCGGGCCAGGCCCTGCCGGTGCTCCCAAACCTCCCAGGGGACGGGCAGGGGGACATCTCTGCCTAGCCAAGCAGCCAATCCTGCTGTACCCCACCCTCAGGGAATGCTCCCCGAAACGCCCCCCACCCAGGTCTGAGCCACAGTGGCCTCCAGCCCACCGGGGTCTGTGGCCAGGCTCAGGGAGAGGCTGCTGGGCTCCCCACCGCCATCCACCACCCACAGCTGAGGGGCAACCAGGGACTCGCCAAGCTCAGACAGGAACCCAGGAGACCCCGGGGAGGTCCCCTCCCCCAGCCCTGGAGACACTCACGGGGAATTCTCAGCCAGCGCCCGCCCGCTGTACTGCTGCACTTGCTCCAGCCCGTAGATTCCAAACATCCGGTACGGGTTCACCGACACCAGGATGCTGCCGATGTACGTCTGCCGGGCAGACGGTGGCCTCAGGGCCCGTCTGTGTCCCTCCCTCCCCCACTCCTGGGAGCTGGGATCCCTGTTTCATGGGGACAGACGTCTGGCTGCCTGGCCCTGGTGTCTGCACCCTGGGCCCCCGGACAGCTTGATGGGTCGTGTGCTCTGGTGGTGGAGTGTCAGGCACTGAACCAGGCTGAGGCTGGGAGGAAGGTGGAGCACGCAAAGCCCCAGAGCCACGATCCCACAAGGGTGCCTGCTTCCTTCATTCACAGTCTGGGCCCGCCCCCTGACCGTCCCCCCGGGCCCCAGGTGTATGGCTCCCAGGACTCTGGAAGTTTTACCCATCGGGCCCCTGCTGGGGGTCACACACTTCTGGGTTCCCTGTCTCCAGGCCTCTAAGACTCTACGTTTTAGGACTTTGGATTTTAGCGCTCCCAGCTCTTGAATGCTATGCTCAAATAGTAGAAACTCCAGGGCTCAAACCAGATGCCACGGGCTTCCCTGGTGGCGAAGTGGTTGAGAATCTGCCTGCTAATGCAGGGAACACGGGTTCAAGCCCTGGTCTGGGAAGATCCCACATGCCGCGGGGCAACTAGGCCCGTGAGCCACAACGACTGAGCCTGTGCGTCTGGAGCCTGTGCTCCGCAACAAGAGAGACCACGATAGTGAGAGGCCCGCGACCGCGATGAAGAGTGGCCCCCGCACAGAAACGAAGACCTAACACAGCCAAAATTAAATAAATTAATTAATCAACCAGATGCCACAAGTCTGGGGCGAGCAGGAGAAATCCATGCTTCCCACTGCAGCCCCAGGAGGCAGGGAGGCAGCTGCCCTCAGACCCAAGCCCAGGGAGGGGTCAGCCCCAGGCCTTACGTAGATGAGGTTCCGTTCAAATCTGGTCTTGAGGTTGGCCAGCACAGTGGTCTCCTGGAGGTCTCTGCGAGGAGATGGAGGGGGCAGTCAGGGCCCACCTTCCCCTCAGGGTAGGGCCTTGGTCAGAAAAGCCTGCGTTCAAGTCCTGTCTCTGACACCAACCAACTGTGAGGCTTTGAGCAAGTTACTTAACCTCTCTGTGCCTCAGTTTTTCTATCCGTCTAATGGGTATGATAATCGCTGTTCCCACCTCGCTGGGGTGGGGGATGCTCTCAGGTAGCAGACGTGAAGGCTGTCACTGTGATTGGATAATGACACTGACCAGCACGGCCCTCACATCTGAGGCACCTCCAATGTGCCAGCACCCTCACACCAACAGCCACCCCACAGCATCCTGTGGGCGACAAACTGAGGCAGAGAGGCTGAGTATTTGCCCAGGTCCCAGCTGGTAAGCGCCGGGGCTGGGGTCTGGACCCAGTCCATCTGAATTACTGGACCTTTGTGACACTGCCTGAGCCTTGCTTAGCCGGGGAGGAAACAGGCTCTGAAAATGTTCCAGGAGATGAGGGGCACCCAGGTGGGAGGCGGTGACCACTCACTGACCCTGCCACCCCCACTCACTCCAGCTGCGTCATGTCCTCCACGCCGTCCTCCCGCTGCTGCTCGCGGAACCGTGTGGACGGCAGGTTGCGGATGGAGTGCATCTGGGGGAGACAGCCTGTGGTCAGCCAGCCGGAGAGTGCCCACGCGTGGCCCCCTGGCTTGGACATGGCCAGGACCCACTGCCGTGTGGAGGAGGGAGCCCTGAGGCCGGGCCGGCCGGGTCCTGTGGGCTGTCTGCCTCAGAACGCAACGCTTAACTCCCAGGGACACGGCCAGTCTCGGCGCTGCCCGTCTTCCCGAGGGCCCTGCCAGAGGCTGAGCACACACACGCGGGCACTGCTCCCTCTGCCTGGCCAGAAGGCCTCCCACCTCACGTTCTCCCAGGTTGACACCCTCCTCCAGGGTGAAACCCAGGTCTGCCTGTGTGACAACTAGGAGAACATCCGCATCTGGTGCCTGGGGCCTCCGGAAGGACCAGGACTTCCGCGTTCGGTGCCGCACCCCGTGCCCCGTGCAGGGCAAACGCAGCCCCACACGCACAGACCCACAGGCAACGGCGCCTGCAGCCCAGGCGCTCCCACGCCCACCCGTGGTCTCGCACGGGGCTTGTGGACGTGCACGCTGGCCTGCGGTGCCTGCCTGGAGGCACACACACGTGCAGGCACGTGCTCTCAACGTCCCTTGGGCAGGTTCTCATGTGACAGGTGTCCCCGCACCTGGGGGTCTCGAGACAAAAGTCCCGATGCCCCCTGTGGGCTGCAGGCCCACCACTGTGCCCTGGTAGTGTGTACACTTGACCCCGCAGATACCACGTCTGCCCGGGCCGTGGCGCACACACTCACATGCTCTCCTCGTTGGGCTGTGGAGCGCCCGAGCACACGTCCCAGGCCCGCACGTGACCCGTGTGACTGCGAGCACACTTGTGAGCCCGCCTGTCCTGCCTCTCGGATCCAGCCTGCACCCCTCCCTGAGCGGAGAGGAAAGGGGACACCGGGAGGCAGCCCGCGTGCTAAGTAGAGCACAGCAGGTATCACCGCAGAGGCCCTGGCCTCCCGCCCACCCACCTGCCCATGTGCGCCAGTGGCCGCAAACCCTGAATAATTCAGCCACTCACGTATTCCAGGGTGAGGAGGGCCCACGCATCCTTGCCCCTCACCCCCGGGCGCTTCGCGCCCCGCTCCTTCAACGCTGTGGCCCACACGGCACGGGGCACCCGCCGTTGGGGCCAGGGCCCCCCCAGCAGCCAGGCCGCCCCGGTCGCCATTGATGGGCCTGCTGGCTGCCCGCTCCACGGGGCACCGTCTGCAAAGGCTGAGAAACGCCCGCCACCCCTGCGTGCCCCGCCCACCCCAGGCGTCCCGGGGGAGGCTCCAGTGACCACCCCCCTCCGCCGAGGGCCACCCGGCACCGGGCTCGTGTTCCGCCGCGAGCATGGCAGCCAGGCACGGGCTTGGCACCCCTCAGAAAGGCTGCCTGCCCCACACCCTACGGGGCCCAGACAGACTCCTGGCTCAGCCGTGATCCACTGCGTGACCTTCTGGGTCTTAGCTTCCCCACTGTGCAGTAAAGAAGCTGGAAGGTTGGTTCCTGAGCCCTCACCTTTGGACAGTCCAGAGCCCTGCAGCCCGGGGGACTGCCCTTAGGCAGGAGCCCCAAAGAGACAGAAGACCCAGTTTGGGGGAGGGTCAGCAGCAGGCACGAGGAACAGCATGAACGTGAACGTGGGGGTGAGACAGGATGGGTAGGCAGGGTCTGCAGTTTCGTACTCAGCCAAGATCCCTGCGGGGGGCTCAGGGTGGACGTGCCATCCAGATCGGACGAGGACAGGACTGCTTGGAGCCCAGGCTGGGACAAGATCGCTTCCTCCAAGTGCCTGGGAGCAGTTTCTGGCATCTCTGTCCTCTGCCTGCCTGTGCCGGGCATCCCCTTGTTCAATCCCCCAGAAACTCTGGGAGGCTGTTCTCCCCAAGCTACAGATGGGAAGACTGAGGCCCAAGCAGGCAGCAGTTCGCCAAGGTCCCAAGACTGTCTCCTGCCCTGTTTCCCAGGATGGAACCACAAGCCCTCCCTCTAACCTGTACCCCCATACCTTGTTCCACCAGCCTTTGGGGCCAACCTTTTCCCCGGAGCCCCCGTGGGGCAGGCAGGCAGCTCCAGGGCGCAGGCGGCAGGACGGGGGGCGAGCGTGTACTCGCGTGCAGGGTTGGTGGGCCTCCGCCGGCAGCCAGAGGCGGGACCAGAGCAGACTCCAGGCTCTCAGCCTGGGCCTGGGCTCTGGCTCCTGGATGGGAGGCTGCTGGGTAGCAGGACAAGCTCGCTGAAAAGAGCTCAGCTTTTGCACACGAGGCATGACCACAGCAAAACGCCCAGGGCTTGCCTGGAGCCATTCACCCGCCTTGGGCAGGGGTCCTGGGGCCCCAGAGGGTGCCAAGGGGGCTGGGGCCCTGGGCAGTGTCCCCCAGCGGCGCCATGGTGGCCACGTGGCCCTCATCTGCTCAGAGGTGGCCAGCGGGTAGGAGAAGCTGAGCCTCAGTGCTTTCTGCTCTGAGAGGAAATCCTTAGCGGGTGTCAGGGTCGGGCGTTCAGGCTCTGCTGGTGGCTGGGGGTCCTCCGGGCAGGCCTCTTCTTCAGGCTTCTTGAGGCTCGGGTTGGCCGATTTGGTCAGCTGTCCAGGCCCTGGGTCGTGGTGTCTACCCAGGAAGATACCGGTTGAGTCAGAGGCGGGATCTTCAGGCTGGGGAGCAGGGGATAGCCCTGGGCCCATGTGCTGGAGGAAGGGGTTTGGGGGTGCAGGGGGTGGCCTGGAGAAGCCACGGAGGCTGCCTGGGCCTCCCGGCCAGGGCGAGGGTGGCCGGTGGGCGTCAGGCATGTCCACGTCCCAGCTGGGGGCCAGCGGGGGCACTGTCCAGGGCGTCTCCGAGTCCTCGGGCTCGCGCTGGCTCTCGCGGTGCTCAGGAACAGGGGCAGCGGAAGCAGCAGCCGCCCGCCAAGACCCAGGGCCGGGTGGCAGGGGGAAGGGCTGGCGCGGCCGGGGCTTCACAGCCCTGGTGGGAGGCTCGCTGAGGCTGCGCCACGTGCGTGGGAGGCGCGAGGGCAGGTTGAGCGAGCGGTTTCGCGGGCTGGGGCCCAGCAGAGGGGGTGGCGAGGGCGGCCGCGGGGAGCCCAGCATGGGCGACCGGGGTGCGCCCGGGCGCCCCGAGGCTCGGCGCGGGGACGGGGGCTCCCGCAGCGAGCGGGGACGGCAGGGCGGCGGCGAGAAGGGCGGCCGGAAGGGGCCGCGGCGGACGGAGGGCTGGGGGGACAAGGGCCCCAGGGGCGAGCGGGGCCCCAGGGGTGAGCGGTACCCCAGGCGGGGCGGGCTCCTCAGCGAGGGCCGGGGTGAGGGCCCGGGGAAGCCGAAGGCCGCGCCCCGCCGGCGGGAGCCCCTGAAAGAGAGCCAAGGTCCGGGGAAGGCCAGAGGGTCAGGGGGCCCCTCAGGGCTCACGGGCGGGGGCTCGGCCAAGGCCCACCAGCTGGCCTGGGGTGCGAGGGGCACGTGAGCCGGGGCGGCCCAGGGCGGCGGGTGCCGGCGGAGCGAGCCGTAGGGCGAGGCAGTTGGAGGCAGGCCCGGGGTCAGGCCGGCGGGGCCGGGGCCGGGGCCGGGGCCGGGGGCGGGGCCGGGGGCGCGCGGCGGGGTCGGCGGACGGCGGGAGTTGTTGTTGTTGCGCACGCGCGCCTGCGCCCTCCGCAGCACGATGGGCGTGCCGGGCCGGTCGGGGTCCATGCCGGCCAGCTTGTAGCCGAAGCGCTTGTAGGCCGCCTCCCTGACCGCCGGGCCTCGCGCCCGGGCCTTCTGGCTGCCCCTCAGCCGTGGGATGGGCTCCTTTTCCGACAGGGTCTTTTTGAGGAACCGCGCCAGCGAAGTGGCCGGGCGCGGCGCTGGGCATCTGAAGTCCGAGCTGAAGCCCAGGCCCCGGGGGGCGCCGAAGGCCGAGAGGGCGCGCTGGAGGCGGCGCTGCCGCGGCGTGAGGAAGCCCCAGAAGGGGTGGCCGTAGGGCACCGGGGGGAGCGGCGGTATCTCATCCTCTTCTTCGTCTTCGTCTGTATCTCCCAAGGGCAGAGGGATGTCCAGGGAAGGCGGCAGGGGCACGTCCAACTTCTCCTTCCCAAACAGCTTCACTTGGGGCCGCGGGAAGAGGCGGAACCTGCGGATGAGGGACAACTTGGACCTGGCGGGCTTGTCCATGCCCTGCTGCTCGAAGAAGGCGGCGCTGGGCAGGCGGAAGGAGGTGCCCTGCCGCTCACCGCCCGCCTCCTCGGGCTCCTCCAGCTCCGCGATGTCGTCCATGGGGTGGGCGTACGGGTTGTGAGGCGACAGGATGGGCGGCGGCACCCACGGGTATGCGAAGGCCGACTGCTCCGGCGGAAGATAGGGCCCCTCGGGGGGGTAGATGGCCTGGTCCCCGCCACCATAGATGCCTTCGGCGTAGGGGACTCCGTGGGAGGCACCGTAGGGGACGCTGTAGGGCGGCGCGTAAGGATCCAGGTAGGGCGGCGCGTAGGCGTCCAGGTAGGGCGGCGCGTAGGCGTCCAGGTAGGGCGGCGCGTAGGCGTCCGGGTAGGGCGCCCCGTAGGTATCCGGGTAGGGCCTGGCATACGGGAGGTCGTAGGTGAGGTCGTAGGGCGGGTAGGGCGGGTAAAGCGCGTCGGAAGGGGCGTAGGAGTCCTGGTAGTAGCCGTGCGGTTGCGCCTCGCCGGCGTATGCGTCGTAGTAGCCGTAGGGAGACGCGAACCCCGACGGGGGCGCGTAGGGAGGCTCGTAGTCGTCGTAGCCATAGCGGTAGCCGTAGTCGGAGTAGAAGGAGCCCCCGTAGTAGTCTGGGCCGTAGTAGTCGTAGGGGTTCTCGGGCGGGTATCCGTGCGGGTAGTCATAGGGCGGCCAGGCCGGGCCGTGGAGGCCGTAGGCGCCCCGGTAGGGCTCCTCCTCGTACTGGTACAGCGACTGCCGGTCGTAGTAGTCATCACCCTCGCGGTGGTAGTCGTAGTACTCGCCCAGGTCCTGGAAGCCCTCCAGCCCGTACAGCGACCTGCGGGAGCCCGAGTGCCGGAACGGGGCCTCGTCCTCGAAGGGCAGGAAGCCCACGGGCTCGCCCGACGCGTAGATGCTGTGGGCGCGCGGGAACCTGCGCAGGCGACCCCCGGGCTGCAGGATCTCGGCGCCCGACGGGAAGGGCAGCTTGCGCGAGCCCATGCGGGAGCCGGAGCGGTCCAGCCAGGCGTCCAGCGTGGCCTGCGCGCTGCCCGACTCCTCGGCCTTCTTGATGAGGAATTTCTTGGTGAGCCAGTTGATGGCCGTGGACGCCTTGCTGAGCGACTGGGCACGCGGGCGCAGGCGGCCGTAGCCACGCCGGCCAGGGAAGCGGATCACCATGAAGGACGGCTTCTTGCCCTTCATGGCGCGCTTCTTCTTGCCCACGCGCATCTGCGTCATGAGCTTCGACGTGGACTTGAGCACCGTGCGCGCCTTCTTCTTGCGTTTGGTCTTCTGGGGTCCGGTGTGGAGGCCCCAGAAGAAGGCCGACGCGCTCCGGAACTGCCCCTTCTTGGAGATCTTGGGCGTGCGGTCTCGGAAGCCCATGAACAGCCGCGACGTCCCCTTCAGACTCCGCTTGGGCTTCTCCGGCTCTGGCGCCTTCTTCCCCTTCTTCCCTTTCTTGGCTTTCTTCTCATCCTCTTCTTCCTTCGCCATGGTGGCCACCTGCTCCCTGCCAGGCCGGCCGGTGTCACAAGCTCAGGGCCTTGGGGACACAGGGACCTGCTGAGTCTCCTGCCTGCGGCTGGACACGCAGCCTCCTCAGGCTCAGAGCAGCTGGGACTGGCCCGGTGGCCGGGGGAGGGACAGCCAAGCTCCTTCTGGCTGGGACCAGGCTTTCAGGAGGGCAGATCCATAATTCATATCCTCCTAGAGGCCCCGCCTAGAATTTCACCCGCGAGCCTGGTGGAAAGCACCTGGGTGTTGTTTATGGGAAGCAGGGGAGGCCTGGCAGGCCCATGCTGGGGAGACTGCGTTGGCCTTAGACTCTCCATGAGGACAACCGTGCCTCAGCCCCAGTCAAGCCCTCCCTGAGCCTCCACCGGCTCACCCACCGAAGTGAGTGCTCGGGTCACTGGGCCCCAGAGAGGGGAAGCCACCTGCCCTAAACCACCCAGCACATCTGTCCTGGGCCACAAGTGGAGCAGCATCTCCTGAGCCAGGGTGGGACGTTCAAAGCCCACCAAGTCACCTTGGAGGGGAGGGAACCTGGGACCCTCCAGGTCCTGGGCAAGGGAGGAGGGGTAGTGGGCATGGCAGGTGCCTAGGGCTGCGGTCAGTGTAACCAGAGCTGGCCGGCCCTTGGGAGCGTGAATAATTTATCGGGGAGAACCAGGCTGCTGGCTCAGAAGGCAGGGCAAGAAGGGGGCGTCTCGGTTCCGGCAGGGCCGGGTAAGGCCATGTGCCTGGCGGGGGCAAGGGGTGCAGAGGAGCAGAAGCTCTGATCCCCAGCTCCGCCGCCGCCGGGCTGTGTGGGCTCAGGAACGCCCTTTGTCCGCTCTGGGCCTCAGTTCCCTCCTCTGTAGGGTGGGAGTGATGGGGCTGCCCTGTGTCCTTCGCAGGGAGGAAGTGAGACGTGATGGAGCTGCTGGGCAGCACCCGTGGCTGGAGGTGCCACACGTGTGGCCCACGTCGGAGGCCCCTGCCTGGCCCTGCCTCTCCTCCCGGTTTCTGCCTCTGCGGAGATGGCCACGTGGCCCCTGCGCTCTCCGCGTGCAGCTGATTCCTCCAGGCTGGACGCCTGAACCAAGGCCCTGTGCCCACTGTCTGGCCGGTGACCAGTCCACTTTTAAAAATCTGCACTGGGACAGGCAGGGGCTGTGGCTCGTTAGACGAAGGGGGCGGGGCGGGGCGGGGCGGGGGGAGAACTTGGAGGCAGCAGCTCTGGGACCTGAGGCCTCTGCACTGCCTCCCCCCGCCCCTCCCCCTTTTCC